>NC_052058.2:61217132-61521757 GCF_903992535.2 Arvicola amphibius
TCTCAATAGTTCTGGAGTCATGGAGTTCTTTGGCTGTCTGGTTGATTCTACCAGACTAGAGCAGGAAAATATTTTTATTTTTTTCTCTTTTTTCTTTGCAGGAAAATATTTTTCAAGTGTAGAAAGTACACAAGGCTACATAAGAAACTAATGATACTGGAATACACTGGTCAAGGCAAATAAAAATCAAGTTTCTGTTATTGTAGTATATGCTTCTTTATTAATACAGTAGACCACAAGGTAGTCCTAGTAAGTCTGCTAACTATTGCAATTCAAAAAATGAAAAATATAAACAGTATTTTGAGATGGAAACACTGCTTGTAGAATGGCTTAAAATATTTGTAGTATTTTCTTGGTACACTTACAAATAATGCAGTTTATTCTTATCTACATTTATAACTGAAAGCTGATAAATTCAATTAGAGGTTCAGAGAAATAGGGTTTTTTTTCTGTCTTAGCACAAGAGTACTGAATTTTCTCCATGTCTTAACCACACCTTCCTGGTGTGGTCTCTCTGAGTTTCTTTGGCAAATAAAATATTTCGTGTGTGTGTGTGTGTGTGTGTGTGTGTGTGTGTGTGTGTGTGTGTGATGTGGGAGAGTCTTCTGTTTGTGTTGATTTCATTCATTGATAAAGAAACTGCCTGACCCATTTAATAGGCCCGCCCTTAGGTGGTTGGAGTAGACAGAACAGGAAGAAGGAAGTGAGGTAGATGGCTCAGTCAGATGCCATGCCTCTCCTAAGTGAGGCAGATGCCATACCTCTCCTCTCTGAGCTAGACGTGATAAAGCTCCAGCCCAAGATGGACGTATGCTAGAATCTTCCCGGTAAGGCACCACTTCGTGGTGCTACACAGATTACTAGATATGGGTTAGTCAATATGTGAATAAGAGGATGAAACTAATGGGCCAGGCAGTGTTTAAATGAATACAGTTTGTGTGTTGTTATTTTGGGGCATAAGCTAGCCGGTGGCCGGGAGCAGGGCGGCAGGAACACAGCCCGCAGCTCCTCACTACATGTGTGTGTGTGCGTGTGTGTTATTGTTAATCTCTTACTAAGTCTTAACCTCTATAAGAGCAAGAGTTATATTTGGTTTTATTTACCATTTTCCTTCCAGCCCAACATTCTGTTCACTGTACATCATGCATACACAGTGAATAGTACTAGAAACCAGTAATGAACCATACAAGTCTAATTATTGGTCTGCTGTGTGCTTGTGACGAATACATCTGTCAGTATTTATGCACATAAGAAGGGGAAATATTAATTTCGTTGTGTTGAGGATTGAACTCTAGGCCTTATACTTTCTGTGCAAGCACTCTAGTATTATATCTACAAAGTTATTTTTAAATAATTTTTTCTATTTTTATATTCTTAGATATATGTACCAAATTCTTATAAACCAGCTGTGGGTTTATATTAGAGTGTAGCTGTGTGCTTAGCTATTACCTGTTTAAAAGGTAATACTGCTCTTATTTGTGTTACACATTTTTTTTCAGTGAAAAAGTACTTTATCTGTAATAGCATTACACAGAGTGTCAAAGAGTACCAGTTTTGTATGGTTTTACTGGGTGTGCAAGTAATTTCTTTTTTTTTCCAGTTTATTTATTTTTTATTAAAAATTGCCATCTCCTCCCCTCCTCCTTCCCCTCCCCTCCCCTCCCCTCCACCCATACCCCCACTCCCTCCCTCTCCAGGCCAAAGAGCCATCAGGGTTCTCTACACTATGTTGAGTCCAAGGTCCTCCCAACTCCCTCCAGGTCCAGGAAGGTGAGCAACCAAACTGACAAGGCTCACACAGAGCCAATCCATGTCGTAGAGACCAAGCCCATCGCCATTGTCCTTGGCTCCTCGGTCAGCCTCCACCATCAGCCACTTTCAGAGAGTCCGATTTGGTCGCATGTTCCATCAGTCCCATTCCAAGTGGACTTAGTGGTCTCCCATTAGTTCTGTCCTGCCGTCTCAGTGGGTGAACGCATCCCTCATGGTTCTGACTTTCTTTCTCATGATCTCTCTCCTTCTGCTCCTCATCAGAACTTTGGGAGCTCAGTCCGGTGCTCCAATGTGGGGCTCTGTCTCTATCTCCATCCATCACCAGGTGAAGGTTAAGGCTCACAGTGAGCCCGTCCATGCTGTAGAGTTCACATTCATTGCCGTTGTCCTTGGTTTCTCAGTCCTCCTCCACCGTCAGCCACATTCAGAGAGCCCGGTTTGGTCCCCTGTTCCATCAGTTCCATTCCAACTGGACTTGGTGGTCTCCCATTAGATCTGTCCCACCGTCTCAATGGGTAAACGCACTCCTCACGGTCCTGACTTCCTTGCTCATGATCTCCCTCCTTTTGCTCCTCATCGGGACCTTGGGAGCTCAGTCCGGTGCTCCTATGTGGGGCTCTGTCATTTTCTCCATCCAATGCCAGGTGAAGGTTCTATGGTGATATGCAAGATATTCATGAGTATGGCAATAGGATCTGGACATTTCTGGCACCCTCTCCTCAGCTGCCCAAGGACAGATCTTGAGAGGACAATAATCAACTTTATATGGAAGAACAAGAAACTCAGGATAGCCAAAACAATCTTATACAATAAAGGAACTTCTGGAGGCATTACCATCCCTGACTTCAAATTCTATTACAGAGCTACAGTATTGAAAACAGCTTGGTATTGGCATAAAAATAGAGAAGTCGACCAATGGAATCGAATAGAAGACCCAGATCTTAACTCACAAACCTATGAACACCTGATTTTTGATAAAGGAGCTAAAAGCACACAATGGAAGAAAGAAAGCATCTTCAACAAATGGTGCTGGCATAACTGGATGTCAACCTGTAGAAGAATGAAAGTAGATCCATATCTATCACCATGCACAAAACTCAAGTCCAAATGGATTAAAGACCTCAATATCAATCTGAGCACACTGAACCTGTTAGAGGAGAAAGTGGGAAGTACTCTACAACATTTGGGCACAGGAGACCGCTTCCTACATATAGCCCCAGCAGCACAGACATTAAGGGCAACATTGAATAAATGTGTTACACATTTGTTCGTGGTTTACATACCCTCCTCCTGTGTAACATGTAGCACTGTATTGAGTATTCAAAGACCTTCAAGCGAGTAACAATCTGGTTAGGGAGGCAGCAGAACAACTTGGCTGATGATGTGAACAGCATTAGATATGTAGATGACATTGCCCCTTTGTTCCTGTCATACTCTGTACCTTCAGGCCCTCCCTGAAATGGGATATCCTTCCTGCCTTTCTAAGTTATGTGCTGAAATTCATTTTCCATGTGGGTTGTTTTTTATTTCACCCCTCTGTCTAGAGTATTTCCTGGCACTGTCAACTGTAGGAGGAGGGCGCTTGTTGGTTCCCGGCCGCTTAGTTCTGAAATAGTCACACAGAAACTATATTATTTAAAACACTGCTTGGGCAATTACTTAAGCATATTGCTAGCTAGCTCTTATATCTAGAATTAACCCATCTCCATTATTTTATATTTTACCACGAGGTTTGTGGCCTACCAGCAAGGTTCCAACATCTCTTTCTGGCAAGGCTACATGGCTTCTCTTCCCACCTTCCT
Source organism: Arvicola amphibius (assembly GCF_903992535.2). NCBI lineage: Eukaryota > Metazoa > Chordata > Mammalia > Rodentia > Cricetidae > Arvicola > Arvicola amphibius. The sequence continues at coordinate 61,220,708 of NC_052058.2, forward strand.
TCTCCCAGCATTCAGCCTAGCTTTCAGCGCCTAAGTTCTACCTTGCTATAGGCCAAGCCAGTTGCTTTATTAACCAGTGGTTTTCACTGCATACAGAGGGGAATCCCACATCAGTCAACAGGCAGTGTTTCTAGTGAATAAATAAAGGGATGTGGGCTGTATAGTAAAACTCTGTGCCAAATAAACAACATTTAACAAAATTCATTAGGCTAAATTGTTCTTCAAAGTTGCATTAATGTTTATTCATGCCTAATTCAGTTCTGAGCATTATTTATTTTTTATTTTTTTTTTTTTTTTTTTTTTTTTTTTTTTTTTTTTTTGGTTTTTCAACAGGGCTTCTCTGTATAGCCCTACCTGTCCTTGAACTTAATCTGTAGACCAGGCTGTTGTCAAACTCAGAGAGCATCCTGCCTTTGTTTCCTGAGTGCTGAAATTGAAGGCGTGCACCACAAGCTAGGCTTGTTTTTTTTTTAAAGAAAACTTTTAAAAGAGCTTTATTTTAAAGAAAAAAAATCAGAATTTATCAGGATGTAGGGAAGAAAAGTATTCTAGACAGAAAGAATAGCACTTCCAGGAGCATGTGTGGGAATTTTAACTTCTTCCAACTGCAGAAAGAAGTGAGAAAGTGGGAATTAGTTGTGAGAATTTGTGAGTCTAACACTGAATTAAGTTCACTTGAGACTGGCTTCAAAATCATGGCAGACCTCTTACCTCAGCCTCTGAGTGATGGGATTATAGGTGTGAAAGCAATTATTTGCAAAGAGATAGTTATAATTCTTTCTAAAAAGAAGAGCTTTAAAATCCATTTGCCTCTATAAACCTCATTGTAGCTAGTTATGGAGGTCTATACAATGAGGGACTTCCCTTACATATGCGGATGTCTTTCAGAGACATACAGTTTTTCCATTTCAGTTGTCTTTAAGAACCTATTGCATACCTTTTGCAGGTTTCTTTGTGTTTGGATTTTGTTTTGGAAACAGTTCCCTAGCAAAGCACTTCCTGATCTGGACAACAACACCGGATGCAGGGAAGGATGTGAAGTTTCGTGGAGTTAGAGACTCAAAAGTCCTTTTCTGGAATAACCCTAATATTGTTAACAGCCAAGGGCTCCACTTGCAGTCTGTTGGAACAGTTGGTGGCACATCCTTCACAAGGTTGTTCTTAGAATGTAGGAGTTAAAAATATGTCCACAGCAGTAATGTCCTGTCTGAACATATGCATGCTACTGTTAGAGAAGTGCATTGAGGCACCTGCCAATCACTCCCTCTCCCATTTTTATCCTAAGAGTCGCAAGGGGCTTTGGTGCACATTCTCAGCTAGCTATTATTGTACTACTCCAGGCTAATAGATGGTGATAATTTTAATGACTGGAAATTCCATAATCCATGGCAGTGTCAGAACTATACAATATATAATAAATGCAAAGAATCAGGATAGCTCTTCTAAATAGCCAAAGAGTAAACTCTCTTTAGAGTGCTCCAGCCCAATACTCACAATTACATTAATTCAATTCCTTCATGTAAAAGGATCATTTTTATCACTACTGCCTGAAAGGTGCAAATTGCTTTCGGTTTTGAATGTAGGCTGCTCAGCTTCCTTCTTTTAAATACATGTCCCACTTAAAGCATTCATGTCACCAGTAAATGTGTAGTACAAATTGTCATTGACTTGAACTCTTCAGAGATCTGAACAACATCATGTAACCTTGAGAAATAAGGTGTAACTTGTCATTGAAGGTTGGTACATGAGTACTAACTGCCTTAATGAGCAGCTTTCACAGTGACGAGACAGAGCAGAGAAGAGAATACGAGAGTGGGCTAGGAAGGATCCAAATCTATTTTATTGATGACTGAGTTAGCTGAACTCTCTGAAGATCATTTTTCTCCTGAGACTTACCTCACAGTGTATTCACCTTCTTCCGGATTATTGTTAAGATTGAAGCCTGGGAGCTGGAGAGATGATTCAGTGGGTAAAGTTGCTTGCTACCAAGCCTAATGGCTTGAATTTTCAGTCCCATAGCGGAAGTAGAGGACCAAATGACACAGACTTTCCTCCTACCTCAGTGAAGAGAGCATGTACTCTCACATGTGTGCATGAGTGTGAGCACACACATACAATAAATATGTAGTGATACTTTTTGTCAAGAAGGATTGAGACTTGGAGTACTACATTTGGTGCAAATGAGGGCTGTTGAGACTATACCAGGTTGTCTAACAGACTTCCTGGCAAAAGACAAGGGCCTTTTCTCCATCCTTATCAAGCTAAAATATGACAGACATTCCACTAAAACTGGGCAAATAAGTATTTATTTTGTTGTTTCTGCTAATTTTTTCTGCCAACTCTCAGTGGGACTTACAAAGTATTGAAAATATTTGGTTTTCATTATTTCTTTTGGCCAGTAGTATTACATTATGTAAACATATATATCATTTATCCATTCATCCCCTGAAAAGCATCTAGATTAATTTAATATTTTGACTATTTTGATTAGTGCTGAAATAAGTATGGGGGTACAAGTGTCTTTTTGTTATTACTATAAATATTTCCCCTCTTTTGGGTATATACTCAGTGGTAGAATTGCTGGATCAGATATGGTAGTTCCATCTTTAGTTTTGGGGAAATCTTGATACTGTTTTCTATAATGACTGCTCCAACACCCATGCCTAGCAGTCTTGTGTGAGGGTTCCTATTCCTCTTAGTCCTTGCCTGCATTTGCTATTTCTGGACTGCCTGATAATAGCTGTTCTCACTGGGGTGAATGATGTTTCACTGAGGTTTTCATCTGCATTTCTCTGATTATGGGTGAGATTGGGCATCTTGTCAGCACTGCATGGACACAGAATGAAAAGAGGAGCACATTCTGTGTATTCAGTCCTCATATTAACTTCATGATGGAGAGCCTTTATTTTCTTAAGGTTTATTAAGTAACTTCAAGGTCACAGTGCTAGAAAGTAGTGAGAGCAGGGTTTGGGCTCAGGCTTTCAGCTGTGTCTGTGCTGTTTATTCTTATTCTCAGTGCATAGCAGTTGTGCTTTCAACTCACATAGTATATATTATATTGAATATTCCTTTGATTATATATCACTTTGATATTCAGAATCTGGACTTTTTTTTTTTTTTACCATTCAGCAGTTTCTCAAAAAGGTGGTAAGTTAGATATCAAACCTATAATTATAATTTCCTGGATTATTGAAGCATGGCTCTTGAAGTTGAATATTGCTTTAACATGATTGGCATTGTTTTCAAAATTTTATTCACTTTCTTTAGGGTATTTAAGTAGCAAAATAACTAAGCTTGTCTAAACTCCAAAAGCTTTGTATGTGAGAAAGAAGCTTCATTCCATAGCAAGCTTAACTGGCGTGTCTGGTATAGCCTGTTTCTTTTTCAGTCTTTTAAGCTAATTTAAACTCTTTAATCATAAAATATTTATTATTTACTTTGCTCAGTGATGTGTTAATACTAAGAGTAAAGAAAATGGGTACATTGGTTTCTGCCTTCCTGAGATTTATGGTTTTAGATGTTGAGAAACTCATGTTTTATTGTGAGGTTTTATTATGACACAACCTTCCATAATTTTGCTGTGTATTTGATTAGTCACTGATGAAATTTAGATGTACAGCTAGAAAAGGAAATGTTTATCTAAGAAATTGAGGAAGAGATTTCTGAGCAACTGATTAACATTTCAGGATGAGTATCCCTAAACCAAAAATCTAAAGTCCGAATGCTCCAAAATTCAATCTTTTTCAAATATTGATAGTTCCATTCCTGGCCTACCATGAAAGCAGTAGGGAAAAACCAGTTATAGTTTTAAAATATTTTAAATTTATTTTCAATATATATATATAAATTATATGTAAAGTATAAGTGAATATTATGTTTAGACTTGGGTCCTATTCCTAAGACACCTTATTTTATGCACCTAGCTATTCCAAAAAATCCCAAATCTGAAATACTTCTGATCCCAAGCATTTTTTGGATAAAGGATATTCAGTTTGTATTACTATGTAAAACCATTAATAGTGGATGTAGGTAGATTAAAATACAGGACTTAGCTTATAGCCAAGGTCTTTGGGCTAATGTCATACTGATAGTAAAGTTTAGTATTATAGGGTTAGTATCTGTATATAGACTGCCATTTCAGAGAAAGTGGTCATGAGTTCATTTGGGGGGTTACTCTAAATTCTTTGCATAATGGGGGTAGTTTAAAGGTTGTTATTATAGATTTGAGGTGATAAAAAGCAAAGCAGTTTTGATCAGGTATAAAGCATACAGTTTCAGACTCTGATAGGATGTTGCAGTACATAAAATATTTGATGTTTCCACACAGTCACAGTTTGGATGGATAAGGGGAAAGTTATAATATCAACTAAAGATTCACTTACATTGGAGAAAATGTGGGATTAAAATTCTATATTAAATTAAAAACATTAATGAATCACTTAATCTGTTATTAAGTGATATTGCTGTGGTGGCTTATGTTGGAGATTGTGGATTTTAATTTTTCTGTAATATGGTAGAAAACCAAAGCATTGTTCATGTTAAGTGAGCTACACCCCCAGCTTTTTTATTTTAAATTTGACATTCTAGTGGGTGCGGCAGTACCTAATTGTGTTTTTCTTTTATTTTTTAAATTGTGATAAAATGTATTTAACAAACTTTGCCTTTTAGCTTTTTTAATTTATACCCTTCAGTGGCATTAATTATATTCACATCAGGTGCCTCAGCAGTGCAGTAGGTATCTCATCAGTCTCATATATTCAAATGTTATAGAAGTATCATCAAACTTTTTCTCAGAGCCATTTCACACTCTCAAGACAGAGTCTGTGTACTTACTTCTTCCACAAGCCCTAGAACCTCTAATTTATGGACTGTCTCTATAAAGCTTTTTAAATAGTTCATATAAATGAGTTTTATATAAATGTTTGTGTTCACCCAGTAATTAAGGATATTGAGATCTTTCCTTGAAACATAAAACCTGAAAACATGCTCACAACAGCAACAATGTATTTTGTGAATGAGTATATTATCTATTTAGTAGTAGTATCTGTCTTTTATATTTCAAGGTGTTGAAATTGCCTGTTCAGATACTTTTATTATGGAATTGAATCATCATTTATTACTATTAAAGCCAAAGTCTCTTCATTTTTCATGATCTGCTTAGGTGCTGTGTATAGAAACACAAAACTGAGCCGTGTGAGATGCTTTGTGTGCCCAGGTATGGGCTGTGCTTATCTTGACTGTGTAGAGCGAGATGAAGGTGACTGTTTCCAAACACCTCCCAGACTAGTACTGATTTTATTCCAGATACTCCAGTTGTCACCACCTCCACCCCCAGGAACATCTATGATGTGCTGACAAGGCTCAAACAAATTCACTCTTCTTCTGTTTCTGGTGCTGCTATTTACATTGGCTCCTACTCTCTGCAGCCTGTTTTCCTTTGTAGGTCAAGACAGGCAATAATAAGATTTGGGTTATTTTTTTTTTCACCTTTGAAAGTGCAAAGTATAAACTGAGTTGGGTGAACTCATTGTTTAGATAAAAATCAAAGCCATGAAAGATTGGTCAAAGACATTTTGTGTGGCAGGCAGGTGTTAATGAGATACACCATATGCTCTGTATCCAAATGAGACAGATGATTGTGTTCTGTTCTGTGGATTTTACTACTTTCTGTGCCAACTGCCGCTCAAATTTGTCTCACAAAAGGTACCAGGCAGGAGCTACAGACAGACCATTCCACATCCATAGTCCTGGAAAAATCATTCAAAGATATGTCCAAGATGTGTGTGTCATCCTACATAAGCTAATCTTGCACTCAGAAGTGGCCAGAGCACATGTCTTAATAGAAGAGAGAGCAGCAAAATCAAGTTCATGCTCCATAATCTCAAGAAGCTTCAGTATTCTTGGAAGAGAGCCCTCAGATCTGGAATGCCTGTGACTTCAAAGCAGGTTATAAGCAAGAACAGATTGGAGGGCACAGACGGAAACTGTTTGGAACAGTGCCAGCTGTATCTAATTAGTTAAGTTTAGTTAATATGGAAAATGTGTATCATCTAAGAAAGAAGGTGTGCCAGTTAGTTGAAATTAGCTGAATTCTTATTCCTTTAGATGGTCAGAAAAGGATCCATAATAAAATTTATTTTGGTTACCTATAGTCTATGTCTTAGGAGTTTTTGAACTCAGAAGCTAGTGACAATCATTGAAATATGTACCAGTTTTAGAAGGCCTTATTTTATTTTATGTATACAAGTGATTCGCTTGAATATATGTATGCAATTTACCATATGTGTGCCTGGTACCTGTGGAAGTCAGAAGAGGGCATTGGACTCTCTGGACCTGGAATTAAGGATGGTTTTGAGCCATCATGTGAGTGCTGGAAATTGAACCCAGATCCTGTGCAAGGGCAACAAGTTCTTAACTGCTAAGCCATCTCTCCAGCCCCCCCCCCCCCCAACTTTTTGTCCCTTTCTATGTTTTGTTTTTTGAGACAGGGGCTCAATCTATAATCCTAGGTAGCCTGAAACTCTCTACATAGACCAGGCTGGGCTTGAACTCACAAATACCTGCCTGTAATATATATATATATCATTTTAGTGGTGTCAGCTGCTGATTGCTTTCTTTTCTGCTCCCATTAAGCAGCATCAGTCTTCAAATTTTAATTATTGCCTAGCACTGTGGGAAAACATGCCCTTTTATAACACACAGACAGTCTCATTGGGTCTCAGTGGAATTATCCAACATAGGCTGTTCTCTCCAGATCTTTTTAGAAGAGCTATGTAATAAAACCATCCAGCTCAAAGGAATTTGATGGTTTCCCTGAAGGTTTGACTTGCACATAGTTGTGATCAAGATATCAGGAGTGTTTTCAGAGACACTCTTTTCGCACCCGTGGGCTATCACATAGGACATGCTGTTTCTCATGCTGAAGAACAGCATACCTCCCCCAACCCTTGATTGACTCCTCTTGATAAGGCAAACATGTCTAGCAAAACCTTTTATCCTGCAGATTTGATGAAACTTAACTCTGTGTCACCTGAGATAAAGAGCCCTTTGACTTCTAACCATGTCTCCTGGTATGCCTGCCTGTTCTAGTATATTTATATTTTAAATTTTATTTTTTAAATTTAAAATTTTTTTGTCTCATTTTGTTTGTGTGGGAGTGGGCACATGTGAAGATTAGAGAACAGCTTGTGTGGTTTAGTCTCTTTTCTACCATGCAGGTCCCAGAGATTGACAGCAGCAGGCACCTTTAGATGCCTGCTGAGTCATCTCAGCCAGTTCTGTTCTGTTTTAAGTGGTTACTATAAGTGGGTTGTCTAAAATAAAGGTTTTATAAAGGCTCATTGGAGTAACCACAGCAGAAAGGGGCAAGTTTTCACTTACTGCTATGTTAAAGTCAGTGTTTATATAGCATGAAAATGGTTGGCAATTCTTTGCTTCAGAAAAGAAGTCTCAATACCCAAAAGATAGAAGCAAATTGTAAAGCTTTGGTAACTTTCTAAAGCACTCTTTAAATGCATACATTTTAGACACATTCTAGTGTCCAGGATAGATTTCCTAGCATATTTATCTACAACAGATCTTAAATATTGAAACTCAACAGAAGTTGATGCATACATTTTTCTGTAATTAGATAAGGACACACTTATTGCTAGTCTGAAAATGGTTTATAAAGACTGCCTAAGACCCTGTGCAGATGACAAATGTTGAGGGATGTTACATTTTTTTCATGTTTTAAAATGCTATATCATCCTAAATTCTAGTGATTTTTTTTCTCAGAGACACTCCACATTTGTAAGGACCAAGGCCAGTTGGTATCTTAGTAGTTCTTATAAACTAATCCCATCTAAGGGTCCTGGGTTAAATTGTAGCTCTTGCCATCTTCTTGCCTAAATGGAAGAAAATGAGGACACAGCCTTTCTTTGTAGGACTGTAATTATGAAACTGCACATAGTAGCTTTGGCTCACAGCCACACCCAGTCATACAGTCTCCCCAAGACTTAGACATGACTAACCCAGAATGCAGTGAAACTCAGCCCAGAGAAAACAATGAAGACAGAGCAGTGACTGGATGTTGAGTGACTGCTTTCTTAGTCATCTCTTCCACTGCCATACCCCGCAGTTCACACAGGAGTCTTTGATAGGCCCAGACTCAAACTGGGACAGGAAAGAACTGGTAAAGCTTTGGGCCAACAGTAAGGTGGTCTTACTTACTTGACTTTTGCAGAAAGATTGTTCACTTTTTAAATTGTTCACTTTTTAGAACAACTTTATAAAGAGATAATTTATATATCTTATATTCACCTGCTTGCACCATACAGTGACATAGAGAGCTGTGTTCATTGTCTTACCCAAAACACCCCCTCAAGTTCATTTGCAGCCACTGGTTTTCCTATCACTCGATCTACTTTCTGCCTATACTTTTACCTCCTTTGAAAATATACAATTGCAGTATTATGGTGGGTAGTATTTTTGTACTGGCTTCTCTCATTTAACAAACTGATTTTTGAGACTCATCTGCTATGGTGTATATGAGTAGTTTCTTCCTTTTAGTGCATATTAGTATTTCAAAGTGTGAGGGCCTCAGTTTTGTTTATCTGTTGGTTAACTGATGAGCCTTTTGTTTTGTTCTTAAAAAAAAATTTTGAGATAATAATATAATTACAGGGGCTGGAGAAATGGCTCAGTGGTTAAGAGCATTGCCTGTTCTTCCAAAGGTCCTGAGTTCAATTCCCAGCAACCACATGATGGCTCACAACCATCTGAAATGAGATCTGATGCCCTTTTCTGGCCTGCAGGCAGACACACAGACAGAATATTGTATACATAATAAATAAATAAATATTTAAAAAAATAATAATAATATAAGTACAACATTTCTCCCTTACTTTTTCCTCCCTCCAAACCTTCCCATACACGCTTTCTTGTTTTTTAAATTCATGGCCTCTCTTTTCATTAATTTTTATTGCATACATATATGTATATACATATATATTCCTAAATATAACCTGCTCACTCTGTGTAATGTCACATGTATGTATGTTTTCGGGACTAACTATTTGGTATGGATAACCAATTGGTGTGCTCTTCCCTGGAGAAAGCTTTCTCTCACTGTCAACATTGCTTAGTTGCCTTTATGAACTTTTTTTTTTTTTTTTTTTTTTTTTTTTTAGTTTTTCGAGGCAGGATTTCTCTGTAGCTTTGGCGCCTGTCCTGGAACTAGCTCTTGTAGATCAGGCTGGTCTCGAACTCACAGAGATCCGCCTGCCTCTGCCTCCCGAGTGCTGGGATTAAAGGCGTGTGCCACCACCGCCCGGCCTGAACTTCTTGTTTCTACTTTTTGACTACTACAAATAATGCTGCCATGGACATCCACTCCCAGATTTTTTTTTCCCTCTTGTACCTACAGTCTCTTAGTCATTATAAATTTAACTTCTAAGAAATTCACATTTTTTTAATCACATTATGTGTTCCCAGCAGCCTTGTAAGGGCATTTTATGTTATCTATATCCTCTTCTATACTTGGTGTTAGTCTCTTTCTTTATGACCTAGATAATTAAGCAAACATATAGTAAGTAGTTTCTCTTTTGAAATTTTAAGTTTATTTACTTTTACTTATGTGTCAGAGGCATGTGAGTACAGGCCGAAGCATCATATGATTTTGGAGTTGGAGACACAGGCAGTTGTGAGATGCCCAGCTTGGGTGCTGGAACCAAACTCAGGTTCTCAGCAAGAGCAATATGCACTTGTGGTCTCTGAGACATTTTTCCAGCTCCAGCTTTCTTTGGAAATTTGAATTTGTATTTTTTTTGTTTTTGTTTTTGAGTGTGGAGTTTATTTGAGATAAAGGGAATGGGAATGGAAAAGAGAATGGGAGAGAGAGAGAAAGAGACAAAAAGAAAAGAGAAGAGACAGGAAAATCCTACTCCTTCAGAAGTGAATTTGTATTTTTAAATAATGTTGAACATTATTTTTTGTTTGTTTGTTTATTTTTCAAAACAGGATTTTTCTTTGTAGTCCTAATTGTCCTGGAAGTCACTCTGTAGATCACCCTGGCCCCAAACTCAGAGATTCATCTGCTTTTGCCTCCTGAATGCTGGGATTAAAGGTGTGAGCCACCACTGCCCAACTATTGTTGAACATCTTTTAATGTACTTGAAGAAGGATGCTTAAAAAAATATCTCACACTAGCTCAGAATTGAGAAATATATGTTTATTTATTTAGGGGTAAACTTACAAATCAGAATCCTCTGCTTGAATGGAGAACAGAAACTGAAACCTGCAACCCGAACAGAGAGGCCAGGAAAGAGGCCGAATGCAGGCTCTACATCAGCATATATAGTATAAGAGGCTACGCCTCAGTGGGTGGGTAACCACTGGCTGTAAGACTTCCTACAGCATGTACTTTATTGGCAACCTTATATTTTCTGTAGAATAATCTCTCTTCAAAGTATTTGCTTATTTTAAATTGAATTGCCTTGCTAGTGCATTGTAAGAGTTCCTTATAAGATACATGCATGTGTGCGAGCTCGCGCGTGCGCACGCACACACACACACAGTATTCTGGACACAAGCCCTTGTCAAATTTATAAATATTTTTCTTAGTCTACGGCTTTTCTTGTATTAATGATGTCTTTTAAAGAAAAAAAGTGTTGGTTGGTTTTGTTTTTTCAAGAAAGTTTTCCTGTGTGGCCCCGGCTTTCCTGTGTGTGAGTGAAAGAGAGGCAAACAGACAGACACACATGTTGGGTGAGGGGACATGGGCATTCACACACAGCTACCCATGAAAACCAGAAGTATCAGATCCTCCTGGAGCTGGAGTTAGTGGACTTGTGTCCTCTATAAGAACAGTGCATGCTTTTGACTGCTGAGCCATCTCTCCAGCCACCTATTTCTTTCTTACTATAATTTATTTTTGATAATTTCATACATGTGTACAACAAAATATCATCATATCCACCCCCATTTTCTTCCTTCAAATCCCTTGTATACCCCCCAAACAATGTCTTCTTCCCAACTCCATATTTTCAGCTACTGCCCTTTCTGCCCTTTTCTTGGTTTATTTTTGTTTGTTTGACTTTGTTTTTTATAACCTACTAAGTCTAATAGTGTTGTCCATATGTGCAAGAGTATACAGCCGTCCACTGGAAAATGGGAAACAAAACACCCTTGAGGAAAAAGGATTTTTCTTTCCCCGTATCTAGCAGCTGCTGGTAGCTCCTCAACAAGGTGTGAAGCCTGCTATGCTGTCTTCAGTGATGTTGCCTTAACCTTTGGGATCAAATATGCCTATTACACAGGCTCTAGGTCTGTAAGAAAGAATAGACAGAATGGGGAAGGGGGCGCATATCTCTTTCTTTGAAGGAAGTTTCACATCCCACTCTATCTTAATTAGGTTTCTATTGCTATGAAAAGTGCTATGACCAAAAACAATCAGTGGGAAAAGAGTTCACTTTATCTTATGCTTCAATGTAACCATCTATTATTGTGAGGAAGCCAGGGCAGGAGCTGCAGCAGAAACCACAGAGGAACAATGTTCCTTGTGACTTACTTAGTTTTCTTTTATCATTCAGTACCAGCTGCCCAATAGTAGCACCACCCCCAATATGTTGGGTCCTCCCCTATCAATTAGCAATCAAGCAATCAAGAAAATGCCCCCAAATTTGCCTACAGGAAATCTTAGGCATTATCTTAATTGTGGTTCCTCTTTCCAGATAACTCCAGCTCGTGTTGAGAAAACAAAACAAGACATAGTTCTATTCTTTCCATTGATGACAACATGTCACTGATGATTATAGATTGAAAGAAAACTTGGTTGTGTACTTTGTAGCTGAAGGCTCCATCAATTAGAGTATTTTAGTCAGCCCAGAGTGCCATAGCAAAATATCAAAGACCAAATGGACAGTTACTTCTCACTGTTCTGAAGTCTAACACATTCAAGACCAAAGTGCCAGTAGATTTGGTTCTGGTAAAGACCTCATTTTGTATAGGAAGCTGCCTCACACGGAGGAGATGAAGAACCATTTCTATATCAGAATGTTAAACATATTATGGGTACTCTACCTTCATGAACTCTTCTGGACCCAATTAGCTCCCAGGGGCATTCCTAAAAATACTCCACTGCTGGTTAGTGCTTCATCAACTCACTGTGGTTGGGGAGGGGAGGATGCACATGAACACTCAGTCCATGCCAAGGGACATACATTTGCAGACAATTCTCAGGTTATGCCTCTAGCTATATTAAGATTGTATCTACTGTACTATCAATGCTCTGCTTGGTGACATTTAAGTTGGTGATGGACTATATGGACTGTATGGGTCCATACAGAATATAATGGCAATGATATTGTAACAGTCTTACTTTGTATAAGTTAAGTATATACAGATATTTGTGTAATGTCAAAATCACCTAAGGTAACACTTATCAGAATATATCCCTATGGCTAAAACACATGGCTATACTTATGAGATAAAAAATCATAGATAAAAAATATAATTCATCTAAAAATAAACATTGGCAGCTGTCACGGTGTTACACACGTAATTCTGGCACTTAAGAGGTAAGGCAAAAGGATCAGGAATTCAAGTCCAGTCTTAGCTACACAGCCTGGGCTGTATGAGACCTTGTCTCAGACAAGGTAAACATAGAGCATTTACTATATAGAGAGGCTCTGTTGTGAAAAAAGCAGAGACTGCTATCAGCGAGATTGTCACAGTTTAATAACTGGTGAGTTGTAGTGGAAGTAATCACAGTGTTATAATAGATTTTATTTCAAAACTGAAATAGCTGTTTTTATTTGTTGACTAAAATCAGTATAGATATAAAACATCACCATTTACAGGTTTTTAAGCTGCCTTTATGTAGTAATTGTTCAAAACCATGGGCTTTTCATGTGGCGGGGTACTAGGGTATTTTTTCTATATCCAGAAAAGAAGTTATTTGGCTTTGGTTACAAAGTAGTCTTGTCGTCCTAAAGTATTGTAGTTTAAATGAATACTACTAAGAGGACTCTGCAATTTAGGATTGTATTTTGGAAATAACTCAGAACTGGAAGTGAAAGAAACTTAACACATATCCCAGATCTGTGTCTGATTTGGCTGACCTTAGTTTCCTTAACTTTAAAATGGGGGCTGAAAAGCTGAGAAAAACGTGTTTTCTTTTTTTCTGTGTGCCCTTTACAGGTCACCAGCAGGGCATAGTGCTGTTCACATTAGAGCAAGCCTTCACCCTTAGTTCATTTCTCTGCAAAGGAAGTAGACTAATCTCCCAGATCCTTCCCAACCCAATCAAGTTGGCAAACAAGATTGTCCCAAAGAAGTAGCATTTAAAAATCATTCCATTGTTGTCCTCCTTTAAGACAGACTGGAAGAGTAAGTGACATGGATGATCTTAGTGAATAATTCTATTGGTTCCTAGAGGACTCCACATCATTCTTGTACCTTCTTCAGGTTAGCACTTGGTGGTGGTGGTGGTGGAAATGAATATGTGTTCAACTAAACTTAGTTTTTTATATAATGAATATTCCCATTTGTTTTATAAGAAAAGACAAATGGATGTCTTTTGTGTTATATTCTGAAATAAAATTCACAACCCTTGCTGCTAATGGTGAGATTGATATTCTAGTACTCTATTTCTAGCCTAGCCTTAAGTGTTTGAATAAGGGAAGTCATTCCTTATCCTTCCAACAGATGGTTCTTTTCCATTGATCTTCTTCCGGTACTTTCTTTGTGAGACCTTTGAAGCTGAATAGAAGCCATTACTCCTTAACCAAAACAAAACTTGCATTGGCTCTGTAAGACTTTGATGCTTTTATACAAAGAGAATAGAGACACAGCAGATATTGCTGTTACTGGGAGAGGGCTGCTTGTTTGTCCCAGCTGCCCTGCTAGCTTACACCCAAAATAACCACACAGAAACTGTATTAATTAAAACACTGCTTGGCCATTAGCTCTAATTTCTTATTGGCTAATTCTTACATCTTGATTTAGCCCATTTCTATTAATCTATGTGTTGTCACATGGCAGTGGCTCACCAGAGATTCTAACTGGCGTCCATCTCCAGCGGAGGATCCATGGCTTCTCTGGCTCTGCCCTTATTCCTCCCAGCATTCAGTTCTGTTTTCTCCGCCTACCTAAGTTCTGCCCTATCAGGCCCAAAACAGTTTCTTTATTCATTAACCAATGAAAGCAACACATGAACAGAAGAGCCTCCTACACCATATTGCCACGTGTTACACTAGTCTACACCCAGTCTAAAGTAGTCACTTTCACCACTTGAAATACATGAGAGGAAGGCAGAAGGCAGGGAGCTTTAGTTTCTATATAATATAGACTACTCGGTAGAACTGGTAAACAAGGATGGGCTTAGGAGCATCTAGTTCTTTTCCTTCTTCCAATATGATTTGTTTCATTTGTAATCTGTGAATCTACACATTTGTGCTTGCCTGTTTTATCAGTGTTAAATTGTTCCTATTATTGAACCCAATGCTGGAATTTTCCCTAATTTGCTTTCTTTATTGGATGATAATTTACTTTTGGACTAGCAAGCTACTGTAGCTGCTTTGTTTTTTGTCTAGAGATTTTTCAAGGATTTTAATTGATAATCTGTAGATTTCTAAAGGTAAAATAAATGGATTATCCTTTAGAGCAGATAATGAAGTGTTCTTTAGTCAGCCAATTTCCAGTTATAACCAAAACCATGGAAACGGTGATGCTGTATGGTATACCTTTCTTCATCAGTCTGTTGGTAGCTATAGAGAATTTTTAAAAAGAAGGCTTAATTGATATTTAACTTTTAAAATGCCCATGTATTGCTTTTTATTACTTCCTGAAATCACATGGCAGAACTAGTGTGAAAGACTGTATATATTGGCCTCTTGATTGAATATGTTTTAGATACAGGCATGGCTTTCTTACCATTAAAATAAGAATTTAATTATAAAACAACTTTTCTTAGATTAATTGTGTATTGTGATTATGTATAGTCCAATAGCTCTGGACTATTGGTAGGCTTGCAGTAACCATGGTAGAGTGACTAAAGTGGGAAGGACTTTGAGGTAACATTGGAAAATGTCCTTCCCTATGTAGGATTATATCAAAACCACGCCAAAGAGTTGGTCCTTTTAAGTTTTCAAAGAAAGATATTTATTAATTAATTGAAAGAATTTGTTAAAGAGCTGTGTGGCTGCACCTATGTTCAACTCTCTTTAACTATAACCATTCTGAAGTAATTTCCTATTTATTTATTTGTTTATTTATTTATGGTTTTTTTTTTTGAGACAAGGTTTCTCTATAGCCTATTGTGAAACTCACTCTGTAGAGCAGACTGGCCTTGAACTCACAGAGAGCCATCTGCCTCTGCCTCCCAAGTGCTGGGATTAAAGACCTGTGGTATCACTGCCTAGCTACTTTTGATTATTTTTTTTAGATGTGTATATCTATGTGGTATGTGTACACTCATGGAGGCCAAAGGAAAACACTGTCTTATTCCCTTGAGACAGAGTTTTGTATTGAACCTCATCTATGCTGGCAGCCCTCAAGCCCCCTCAGTCCTGTCATTCCCACAAAGCACTGAAATCTTCTGCAGGGCTGTACCTGGCTTTTTATATAGCTGCTGGGGATCCAAACTCAGATCCTCGTGCTTGGATGTAATACTCTTCTTATCCATGGAACTGTCCTCCAGCCTGTTATTGTCTGGAATACATTCAAGATCTTTTTGCACTTTCCAAGTAGCCCTGCCTCTTTGTAATAAGACAGCAGTAGTTAGAACCCAAGATATATGCAATGTATGTTTATTGCTTCTAAGCTCCATATTGTTGTTTCTGGGTGAGCTCAGCAGACAATGCTAGATGTCAAAGACACACACATACTCACACACTCACACATTCTATCTCTCAAACACATACACACACACTCTCTCTCATACACACAGACTCACATACTCACACATGCATACACACTCACATACACACATTTGCACTTGTACTTTTCTAATCTTATGCTTGAAAACTGACTTTGCACTATTACTTTCTTTACAACTCAGTACTGTGTCGAGCTCATTCCAGTGTTTTTCTCTGTTTTAATTCCTCTGATGGTGATAAGAAGTCTGGATCTGGAACTTATTTGTTAAGTCTTCCTAGATGTGCCAAATTGCCATTCCTGCTGTCACCCCTGAATTGTGCATCTGTCTTCCCCACACTGCCAGATTGTGCACTCCCATGGATCCTTTCCTCATTCTGCCTGGGCTCCTGTACACTCCTGCCAGACTGCCATGCTAAGTAAATGCTTTTGTCCTCCTTGCTGTGCTCCAGCACAGCACTGGACCATCTGTCTGCATGTTCACTTTCTCATCGTGGACCCAGTTCCCTTCCTCTGGGTGACTCCAGATCGGATATGTTGTTCAGTCATCTAATTCTTTTAACCACACCCATGAAACAGTGTTTATTTAATTAATTTAGATATTTTGTACTCTTTAGTCATCTAGATTTTTTAAAAACACACCCATGAAAGCAGAGTTTAATTAATCAGGTGTTTTGACATAGCCTCTCTCAATACACAGTTCACTCTGTAGTTCATTCTGGCCTCTAACTCTCTAGCCTTCTATCTCAGCCTTCCAAGTACTAGGATTGAAGCCACATGCTACCTCTCTTAGCTCCTTATTTCTTTTTCTTAAGATGAAATTAATGAAAAAATTGGTTTTTTGTTAGTTTTGTATTTTGAGGTAGGGTTTCTCTATGTAGCCTTGGCTGACCAGGATGTCCTCGAACTCAGAGATCCTCCTGCCAATGCCTCCTGAGTGCTGGGATTAAAGATGTGCGCCACCTCTGCCTGGCTTGTGTTCTTAATAGAATCAAATTCTATATCAGATGTTTACCTCATCTGGATGAACTAGAGAACATATAGGTCACGTATGTTCTGTGTTTTTTAGCTTTTCTGTCAGCAAAGTACCCAAATGACAGACGACTTTGCATTCAGGTTCAGGTTCCCTTGAATGGAAGCTGATAGATTTCTCCTTTCCAAAGGCAGTTGATGGGCAAGAGAGATGACTCAGTGGTAAAGTACTTGCAATGAAAGTGTGAGAAAGAACCTCAGTTTGATTCCTAGCACCTGGGTTTAAAAAAAATCCAAGCACAGGTTGGTGTGTAGCTATAATTCTAGTCCTGGGGAGGCAGAGCTAGAAGGGTCCCATTGTCTTTCTGTCTATTCGTTCTGTCTGAATCAGCAAGCTCAAAGTTCAGATAGAGACCATGTCGCAAAAATTAAGGTAGAACATGACTGAGAAACACAGGCAACATTCACTTGTGGTCTCCATATTCAGCTACACACACATGCACACGTATATGTATTTACACATATTCACAAAGATAACTGATTATTTCTGGGTTTTCATAGAAGTTCCTTATTATAGTTTTCTCCATAAGATTTTGTAAATATTTTTTGATTCTCAGTTTCTGTGTTATATGAACAAATTGTTTAGAGATTATGGAGGCCTAGTCTTTGGCTTTCCAAATTACTAAAAATATACAAACTCATGTGTGCACATACATTTGAAGTCAATGTTAGGAAATGAATTATTTAATGTGGACTTTGGCATAACTTTTTCTGATCCCTATACATTTGTATTTATAAAAAAACTTTTAAACCATGCCTCAGAAAATTACCAACATAGAAAAAAGAAATATGGAAAAATGTAGGACTCTGAAAATTTTTAATACATTTTTAAATGGATGAATTTATCTTTTGAGATAATCAGTGTTTTGTTAGATTCCTGTAAGTCATGACACTAACATTTTGTAATTGTATAAAAATCTTGAGTATTGGTTGGGATAAGTCTTGATGAGTTCGGTTAACTGTCTTTTCGGACTTTAGATTTAAATTTAACTTTTCTCTTAGTGAAAAATACCTCCAAAAATTAAGCCAACCAATAGTTCTGGAAGTAAAATTGATGGAGTCCAAGGAAATGATGGCTTTTAATATGAAAAGATTAAATTTAAGCTTTCTTTAACTTGGCAAATTTTGTAGTGGTTTCCATTTATGTTAATGAACCTAAATTACTGTGTACTTTATAGAGACAACAAAGTGATTCTAAAGCTAACTTAATTATTATGTTAGCCAGTAACAATTTGCTCTTAGGAAGAGAAATTAAATTTTTGCTAAGAGTTAGGAAGTACCAGAACTTATCAGTTACTTATATCCTGTGTTTATAGAGTCACCCTTAGGAACAAGAAGTTACTTGCACTTTTTTCATGCACGAACTTGCATTTTATTTTTTATTTATTTATTTTTTTTGATTTTTCGAGACAGGGTTTCCCTGTAGTTTCTAGAGCCTGTCCTGGACCTAGCTCTTGTAGACCAGGCTGGTCTCGAACTCACAGAGATCCGCCTGCCTCTGCCTCCCGAGTGCTGGGATTAAAGGCGTGCGCCACCACCGCCCGGCACGAACTTGCATTTTATATCTTGAAGTTATATATTATATTATAAGTGACATTTCCCCCAAATTATCTCAGAACAGCTTTCATATATATCAAGGCTTCTGGTAGTGAGGGATGAAGAAGAAAGAAATGCCATATTTCTTATATAAGATTAATTTTAAAACAGTGTCTTTTTTATTTATTAAAAATTTCTGCCTCCTCCCGTCCCCTGCTTTCCTCCCTCCCCCTCCTTCTCCAGTCCTAAGTGAAGTCAGGGAGCCCTGCCCTGTGGGAAGTCTAAGGTCCTCTCCCCTTCATCCAGGTCTAGGAAGGTGAGCATCCAAACCGACTAGGCTCCCAAAAAGCCAGTACATGCAGTAGAATCAAAACCCAGTGTCATTATCATTGGCTTCTCAGTCAGCCCTCATTGTCAGCCACATTCAGAGAGTCTAGTCTGATCACATGCTCATTCAGTCCCAGTCCAGCTGGCCTTGGTGAGCTCCCATTAAATCAGTCCCACTGTCTCCGTGGGTGGACACACCCCTCGCGGTCCTGACTTCCTTGCTCATGTTCTCCCTCCTTCTGTTCTCCATCTGGGCCTTAGGAGCTCAGTCCAGTGCTCCAATGTGGGTCTCTGTCTCTATCTCCATCCATCGCCAGATGAAGGTTCTATGGTGATATGCAAGATATTCATCAGTGTGGCTATGGGAGAAGGCCAGTTCAGGCCCCCTCTCCTCTGCTGTCCACAGACCTAGCTGGGGAAATCCCCTTGGTCACCTGGGAACCCCTCTAGAGCCAAGTCTTTTACCAACCCTAAAATGGCTCCCTTAGTTAAGATATCTTCTTCCCTGCTCCCATATCCACCCTTCCTCCATCTCAACCATCCCATTCCCCCAAGCTCTCCCCAATCCTCCCCTTCTCCCTTTCTCTCCCCATCTCCCCTCCCCCCCATCCCCGTGCTTCCAACTTTTGCCCGGCGATCTTGTCTATTTCCAATATCCAGGAGGATAAATATATGCTTTTCTTTGGGTTCACCTTCTTATTTAGCTTCTCTAGGATCACGAACTATAGGCTCAATGTCCTTTGTTTATGGCTAGAATCTACTTATGAGTGAGTATATACCAACCTCTTTTTGGGTCTGAGTTATCTCACTCAGTAAAGTGTTAAAACAGTGTCTTAATTAGGGTTTCTAACTGCTGTAAAGAGTCACCATGATCATGGCAACTCTATAAAAGAAAACATTTAATTGGAGCTGGCTTTCAATTCAGAGGTTTAGTCAATTATCATCATGACTAGGAGCATGGTGGCATGCAGACAGACATGGTGCTGGAGAAATAGCTGAGTTCTACATCAGGATCTGCAGGTATTAGGAAGAGAGAATGAGCCACTAGGCCTGGCTTGAGCTTCTGAAGCCTCAAAGACCACTGCCTGTGACACACTTCCTCGAATAACGCCACACCTAATTCCAACAAGGCCACACCTCCAATAATGCCATTCCCTATGAGTCTATGGAGTCCTTTTCATTCAAACCACCACAAACAGCAACACTATATTTAAATATACATATGCTTCTATTTGTATATGTATGTCATGTATATATACACGCACACTTTCATACACACACACATGCACAAAACCAATCAGTTGTAAACTCTGTAATGAATGTTGGTATTAACCAGTACCTAACTGTAAGTGTTGGTCTTGAATATATGCTCCTTGAAATAAACAGAATTATACCTTACTGACAGCAACAGCAAAAACCAGACTTCTGAGTGCTCCTCCATGTATTATTTTTGTATTCTTGTCTATTGTGAAGTTTACCATAGTTGTGGTACATGTAGGAAGCCCATTCAGACTGTGTACTGAATACTTTAGTTAGTGCTTTTGACATCCATTCTATTGATTTGTATTAGGAAGTCAAAAGACTTTGTTTTCCAGAGTCTTCCCTAAGAAGAGCCTGAGTTACTGGGATCAGTTTGTGACAGCAGCCTCTCCAAAAAGTGAAAAAATATCTTAAAGAGAAAATTGAATTGTAGAACTGTAAAACAAAACGAATTATGTTGTTTTTCTTTTCAATTTTCCTATATATTTCAAATGATGGCATTTATTTCAGGTCATCAATGAGATATTTAACCTTGAACTAAAGTCTTGTGCAAATTTCCCTCAGAAATCATTTTACATATATATTCTAAAGTCCTTGGATGTACAGAGGAAATAATCATTAGTGATATCTGCCTTGTGCTTTTCAATGACAGTAGGCAAGGAAATACAGGTATACCTCACTGCCCAAGGAGTTTGGGTAGCAATACCATATGTTTATAGAATTTGCTCCAAAGCTGAACTGGAGCTCTTTTGCCAAGTTCAGTGGACTCAGTGTTCTAATTTTAGGCATAGTTGACAATTTCCACATAGTTTCTTGTAATAAGTATGATTAAATAACATTTAAATGTTAAATCATTTCTCTCTCTCCCTTCTATCCCCTCTTCTCAATCAACATTAGAACCCATTGAGTTTAATGCGTTCTTCTGTGCTTTCCACACCCTCTGCTCGGAGGACGGTTGTGACATTGGAAGACGTGATGCGGGTCTCATCATTTCACTGTTGCTCACTGCACGAGCATCCCTTGAGAGTGATGTGATGGGACTATGAAAGACACCAGCAGACTAAACCTCATAAACCTTAGCTTCATGTAGCTACACATAGGAATTTAGTAGGGAAAACATGATTTAAGAATTGTAATAATAGTTACAGACTGTCAATTGTGGCTCTCACCTGACATTCAAGCAGCTGCATTCTTAGTGAGCTTTTAGCCCCAGCTGCTGGGTAGCTCCTTCTACTTTGGTTCCCATGGAAATGTGGGAAGGCTGGACAAGTTAAAGGGACTTGAGGGTTGAAATACACATTTCTCGTACTTTGTTTTTTTTTTTTTTTTTTTTTTTTTTTTTTTTTGTTTTTTTTTTGGTTTTTCGAGACAGGGTTTCTCTGTGGCTTTGGAGCCTGTCCTGGAACTAGCTCTTGTAGACCAGGCTGGTCTCGAACTCACAGAGATCCGCCTGCCTCTGCCTCCCGAGTGCTGGGATTAAAGGCTCGTACTTTGTTTTTCATGTGTATACTACAGTGTACATACCTCAAAGAAACACTCAGAACCAGTTGAGCTTAGGCCTCTTTTACTTGGGTATAGAAGAAAGCATGATTTCAAATATGTTTTTATTTTATCTTGTCTACACATGAAAAGTATTCAGTACTATTTCCAGTCAATATTTAGAATTACTTAGATAGTGCCTTTTTTTTTTTCAAAATGAGATTTTGGGGCTGGGGAAATAGAGAATCTCATTCTGTTAGGTGTTTATTCTTCACATATGTTTTCACTTCATTCTCAGTTTGCTTCCTCCATGACTAAAGCAATGAATTCTGATAGAAAGAATGTTTCCACAGCACAGCATACAAAAATCTCAATAGTCTCATTCTTATGTATTATTTTAGAAATTACTCCACAGAGTAGACATAATTATTGGCTCTCTCAAACATATTGGGGAAAACTGCCATTTTAATTGGTTATCACAACTTTCTCATCTAGGGAACAAAAGTATCCTCTGTCGAGTAGGCTTCCAGGACTCTCCATCCATCAGCCCTGTGTCATCACACGTCTCATGATACCCAGGCTCAAGGAAATACGGATGGGCACAGCCTTCATCTGTTACTCTAGTGCTCTTATTAACAGATTTCATTTGCTCCACCAGATATTTAGAATACACTTTCTGAATAAATCTGCCCTAGAATTTAAGGGATCCCAGTAAGTATAGGAAAATTTTATACCCTAGGAAAAGCTTACTATAATTGAAAGTGCTATTTTTAATAATTTATTTTTATTGTATGTGCTTTGGTACTTTGCCTGCATGTCTGTATGTGTGAGGATGTCAGGTTTTGAAATTAGAGACAGTTATTACCTGCCATGTGGGTCCTGGGAATTGAACCTGAAGCCCCTGGAAGAGTAATGAGGACTCTTAACTGCCAATCCATCTCTCCAATCCCCAGAAGTACTTATTAAATGAGTGGCTCCGACTCATGTTAGAGAAATTAAAGGGATAGTTTGGCCTGAACCTCTCTTATTGGTTCCTTCCTTTCAGTTTTCTCCTGTCACTTCACAGAGGCCTTTGTTCCTGACTTAGTTTTGTAACTTTCTAGATTGTCTTTCAGATGCTGCCTTTTCTTTTTCTTTATTCTTCTAGTTTAACATGCCAGCCGACAGAAGGCACGCTCAGAGAAAGCACTGGAGGACCTAGAATTGTTAAACATGAAGGCCTGTTTTCTTTAAGGGCAGGAAAGAATGCCTTTTCACCTAGAAGGCTGGACTGGAGGTTGTCTAACAACCTGGTGATCTTTTTGCTATGCTATGGAGCCAGCCTGTACCTGAATCCCCCAAAATTCGTAGCACTGTGTAGGCTATCAGGCTGAACTTTGTCTCTCGGTGAATAGAACCTTTCCTTAGGGAAAAAAAGTCCCATGTACTCTATCCCCCAGAAATAGAATTTATCCTACTCATTACAAATCCTTCTTTCCTAGGCCGTTACCCTGGGCACTATTTATCAGTCACTAGCACTTGTTCTTATTGTAAAGGTCACAGGTGCTTTGCTATAGAGGTATACCTTGCAAGGAAGTTATGCTGTAGCCACTCTTAAAGCATTGTTGTGATAACTGTCATGCAAAGTTTCTTTTTTTTTTTTTTTTACTGCACTTAAATGTGTAAGAGAAATAAACAGCAAGGTCAAACTGGAGGTTTGGACCCAGCCTGCCAAAGTGGTGCCAACCCGAGCATCATTCTTCACATGGGTCATTTCACTGCTGGCTGTGACGCTTGGAGAGACCCCAACACACACCCTTTCCAGGTTAACATCATTTCTAAATATGTTGTGTATGTGTCTATGTGCACATGCATATGTGACTGTGTGAGTATATGTACATATATACAAAGAGGCCAGAGAGGGAGTTGGACCCTTGGAGCTGAAGTTACAGGCATTTTCAGGACACCAGACTTATTATGTATATACTAGAGTCAGAACTCTGGTCCTCATGTTTGACAAACCATATCTCCAGCCTCTAAATTAACAGTCTCAAAAAACTTGATTTCATTCTTTTATTTCTTTACTTGTATTAACATTTTTTTCCAGTCTGGGAATCAAAAGACTCTAAGGTCTCTTGCATGCTAGTGTTCCTCCTCAGCCCTACTATTGCGTTTTAAAACCTCAATGACTTCCTAAAAAAATATTTATTTATTTCTTCTCAGTAACTTTTTTTTTACTGCTGTTACCCAAGTATCTAACAAGAAGCAACTTATTGCCAGAAGATTTACTTAGGCTCACAGTTAGAGGAACAGTCCATCAAGACAGAGAAGGCCAGCAGCAGGAGTGTGAGATCCCTGGTCACATTATATCCACACTCCACAGCCCAGGAGAGAGGGGGGGAGGAGGGGAGAGAGAGAGAGAGAGGGGGGGGGGGGAGAGAGAGAGAGATTATTACTGTTGTTCAGTGCCCTCTTCCTTTCCATGTCTCTTATTCGATCTGGGATCTCAGTCCAGTTCATTATGCAGCCCACATTCAGCATTAGTATTCTTTCTTCAATTGGGGGTCATCACAACATGCATTAGGGAGATTGAGAACCACTGCTCTAGATCATAAAAATGGATAAAGTTTGAGGACTATTATTTTTTCTTAAAAATGTTTATTTTATTATTTATGTGTGCTTTTTGCCTCTGTGTGGGTGTGTATGTGGGTTCCTGTGGAATCTTATTGGATCGCCTGAAACTGGAGTTACAGGTTACTGTGAGTCACCCAAAATAGGTACTGGGAACTACTCTTATTCTTTGCGACAGCAATAGGCTCTCCTAACCACTGAGATAGCTCTCCAGTTCCATGCACTAATTTGTTGTTGTTGTTGTTGCATATTTTCTACATAACTTGAGGTAATACATATGATTTAATATCAAGTACATGGTAAGGTTAAGCCACAGAAGCCTGGGAAGAAAAATAAGTGGCACAATTATAGCATTTAGATTTTATTTGTTTAAGATTTATTTATTGTTTGCAGGTATGTGTCTTTGTGAGTTTATGTTCACCTTTGTACAGTTCTCAGGGAGGCTAGAAGAGGGTGTCAGGACCCCAAGAACTAGAGTTACTAATGGCTGTAAGCCAACATATGGGTGCTGAGAATTAATTCTTGAGTCCTCTGCAAGAGTAGTAAACCCTCAGGGACTGGAGAGATGGCTCAGAGGTTAATAGCACTGGTTGCTCTTCCAGAGGTCCCAAGTTCAATTCCCAGCAACCACATGGTGACTAGCAACCACCTATAATGAGATCCGGTTTCCTTTTTGGTGTACAGGCAGAACACTGTATATATAATAAATAAATCTTTAAAAAGAAAAAGAGTAGTAAGCCCTCTTAACCACTGACCCATATCTCTAGTCCCAGCCTAAAGACTTGAAATAAACAAAACAGAATCAAATATACAATGATATTGAAATGATAGGTAGCAGTGTAGGGCCAGAACTTTAGACCTTGACTGTGCAAATTGAAATGAACCCCAGCCTGCTAGCTGTGTAACCTTGGGTGAAGCACTCAGTCACTCTGTGCCTGTTTTGTCATGTGTACAGTCAAGGTAATAATAAAGCTTACCTCATTAATGGCAGGCTCGAATGAATTAATCATACAAGGCATATAGCAGTTCATGCCTGACACATAGAAGTACTAGCTATGCTTGTTGGTCCTGGAGGAATGTGGTGGAACCACTGCTATCAAGGAAGACAGATGCCAGTTTCTGTCTATATTTGCAGTTTTCCTACATGTTTGTTTTGCAGTTTCCTACTCCAAGCAAGTAATCTTTATGTCTTGACTTCTTTATAAATGGTGCTTATACTTTCCTTGTAGAACCAAGTACACTGGGCCCTAAATTAAAGAATTATCTGTAAGCTCTTTAAAAGCAGACACCACCTTTGTCTTTCTCAGCACAGACAGCCTGATTGTATAAGCCTGGCTTGCACAATAGCTTTTAGTAACTGTTGTGGGAATGTGAGGTAGACAGTAGCAGGCACTCTGTGGTTCCTAAAACTCCCCTCCTTGCCAGAGTGGTGCTTGTGTATTTCAGACCTCTATGGCCTTGGGCTAGCAATTCCTCTATTTTCTTTGATCCAGACTGACATGCAGCCCCTCAGACAGCTGAATATGTGACCTGTGCAGCTATATGGGTGTCCATACGTGGTTTCCTGCTCTATCTTGAATCCTTAGTTTTTGAACAAGGGACCTAGATCTTCATCCTACATTATGTTGGTAACTATGTAGTTCCTCCCATCTGTGTTCATTGTCCCTATACCTGGACATTTTTTTCTGCCCAGTTGTCACTGACTGACTTAGTCTGAGTTCACCTTCATTTCCATTCCCCAGAGAAGGAGTCAAAAGTAGAATCATACACTACTCCTCCTCCTTTACTCCTTCTTCAGAGCACTGAGCTAACTTTATAAATAAATATAATATATGTTTTATTGTATGATTATTGGGAAGACTAGGCCTACAGTATAATTGAAAGGAAGTAAATGCTGATGCAATGAGTGAGTGGATACATGATTAGAGGTTATATGCATTGTTTCTGCTATTTCTTTGTTTTTTAAAACAGTGTCCAGTTGCCCTGACACTTATTCTGGAGTCTATGCTGGCCTAGAACTCTCAGGGATCTGCCCACCCCAGCCTCAGGTTCTGGGATTACTGTTGTGTAACTCCTTAACTAGCATGGATAATTTTTAATAGTGCTATTGGGATAAATTTTTCTTTCCATGTTAAAAAGCTCATATGTTTGTGTGTGTGTGTGTGTGTGTGTGTGTGTGTGTTTATAGTTTTGTTTTTGAAAGACAAAGACAGAAAATTGATAGACGTTCAATGCCAGCATGATCCATATAGCAAGTTTCAGGCCAGCCAAGATCATATAGACTCTGTCTCAATCAATCAATCAATCAATCAATCAATCAATCAATCAATAACAAAAACAATGGCTTCAGTAGCAGCAAAAACAACAACAACAACCACAAAAACCCATCCCAAACCTTAAAAAGTTGTTGTATAAAAACAGCAGTACTGGGCTGGAGAGATGGCTCAGAGGTTAAGAGCACTGGCTGCTCTTCCAGAGGTCCTGAGTTCAACTCCCAGCAACCACATGGTGGCTCACAACCATCTGTACTGAGATCTGGCACCCTCCTCTGGTGTGCGAGCATACATCGAGGCAGAATGTTGTATACATAATAAATAAATAAATTTAAAAAAAAAAAACAGCAGTACTGTCTTGGTGCAGTTTACCACTACTGCTGGTAGTAACTTTGCGAGGTCTACGTTCTTCAAAGTAGATGGAACTGGTAAAGATTACTTATTTTTCTTTCCAGCTGTTTATCTTTGTCAGCCAGGTATAGTAAAATTATATATATATATATATATATATATATATATATATATATATATATAGTCTTATACATTATCCTCAGTTAAATTTCTCATAGCATAAATGTCTGTAGCCTTCAGCCTAAATGTAGATATTTTGAACAAGAGATGGATCTCTTTTTGATCCAATTGCCAATAATGACTGACATAGATGTACTTATGAAACTCAGGTTTCTTAGCATCTTTTATTTATTTACAAAGTTAAATA
Organism: Arvicola amphibius; assembly: GCF_903992535.2. Lineage (NCBI taxonomy): Eukaryota > Metazoa > Chordata > Mammalia > Rodentia > Cricetidae > Arvicola > Arvicola amphibius. The sequence continues at coordinate 61,247,798 of NC_052058.2, forward strand.
CTATGCTGTTACAGTGTTTGTACTGTTGGATTCAAATATAGAACAGTATTCCTTTGACTTTCTTTGTTTCTCTGTTCTCATGCTCCATTTTCAAATACACTTGATTATCTCACTTGTGATGCTCAGCCATACTGGATTCCTCTATCCGAGTTTTGGGGATGTATCTGATCAATCTAATTCCTACAATCAAGCCAGCACCATCCCACATATATTCAAAATTAATGCAATATAAAATATCTTGTAATCTTAATTTCTAGGACTTGTTAGTCATTCTGTTACTCTCCAAACAATAAACTGAAATTTGTAAGTGATAAATTTCTAACCCAAAAGTCTTTTAGAGATGGGATTTTACTTCAAAGCTTATAGTAGATTTTAAGTTCTTCTAAAAAAAAGTTAAATAAATAAAAACATTCAATGTGATATACCAATTTAAGCTATTCCTGCTTCTTAATTTTTGCAAAGTGAAAAAGAATTAGAATTTTAATAATTTAGCTACAGATTGAGGATAGCAATATAGTCATGGAATTTTTATTGCTTAATTTAAAAACAGGCTAAATGTTTTCTTCCTCCTTTGTAAGTGCAAAGAATCCAAAAAAGATTTAAAAAACAATAAAAATTCCACAGCAACTATTGTCTCCTGGGAGTAAAGAAAAGAGCCCAGAATTATTTGTATAAATCAGCACAGGATGCAGTAGGAACAGAAAGAAATGAGTATAGGAACTAATGCACAAAGAAAAGCATTCTCAAGGAACATGCCGGCTTCAAAAGCTGTTCCATCTCAGAGCTGATGGATCCCAGTACCTTAAGGTGATTTGCTTCAAGCTATAAATCTCCTGAGTCATTTATATTCCCAATGCTTTTATTTTTCTTCGGAAAGTCGTGAAAGGAAGAAAATATATTGTTTCAGCTTGCCTCTTCTTAAGACTTTATGGAATTTTAAACAAGTTTCTCCCAGAATTAAATTCCTGGCTTACCCACTCCAGAACTTTGTGACCTTCTTTTTCCTAGTTTGCTTAGAAAAATCTGGGTGAAGGTGTTAATATGTTTTTATGCCATATATTGACAAAGATCTGAGCTTTGTTACCTTCTGGCCAGGAGTTAAAATAATTGTATGTCCATCCTTGAGTGGCTCAGTTAGTTGTACATAGACACACACACACACACACACACACATTAAATGTTTTTAAAAATAGCAAAATATCTGGTGGGGCTAGAGCGGAAAGTGTTTATCTCTAAACCCTTTGACTAAATATCTTTGTCAGTAAAAAAAATTAATTTTACTCCATACTCATACATATTCATTTTATAATAAATTATTTTATAATAAATTATGTAAAATAAGCACTAATATAGATATGTGTTGTAATGAACATGGGGCCCCTTTGTTCTGTCCTGCCTGGCTAGCTTATACCCAAGATAACCACACAGAAATTGTATTAATTAAATTACTGCCCAGCCCATTATATCTAGCCTCTTCTTGGCCAACTCTAACATCTTGATCTAACCCATTTCTGCTAATCTGTATCGCCACTTGACTGTGGCTTACCAGCCTAAGTCTAACCAGCTTCCGTCTCAGGCAGGAGAACCATGGTGTCTGCCTGTCTCTGCTTTCTTCCTCCCAGAATTCTGTTCTGTCTACCCCGCCTATCTAAGATCCACCCTATTAACTAGGCCAAGGCAGTTTCTTTAAATGAAAGCAACACAAATACAAAAGGGCCTCCTACACCAGAAATGTTTAAACATGGTTTAGAAAATGCACAAGACAAAATGTCATGATCACCTTCTTCATCTTTTTTTTTTCTTTTGCAAAATATGACATGAAGAAAATACAGATTCAGTAGATCAGCATACCCTTGCCAAGTATTTTTCCTAAGTGTATTGGGAAACAGTTGAATATCTTAGGAAGCATAATGACTTATTTTCTTCTGAAACAAATTACAGTGAAATACAGGATACCAAGACTAGTTTAGAAGTTATGCTGTAGTTCTGATAGAAGGAACAAGGAGTTGAACCAGGCAGGGTCTTGTCAGTGAGGCTCAAAGGGGGAAGCAAGCATAAACTATCACATATTTGAGTACTACTGAGGGAAGAAGTCAAGGATCACTCTGGGCAACTGACATGAGCTTTCAGATGGAAGATGAGCAATGGAAGAAAAGCATGCTGAGAATAGGGGTAGGGAGTGAGTACAGGTCTCAAATTTCTCAAATGGGAGCCACCCAAATGATGGTATAGACTTTCAGCTTTTGGATATATGGTTGAGTGCAGTGGAAATTCTAGACTAATGTCTTGATTGGGACTACTATTGCTGTGATGAAACACTATGATCAAAGCAACTTGAAGAGGAAAGTTTTTCTTTGCCTTACACTTCTATATAACTGTTCATCATTGAAGGAAGTCAAGAACGGGAAAGGGCAGGAACCTAGAGGCAGGAGCTGATACAAAGGCCATGAAAGGCTTCTGCTCACTGGTTTTCCCATCATGACTTGTTCAACATTATAGAACCCAGGAGTACCAGCCCAAGGATGGCACCACCAACAATGGACTGGGCCCTCCCCCATTAATCACTAATGAGAAAAATACCCTGTACTTTTATAGAGGCATTTTATCAATTTAAGTTCCCTCATTTCAGATGACTCTAGCTTGTGTCAAGTTGACATAAAACTAGCCAGCACAACCATAAACTCTAAATCTGGACATTTTCAACATATAAATAATATAAAAATTCCTTTACTTTCAGACATTATTTATTGATAAGAAAGTTTTATAATAGAAGTGCCAAGAAGTTCCACAAAAACAGTTTGCTAAATCTAAATGACAGGAAAAAAAGAATAGGAATGGACAGGTAAGCAGATCTTATAAAATGTACATTTCCTAAAGCTGCTGTAGCCTCAGGACTAGACAACTTATATTTAAACAGGTCAAAGAAAGTTGAAATCATTATTTCAGGAGCTTTCATAGATGATGAGTATGCTGCATTCTAGAAAAAGCAATGGACACCCCAAAATGGTTCACATACAATTAATCATTAATGAATCCAGGAGCTTGTCACAGGTATATATCATTAAGCATGAATAATTAGGAAAACAGACGTGTCGAAAGAGATAGAAGCAAGTTCAGTGCCATAGGTTGTTACTGTGAATGGAAGAGGGGGACACTTAGCAAGTTGATTGCTGTTGCCTTGTGAGTTAGAGTTATAGTAAGAAATGAGTGCATTCCTTTTCTCCACCCTCTTACATGATTGTAATCCTTAAGTTTTAGAGTCTAACAGTCTTTTATAGGCTCTGATGTTTTGTTGATTTTTTTCTTAATTGTATGGATAAAATATCATTGACTAGTACCCCCTTTCTCTTACTGTTAAATGCTCACAGTCAAAGTAGTTTGTGTTACTATCTAGTATGAAGGGCCAGAGTGAAACCCCAAGGACAAGATCTCTTCCTGGACATCTCTCGGCTCCTTCCATTTCCTCTCCAGTCCTTTAATTTACCAGCTACTGCAAAATGACTGTGGAAACCACTGACCCACTTGATATCCAGGTGAATAAATTCTTCAGAAGAGACTGAGATCCTATCTTAGAAACCCTCTTGGGTCACTTACAATTTCCAAAGACTGTGACTATGTGACTGTGTCCAGGGATTAATATACAAAATGGAATGGTTCTATTCATCCTAAGAAATGATTTGGTATGTACAAAGCAACAGATAATGGTTAGTGGCTTTACTCTTTAATATGAATTTCTTTTAGCGCTTGGGCTTATGACCTCTAAGAACATTTGATTTGAAGAATATTAACCTGGGGCTGTGGCTCATATGTCTCTGTACTTACTCACAAGGGAGTGGAACTCTTTAAAAGGATTAGAAGAATTAGAAAGTGTAGCTTTGTTAGAGGAAGTTTATCACTAGGAGTGGGCTTTGCAGTTTCAAAAGCTCAGGCCAGTCCCTATGAGTCACCCTCTATTTCTGCCTGGGTTAGGATGCAGCTCTCATGGTGTGCCACCATGCTCCTGCTATGATCCTACCATGTTCTCCACCATGATGATAATAAGCTCATCCTCTGAAACTGTAAGCAAGCCACTAATTAAATGTTTTTTTTTTTCATATGTGTTGCCTTGGTCATGGTCTCTCTTTACAGTAATAGGATGGTGACTAAGACAGGCTCATATTAACTTTTAAATTTAACTTATTAAGCAGGGATTTATCTCACCATCTTTTATATACATGTTGCTTTTAAGTACAGGAGAAATGGCATCTTCTTATTGAAGAAAAAAGAGTTCCAAAGCAAGCACAGTGAAACTCCTCCTCACTGGGTACTCTTCCCTTGCTGCCTCTCAAACCACAAATTCCATCTTGCTCTGCCTTGTACCTTTTGATCATCTGTTGACATGTTGTAATTAGATGTATGTGGCCTTCTGTCTAGTCCTTCAACCTCCTAAGTAGCCCTGTCTTATGTTAGAGGAAAGTTAGAGAGCGCAGGCTGTTGAGAACTACTGTGTGCCCACTTCTAGCTGTTCCAGCTGCATAACCCCATGCTGCCTCTCTTCATTTTTCTCACATGTAAATTCTGAATGACTTGCCTCAGAGTCCTTAAGAGGATTAAGTGCTGGCATTTCTAAGTTATCACTCTAAAGCTGTTAGGAAAATTTTTGACCTGAAATAATTCCATACATTTTAATGCCACTTACTACTAATCAAAAACAAAAGAGCAGGCAGCTAGCATGGTAGTTCAGCATTTAAAGGCACTTGCCACCAAGTCTAATGACTTTTGATGACTAAGACACACACGATGGAAGGAAGGAAAGACCCAGTTCCTGCAAGTTTTCCTTTGACCTCATATGTGCACCTTCCCACCCTCCTCCATTTCTCTCTCAAAATAAATAAAAATAATAGAAATAATTTTCAAAGGCAGAAGAAAAAAAAGCAGGATGTGGCAGCATTCCTGTGTAATTTCAGCACCCTGGAGTATCAGGGATCAAAACCATTCTTGATCACATAATGAGTTTGAATACAACCTGAGTTACATGGTGAGTCTCTCTCTCTCTCTCTCTCTCTCTCTCTCTCTCTCTCTCTCTCTCTCTCTCTCTCTCTCTCACACACACACACACACACACACACACACACACACCCCCAACACCAACAGAAAGAAGCAGACACCAGAATATACCAATACTGTATTGAAAACCTTGTAGGCATCCTTTATTTATTGGCAGATCCCATGTTGGTCATAGACCCCTCAAACCTGTCAGCCTCTGTTTGAAAATAACCTGATTGTTAGAGCGATTAGTAAGTGAGATTAGTGGAGTCAGGGGTGACAGAGTAGGGCGGAATATGCACAAACCTCCTCCTACAGCTCGGGCATGTAGCACAGTTAGTTCCAGCCTCCTATTGTCTAATTCTCACATCTTGATTAACCCATTTCTAATAATCTGTGTAGCACCACGAAGTGGTGTCTTACTGGGAAAGATTCAACATGTCTGATCTGGTGGCTGGCTTCATGGTGACTGTCCCAAAGAGGAGAGGCAGGGCAATTGCCTGAGGCATCTGCCTCCCTTCCCTTTTTCCCAGCATTCTGTTCTGTCTACTCCACCCACCTATGTTCTAACCCATCAGGCCAAGCAGTTTCTTTATTAATTAACCAATGATATCATCAGATAGATAGAAGACACACCTACATCACTTGGTGAGTAAAGGTGTTTGCCACCAAGCCTGACAACTTGAGCTTGATACCTGGGACCCACACATGGTGGAAGGAGAGAACCAGCTCCCACATTTTATCCTCTGACAACATGTATATTTTGGCACACATGTGCATGCACACACACACAATAAATCAACGGTAATATAATTTATAAGAGCCATAGTGCATATGAAATTCAAGGATTACTAAGTATTCAAAATAGACAATAAAGCAAAATAAAGCAATAATTGATATTGGATTAGTAAGAAAAAGACTATTACAACAAGTTCATTTGAAATTAATGTAGAACAATTTAAGACTGTCAAACTATTTAACTACACATAAAAATGAGAAATATTCTTTTTTTGTACCCCAGTATTTATACCCACATCTACGCATGTGTCTATAGAGAGTACAGGTTGACCTCGGATGCCTCATCTGTTGCTCTCCACTTATTTTTTGAGATAGTGTCTCTCACTGAACCTGGAGCTCACTGATTGGCTGGACTGGCTATCTTGGCAGGTCCCTGGGACCCTCCTATCTCCACCTCCCAGTTCTGGGATGCTGGCTTATTTTCTTAAGTAAGTGTTGGTCATACAGGCTCAAGTGCCATGCTTATGCAACAAGCCCTTTATCCACTGAATCTTTTGTCCAGCCCCAAGAAATACATTCTTTAAATGACAAGAGAGAGATTGTAGGGAATGAAGAAAGTTGAGTGGGCATATTAAACATTCCTAATCTGAAATGCTCCAAAATCTGAAGCATTTTGAGTACTGTCTACTAGAAGTAGAAAATCCCATACCTGTTTTCATACAGCAGGTCTTATTTAAAATGCAAGCATGGGGTTTATGCAGAGGGAGTTTCGTGTGTAAGAGCACTCACTGTGAAAACACTAGGACCTGAATTAGGATCTTTTAATTTTGTTGTTTTGTTTTGTTTTTTTTCAGGACAGGGTTTGATATGGCATTCCCCTCTGTATACTATGACTATGTTTTATTACCATTGGTTATTAAAGAAGCTGTTTCGACCAATGGCTTAGTAGAGTAAAGCCAGGCAGGAAATCCGAAGAAAGATATGTAGAGAGAGTAGACAGAATCAAGGAGATGCTATGGAGCTGCGGAAGGAGAAAGACGCCAGCCAGAACCTTACCTGTAGGCCACATCTTCATGACGATAAACAGATTAATAGAAATGGGTTAATTTAAGATTTAAGAGTTAGCTAAAAATATGCATAAGCTATTGGTCAGACAGTGTTGTAATTAATATAGCTTCTGTGTTATTATTTGGGTCTGGGTGGCCAGGAAATGAAAAAGCAGTCTCTGCCTACAAGGCTTTCTCTGTGTAACAATCATGGCTGTCCTGGAACTCACTGTGTGGTGTGGGAGGTCTTTTTGTCTATGTGTTGCTTGTATTGGTTAATGAATAAAGAAACTGCTTTGGCCTATAGCAAGGCAGAACTTAGCTAGGCAGGGAAAACTAAACTGAAAGCTGGAAGAAAGAAGCAGAGTGAGGAGAAGCCATGTAGCCCCACCTGAGACAGATGCCCGAATGTTACCAGATAAACCACGGTCTCGTGACAATACACAGATTAATGGAAATGGGTTAATTTAAGATATGAGTTAGCCAGAAATACGCTTAAGCTATTGGCCAAACAGTATTGCAAATAATATGGTTTCTGTGTGATTATTTCGGGACTGAGCAGATGGGAACAAAACAAGCAGCCTCCTAAAACAACTGTGTAGACCAGGTTAGCTTTGAACTAATAGAGATCTGCCTGCCTCTGCCTCCTAAATGCTGGGATTAAAGGTGTGTGCTATCAATGCCCCCTGGGTTAGGATTTTAGCACCCGCTTAAAACCTGGTCATGGTTGTGTACCACCACTAATCCTAACACCATGGGGAATGGGAGAGGAGGATGCCCCGGTCTTCTGTTCACCAGCCTAACTCCAGGTTCAATAAAAGACCCTTTCTCAAAGGAATAAGGCTGAAGTGAAAGAACAAGACACCTGATAACCTCCACTGGCCTTCATGTACGCACAAGTGTGCACACTTTCATGCACACACACATGCTCACAAAACACTACACATGCAATAAAATGTTTAAATCACCTTCTAGTTATTATATCAGGTCTATAAATGAGTTTAGTTGTTACATTTGCGTCCCGTCTCCAATGTAAAGGTACTTCATTATATATTTTCAAATATTCCAGATTACAAAATCCAAAGCATTTCTCAGCCTATGCATTTCCTTTAAGAACACTCAAACTGCTTTTTGTTGTTGTTGTTGTTGTTCTCTTTCTCTCCAGTATCTCTACTAGGTGAAGGTAATTGGTATGAAGAAAAAGCAAGACAAATGGGTAATAACTGCCTCTCCTTTCCTGTTATGAGAGGTCACCATTCTGTCACCCCCTCTGCCTTCACTTATTAGACTCTTTTCTTTATTATTTCTTGATAACAGTGGAATATGACTTATTCTCATCAGTACGTGGCAGATGAAAGCATTATGCCAGCAGTAGAGTTAATAAAGTTTCGTCAGTGATTTTGAATTGATACCTACTAGGTTTTATTACTTGAGAAATAAATGAAAAGGCCCATTTGACGTAGTGCGGTGTCCTTCAAAATACTGGTCATCATTATCAGTTTAGAGGGATGAAAGGTCATCTAAAAGTACAATGCAATGAAGCCATAATGAAAATACCTGTGAGTAGTGCTTAGTTCCTTAGCAACGCCTGGATGCAACTTCAGAAATACCACAGCCAGTGAGATAGTGATAAGAGAGAATAATCCCAAAGGGACCACATGAGTTTGGACTTCATATGGAGCCACATGTCCTTTACTTATCACTTACTGTATCTAGTTTTGTGTCCTGGTTTTTGTAACATAAGACATAACCATTTATAGTTTATTTTATAATGGTATTCTTACAGTCACATGAAGAGGAAGGGGTGGTTTTCACTTTTCAATTTTTAAGTTAGCACGGACAGTAATAGATTAAATTCTGGCATTTTCATATATATAAATATGTATATGTCATTCTTGCTTTTAGCAAATGTATAAAGACTTTTTGACTGACTTCTGTTTGCAACCATTTAGCAGCACAACTAATAGCGATTACTATTTGTAATATATTGTTTTAATTCCCTTTTAGTACCATAGTAAATCCCTGTAAGTTAAGTGATTGTAAGGACATGCGTAGTACTGTATAGATTTGTAGGTTGGAAGAAGACATGGATCTCACGAACAAAAATGGAAGTGTCGTCAGGACCATGATCCTTTGTGGAGATCAATTTCCTTGCTTTTCCTAGCATGAAAAGTCTGTTCACGTTCCTTTACTGAGGGAATTCTGTTTTCCACAGCAACAGCAACAACAGTGGATTGGCCCTCTGGCAGTAGTCACACTGCATCCATTCAGCACGTAAAAGGAGTGCTAGATAATTCTTAACACATTCTTCAAGTGCATACCATCATTAAATTGATTTTTCTTAAGGAACAAGCATCTATACTTGAGATAATAAATTCTTTCAATTTTAATAATTTTAGTTGACCTTGTTCATTTAATGAAAACTACCTACTGAACAGGTTTTCTTTAATTCCATTCTTCAGTAAGAAAACTTGAAATTTTTCATATTTCCTAAAATAACATATAATTTGTATTTGTGTCTGGACTGTAATGTCGGATTGTAAAGGTTCCATTTTCCTGATTACCTCATACATACCAAGAGTCTAATATCCACCCCACTGTCTCTCTCCCCCATCTTTTCCCCTTTTGCATTGCTACAATTAAATGTGGATGCTTGGTTTCGCCCAACAGCACAAGATAAATAAGCTTGGAAGGTTTCCTAGCAACACATTGCTCTGGGAACCTGTTCTGTTTTCCTGAAGAAGATAAGGCCAAGCACCATAGAATCTCAGCCAGATGGAAAGGATTCACTTACTGATGGTGTTTAGTGCGTTTAAAATAAGAATAATTATTTTATGTATATATTTTAAAAGTGTTAAATAAACCTTTTAATTTTTTTTCAAATTGAAATAAACCTCTTCACATAAACAGTAAGTTGAGTTTTACTGCTTACAGCCCGGAGATGCTCTCCTGTTTTCCCTTTGCTCAGGGCAGTCTCAGCACCAGGGACCGAGGCTTGATCTTGAGAGTCATTTCAGTTTCTGAATGAATGATTAACACATAGAAAACTCAAAGAAAAGGAGAACACCATCAAAACAAAGAAAAGATGTTTTGCTTGTTCAGATATTGTATCTTTCTCCTATTTAGCTAAGGATCTGTAAAGTCACTCAGTTGGCAGGTGGTATTTTCCTTTCTGTTCAATCTAGTTGGTCACAGTGTGCTTGGAAAAGTCTCTGGACTTGGAATAATCAAGAATTAGTGTTTCTCATGACAATATTTAATCAACAATGACTTGCAATTCAGTCACACTTTGGAGAATGTTCTCACTTCTTAATTGGCTGAAAGATATTTCCCCATTAACCAGGTGAAAATTCACATAATGGGGTTATTGAGTGGATTACTCTGTGTACCAGATTTGGACCCTGTTTTGTAAAAATTTCCAGTCATGGTCAGCAGCAGAACACTGCAGTTCATCACAGTGCTTTTGATGGTGAATCCCAGGGTAATCAGAACAAAAGAACAATCCTGGTCTCTGTATTGAACAAATTCTCTGGCCAGATTGCAGGGATTTGATGTTATCCTCACCCTAGAAAAGTCTGAAGTATCTTCATGCAAGTAATTCTGTATTCTTTGGCTCTTCTATTTTCTAAACATCATATAGTGAACTCAACAGGAAGCATCTTTGGAGGCTTAGGATAAATCATATCTTTTAATAAGTGTGTCATGTGTTAAGGGTATAGACACATCTTCCTTGCCTCCACTGATTCCTCGAGAAGGCATACATAACATGTTTATAGACTCTAAAACTACCTAAAATAAAACTTCCTTCATTTCAAGTTCTTTATTTTGGGATCTAGAATTAAGAGAATTTCGATGTTTGAAAGAATTATATAGGACTTTGGTGTAGGATGCAGAAACCACTAGGAAAAAAAGAAGTTATATAGTTTTTTAATACAACAATGAAAATGGACTTGATCAACCACATAGAACAGAATAGATTCTAATACATTTTTACTGCATATTTTTATTAAAAACTTCTACAAACCAGGAAGTATTTTAGATACATTATATGTTTCATTAGTTAAATCTCCTAGCAACCTTTACTTTACAAGGTAGAAGTTATTTGCAATTTTTAAGTGAAGAAACTGTACTGGGCAACTAAGTGTCTAGTTGTTGAAATATTACAATTTCTAAATAGTTGTCATTCAAATACTGGTTTCTTTACTGATAGTTCTGTGGTCTATATACTGTATTTATTTCTTAGAATTGTAATATTGAATTATCATAACCTTTAGAGAAAAATGAACAACTATCTTTTTATTTTGTTTTATAACAGGCTCTTACTCTGTAGCCTGCCTAGCCTGGAACGTGCTGTGTAGACCAAGCTGTCCTCAGAGTTCCACCTACCTCTGCCTCCTGAGCGTGCTGCCATGCCCATATTAACAGCTGTCTTTTGAAGATGGCATTATCTTAGGAAGAAATAGATGATTTTTTAAAATTTTTATTGTTTTATTCAGCATAATCATCTCACATCTTCAGGTTTCATTGTCAAACTTTACCACCTTTTTGTTTATGCTATTTTACACAATTTTTTTCTTTTATAAAGAAGAACTTTTCACTTTTCAATATGATAGAGTAAATTACACCTAACAGTAGCTAAAATTAATAATATTAAATATATTCACAAAATAGGTTGTGACATCAACAGTATAGTAAAACAAAGGCAACCTAGTTATTTTTGTAACGTTGGAACAGAACCACACACGTTTGTTTGTCTACTGCCCACGGAACCATTGGTCCCCGAAGATTTGAATGGTTATAACGTCAGTGATATGGCTTACAAAGCCTGCAATGTATTCTGTCTTCACCTTCACAGGAAAAGTCTACTAGAACCTGGTTTATACTCCATTTCTGAGCTAGAAATACTGTTTTAGAATACCAGACACACAAGACATTTTAAAAGTGGGTTTTTTTTAACAATATAAGGTCTTTATCTAATATGTTGTTCTTCAAACACTGCAGGTACCAACCAAAAAGCTGAAGAAATATGAAAAAGAGTATCAGGCAATGCGGGAGAATCAGCTGCAACAGGAAGACCCAATGGATAGATACAAGGTATGGAGACACTTGGCACTTCCCAGGGCAAAAAGACCTTATTTTCCCTAATTGAGCAGCTGTGGTGAGTTCAGTTCCCTCTGCTCCACTCTGAACTATTCAGACAGTGGCATGCTGACTATTCCCATTTTCCACTGACTTTTGAGTATTCCACCATAATATTTTTTTTCTCTCAGTTTGTATATTTTTAGGTAACTCCAGCTATTACATGTATACTGGGAATCTTCATGAGAAGCTGAAAGGGAAAAAGAAAGTGGCTTTCTTCTTTCAAAAATGAGGAAAATAAAACAGAAAATGCCAAAAAGTACTGTCTTAGCTGTGCATGATCACTTCCACAGAGACTCTTAGATGTGACCGTTCCAAGAATGATGGAAGGATACTGCAAACTTGTCCTTGTCTGTAGCAGATGTTAAAAATAAAAAACTCAGAAGGAAAAATAAAAACCACAAAGATGTATCAATCACAGCAATGTATTTGTTGCAATGTTTCATTTCCACAAATAAATCATAGGTGGCAATGACATTTGCATGCAGTTTTAGAATCAAAATTATTTCATTTGTATCTTCATTGGTTTGGGTATCTTTTTTCTCATTTTTTTTTATTAAAAATTTCCATCTCCTCCCCTCCTCCTCCCCCTTCCCCTCCTCCCTTCCACCCATACCTCCACTCCCTCCCTCTCCAAGCCAAAGAGCCATCAGGGTTCCCTTCACTATGTTAAGTCCAAGGTCCTCCCAGCTCCCCGTAAGTCCAGGAAGGTGAGCAACCAAAATGACAAGGCTCACAGTGAGCCCGTCCATGCTGTAGAGTTCATGCTCATCGCCGTTGTCCTTGGTTTCTCAGTCCTCCTCCACCGTCAGTCACATTCAGAGAGTCCGGTTTGGTCCCCTGTTCCATCAGTCCCATTCCAACTGGACTTGATGGTCTCCCGTTAGATCTGTCCCACCATCTCGATGGGTAAACGTACTCCTCACGGTCCTGACTTCCTTGCTCATGATCTCCCTCCTTTTGCTCCTCATCAGGACCTTGGGAGCTCAATTCGGTGCTTCTATGTGGAGCTCTGTCATTTTCTCCATCCAATGCCAGGTGAAGGTTCTATGGTGATATGCAAGATATTCATGAGTATGGCAATAGGATCTGGACATTTCTGGCACGGTTCCTATGTTACTGGTCAGCATTTTGAGTCAGTCATTGAACCTCTCCTTGTCTGTAAAATGCTTGGGCATATGTAATTTTGTGGTGAATTTCTTTGAGATTGAAGGCTGCTGTATGTTAAGTACTCAGAACATAAATGGTGTTTAATAAATGGTTATTGGTTTTTAAACTCCAATACCACAGGCATGACTAGAATAATATAACCTTGCTTGGACCTGCCTCTTCAGTCATTCACTGATTATCTTCATATTTTGTATAACTATTACTACTCTATAGTCTTATCATCAGCCAGTATATTATTTTCATTCCTCAAGAACTAGCTTGAGAAATGAAAATAATTCCACATATGGTTATGATAGATAACTATTACCAGATTATATGCTTATAGAGAAGGTTTGATGACTATCCACTATTATCTTCTCAGTAAATTTCAGTTTTAATGCCAGACCTATGATACAGAAAGGCATAAATGGACTCTTGATGAACTGTTAAAGATCAAATCATTCTAGTTTTCAGAATACTACCGCCATTATGAATAAAGTACTTTCAGATAAAAGAGAAGAAAATGATAGCCCAAACTTACATAATTACACAGGCAAAAACTGAGCACAGTTGCATGCACCTATGTAGCTCTCTGTGATGGGACAGAGAATCATTTAGGTCCAGGAGTTTGAAATTAGCAGCATAATGAGATCCCATCTAAAAACACAAAATAAAACCACAACAAATGCCTCACAGAGCCCAAAGAGACTGTAAAACAACTGAACTGTAACTATCTTACATCCTTTTTTGTGTCAGAGCTGGCATGTATAAATATATCACTTATAAACTGTAAGATTATTTGTACAGTTTTATTGATATTAAATCAAACTTTTAAAAATAGGTATTTTAGGTTCAAATATTGTGGGGTTTGATTTTTGTTTGTTTGTTTGTTTGGTTTTATTTTGACAGAGTCTTGTTCTATATTCCAGGCTGATCTTCATTTGGGCCTGTGCCATCACTCCCATCCCATTGTAGTATTTAATTGTACATGTCAGACACCCTCTATCACTATTTCTTTTTTTATGATTATAATGACTTTCTAGTATGTTATGTAATAAATGTTTCTATACCTTTTTAAAAAATGTATAGGTATCAGTCCCAACGATCTACTTAACAAAACTATAATCAAGTTATAATTACATTTCAAGCTAGTAATTGCCAGTGTAGCTCTAGCTATCAACAGATTTGATCTGTCAGGTACAGAAAAATCTGGTTTAAGACATAAATTAATATTAACTGGAGAGATGGATTCTTCAGGTAAAGGAACCTGTTTCCAAACCTGATGGCCTGAATTCAATTTCCTGACCCACAAGTGGAGGAGAAAACTGACTCCCAAAAGTTTTCCGCTGGCCATTACGCTCATACTGTAGCATATGTGTGCCTACACATATAACACACAAATAAGTAACAGCTGGGTGTGCTGGTACATGCCTTTGATCTCAGTGCTTCCATGACAGAGGCAAGTGGATCTCTGAACTAAAAACCAGTCTTGCCTACAGAGCAAGTTCCAGGACAGCCAGGGCTACACAGAGAAACCCTGTCTCCAAAAAACCAAAAAAAAAAAGAAAAAAAGAACAGAAAATGAAAAGTAAAGAAAAATAAGTAAATACATTTAAGGATGTAAATTATAATTATCTTAATATAACAAAATACTTTCAAAAATACATTTGGCATCTTCTGGTCTCTTTGGGGAACAGGCACTTTTCGTTTATTAGGGAAAATCTTGAAGACATTGAAAACTCACACCTGTTCAGGAGTGATTCCTTCTTTACCATTGGAACCCATACTACATAAATTGCCATGTCAACCTCCAGCTTGCCATATGGCAAGAGAGTTGCTAAGACTGTGGATATTTCAAAACAAAAACAAAACCCAGAAATGTCATACCATAACTGTTCCAGTTTAGTGCTATTATTTTTCTCATACTTGATGAGATTAAAAAAGGGCTTTTGCATAAAAGTGAGAGCTGACATTAATGATCCAGGAATGCATAGGTTACTCTCAATAGCCACATGTTTTGCTGTACCAATCTAAGCATGTGGCCTAGGGGTATACTTCAGGGCAAAGCACATTAGCATTTCCTTTCATGCCCTCCCATCTAGGCATGTTCTTTGTGCCTATTACAAAATCAGTTTATATTACTGGACTTGCTTATGTGCAACACTTCAGTCCCTACCATGAATAAAGAGAAAGAATGGTGTTAGTATAGTTTTAAAATTCTAAGCACGATAAAATGTTCAGCATTTAGGTAGTGGTGATGGCTGTACAGTTTCATGTAACTGAATGTATACCAAAGCATGGTTTTGTTAGACGTGGTGGTGTACAAGCTGCAATACCAGCACATAAAAGGCTGAAGCAGAGGGTCAAGAGTTTTAAGTAAGGGGCTGGAGAGATGGCTCAGAGGTTAAGAGCATTGCCTGCTCTTCCAAAGGTCCTGAGTTCGATTCCCAGCAACTACATGGTGGCTCACAACCATCTCTAATGGGGTATGGTGCCCTCTTCTGGCGTGCAGGCATACACACAGACAGAATATTGTATACATAATAAATAAATAAATAAATATTTTTAAAAAAAAGAGTTTGAAGTAAGCTTGGGCTACATAGTGAGACCAGGGCTCAATGATCCCTCTTCAAAAAGCACATGATTTTATGGTATGCAAATTAAATCTATACCCTAACCCAAGACAAATGTTCCAGAATACTTAGTTTTAGACCACCCTCTTTCTTTTCTATTTTTTCTTTATTTTTGGTGTGTGTGTGTGTGTGTGTGTGTGTGTGTGTGTGTGTGTACACATGCATATGCAGGCGCATGCATAAGTATGTGCAAATGGGCATGGAGGCTAAATGTCAGTGTCTGGTATCTTCCTCAGTTACTCTGTACCTCATTTTTTTGAGTTGGATTTGTCACATAGCCTGAAGATCACTAATTTGGCCACTCAATGGGCTCATACACAGCTATACTGTTTTGTTTACTGTTTGTTTGCTTGATTGATTTTAATGTAGGTGCTGAACACCTAAACTCAAGTCTTAATGCTCCCATGTCAAGCACTTTACCAACTGAGCCATTTCCCCAGCTACTGTATTTTCTGTGAGGCAGTGTCTAGGCTGGGCTTGAACTCAGTGTGTAGCTGAAGATTACTATGTCAAACTTGCCAGCCCCTTGTGTCTACTTCCTGAGTTTTGAGATTACAGGTAAAGCCACCATGCCCTTTTTATGTGATGCTGAGAACTGAACTTAGAACCCAGGACTTATTGCACAGTAGACAAGCATTCTACCAACTGAGTTACATCCCCAGTATACCCACCATTTCTTCTGTCACTTGTGTCAAAATATAGTACTTATTTAGAAGTCATACTTGTGCAAAGGAGATCTTTTGTCAAACTTGCGCTAATTTGTTGAACAATAGAAATGGTGCATTCCTTTTTAGTGTTGCTCATTAATTTCTAGGTAGAGTATGTGGTGTTTCTATCCATATATACACACACATAGAGTAATAAGCACAAACATACATACTGTCTAATATGGCATCAAATTTGTATTGAGACACAGGGAACCCTCAAACAACTGCTTACAGTGGTGTCTTTCTGTTTAACTCCATAAGACTTCAAAAGAGAAAGATTTTTCTGGAGGATAAAAATACAGTATTAATTCTGAACCTCTTTTTTCCCCCTCCTTCTTAACCTGGTCAAATATATATGATATTGTTTTATTTATCTATTCTGGCCTTTTAAGTTATAAATTTGATTGAATTCAAATGTGAGCTATAGATGTGGCTAATGATGTCCCCAGAAAATATATTTTTATGTATAGGTATATCTGTTTTAGAATATTTTAAAAATTAATAAACAAACCCACCAAAGCAGATAAGAATGTTAGAAATCAAAATTCTTTTTCCTACACATAGGACATAGTTGCTTTCATGGTGGGGAAAGAATTTCAGTAATATAGTCACTTGGTGAAGCTTCTGGAGAATTGCAGCTATCCTCTAATTTAAAGAAAGATACACTCTTTTTCTCATTTAATTAAGACCTGCTGATAGTAATGTGGGTCAGGTCTTTAAAAACACAAGTAATTATTTAAATTCAGTGAACTTCCCAAATCGTAAAAACTGCCTGTTCTGTAGGGGAAGGTCCTGGGAAGAATGTGTACTGTTTAAACTGTTGGGCTTAAGACATACACAGTATCATAAATATACAATTAAGAGTTTAAATATATAGTCATGTTCAGTATAGTTAAATGTATAATGTTTAACTACCTTCATGAGCTTAGTTAGGTGTAGTAAATTTTTTTAAAGTTAAAATGTAATTCAAGCAGCATAGATAATAGAGAAGGGCTTACCTAACATGTGAATGCCCCTGGATATGATCCCCAGCACAACCAAACCAACACAAAGCTGAATAAAATATAATCCAAATAGAGATGATTCTTCTCCTTTTTTTTAACTTTTTGATGATTCTATTGCTTGTTATTTCTTATTACTCAATGGTTTCTTACATATTTATCTTTGCAGTAACATCCATCGTTACTCTCAAAAACAGCACAGGTTTTTAGCTATTTTTTATATTCTTTTTTATTTATTCTTTATGTCTTTCCTATCATGTATTATAGGTTGTGGGTTTTGGGGGGATTTTTTGTTTGTTTTGCGAGACAGGGTTTATTTTTCTTTAAATTTTTTTATTTATATTATATGTATGAGTGCTTTGCATATACACCTGCATGCTAGAAGAGGGCATCAGATGCTATTATAGATCGTTTTGAGCCACCACCTGGTTGCTGGGAATTGAACTCAGGACCTTTGAAGGAGCAACTAATGCTCATAACCACTCTAGCCCCAGAAATGTTTCTTCTAATGAGTGCTGTAAATCATACTAAATTTTTCTATCCTACTTGCAAAAGAAAATGTGGTGGTTTTATTTTATTTTTATTTCTTTATTTTACATTCATATGTTGGGCCTTTCCTTACTTAATAAATGCCAAGAAAAGTAAATTTATCCTCAAAACTATTGTTCTACCAATGAAAGTAAGTATATGTGTTATTGCTTTCATGTCATAGAAGCTGTTATAGGCTTTTAGGAATACCTATCCTATAAAGTAAGGTGATTTGAATGAGCAACAATGGACATGAGGATGGCTTCTGTTTGCCTCTGTTAAAGAGAATTGTTTTATCATTGTGTTAAACTTCAGAGGGTTCCACATTGTTCTGAGTCTGGATAAGGTTGTTACATGTTGTTGCAGTTCTGAGGATTTAGCTAAGGAGGAACAGATGGCTTCTGATGGTGCTGCCCATGACTCAGTCAATCTTTACACGTGGAGCTCTAAAAATGCTAAGCTTAAGAGAATTTTGTAGTGAGCCTGTCATTGATCTCTAGCATCCTCCAGTGTTTCTCTTGTATTTTCAGAACCCTTTTATTCCTATTATTGTTGAGAAAACTATATGCCAATAGTATGTTTCTATATCATGTGTAACTGTTTACTTTTTCTTTGTTATGTTTAAGGACAGGGTCTCAAACTAACACAGATTGGCCTGGGAACTCACTATGTAGCCCAATTTATCTATGTGCTAGCATAGAAAGCTATAGTGGCTGTGGGCCAAATCTGGATGACTGGTGTATTGTTTGGTTCTGCACAGTGACCATCATTTCGTGGGAATGTGGTCTGAAGTGCCGAGATGTTTACTCTCCTTTGCTAACATATCACCCAAGTTTGCAGGGGTTCTTGTTTGTTTGGTTTAATACATAAAGAAATACAGTGCGTTTTACCACTTGTAGTTATTTCTGACAAAATTTTGTTTTTAGTTTAACAGTTTAAATGTTTAAATTTCCATGAGAATGATGAAATTGAATGTGATAAGAAAAGTAAGAAAGCATTAGGTAGTTCCAAAGCTCAGAGGTTTCTCTCAAATTTTCATTTATAGGTGAAATAGATATCTAAGCACTTCCTCTGTAGCCATTTATCTTTGTATATCAGAACAACTGTCTTTTGAAAATCTCCAAGAGCTAGAGAGGTGGCTCAGTGGTTAAGAGCATTGGTTGCCCTTCCAGAGGACCTGGGTTCAATTCCCAACACCTACATGGCAGCTTACAACTGCCTATAACTTCAGTTCCAGATGCTCTGACACTTACACACAGACATACATGCAGGCAAAACACCAATGCCATAAAAAATAAAAATTAAAAAAAAACACTTAAAAAAAGTTTCCAAAAGAAAAGTTTCAAGAGTTAATGGTTTATCTGCTAATAAAATTGTGCTGGGTCTATGAGAGAAACATTTTCTCCTGACCATTAAGTATTTTTAAACATGTTCCAAGAATTCATCATAGCAGCAGACAACACACCCAAAATATTGTGTGGTTTACATAGCCACTGCCTTCTGCATCATTTTTTCCCTGAAAGCTGACTTCATTTTCTTTTCCTTGCCAGTTAGCATTTCTCTGGTTTCTCCTCGCCATTCCTTAGATGGCTTCACAAAAACTTCAGCCCCCAGAAATAAACAGGAATCAGGCACAATTTTCCATTTGCTGTCCCCTGCTTTTTCAAATTTCAAAGAGGAACTATTCTGCAAGGCTTCTGATATTGTCCTGTGAGGAAGTTCCTCCCACCCAGCATTAACCCAAAATCAACAAGTCATCTGTAGTTGCTAATACTTCCACACACGGCATTTTCATTTTTATAAGTCATGCAAACTGCAAATAGCCGTGTGGAGAGGGAGGAGTTTGCAAGCCCGAGTCTTCCTGAGTTGAGACTTGCCCAGTGGCTGCCTCGAGCATACTTTTCCATTCAATGTTTGCAGTCACAGAGAGCACTTCACTGTGTGACATTCTGAACAAACAGTGAGAATATTAGCACGTCTGTTTCTGTTACCGCCGTTTCCTACATGTATTAGTAGGTGTGCAATTTCACTGGATATTCCTCTTTTTTTTTCAATTGTCTTTGTACCTATGGTTGAAAACGGTAGTTGGTCTATGACTTTTGAGGAGGTAAGTTGGTTTTTTTTTCAATTTGTGTATGTCTGTATTAGTGTCTGTCTCTGAAAAAAAATGCAGTATCATCCTCCTAAAAGTTACTAACCAAACTCTCCCAGCTGTATAAGTCCTGTGCCAGAAGGGAGGGAGGGATTGAGGAAAGTTGTATAATTTTTGTTCTCATGATATCAAATGTTTGAGATGGAGCATGTTTCAGAAGTGTGATGCAAGTTTCATAAACTGTGCTTCCTCTAATCTTTTCTGAAAGGCAAGAGGAGCCATCTCGCCAATTTGTTTCCAGGTTCTGAGATGTTGTCAAATCTGCCTTTACTAACATCCACTGTGTGGATATCTGCATTGGCTGAGGTTACCCAGCTGACTTCATGGTCTCTCCCTTGGGCAGACCCTTAGTTTAAAATGAACCAAGACTGTCAAACCTACTTTGTCCCCAGTGTAACATTAGGGAAGTTTTTTCCAAAGTGATCAGTTCTGAAAATAGTTTTGGCTCCTTAGGAAAGGCTAGAAAGGACACCTAAGCATTATACTGTTTTAATCCTTGGTGTGTTTTGGCATGTTCATCACAGGAAATCCCTGTCTCAGCAGCAGGATCTCACAGTTGCTCTCAGCCACACTCTGTGCCTCCAGCATGAGGACACCTCAGTACCCAGGATTGCCCTCTGGAGGATGATACTGCATTTTTGGCCCCATAGCTTGCTTTCCCTTGTCTGTGAGTGCAGAGCAGGCATCTGACACTTCCCACTGTGCTGCTTGCTTTGCAGACACCAAAGTGAAGCTGCTTGCTAAAGCAAAAGCCAGTAGGCATGCCTTGTGGGCCAATCTGCTTTACAGGGACTCTCAGAGACCTGCTTACTCAGAGTGCCCCATGTTCTTACCCCTTTGGTTGTGTGTCTGTGATGAAGGGTTCAGCTTTCATGAGTAATAAGGAGTTTCCAGTCAGAATCTCAGCTGTGCTCGTCACAGCTGCTTCTGTAATATATAATCCATCAGACCTACATTCTAATTGAGAGTGAAGTTGCTACCCGGTACTACTTTCAAATACTTGAGCAAGTAACTTTCCCATGGACACCATATGACTACCTGGAGCTTAACACATTCTAAACACAGTAGCAGCAACCTGAAAAATTGCTAGCATATCAATATGATGTAAACAATAGTTGAGAAAGCATTTTGTATCTTTGCATTCCGGGAGCACAGTCTCAGTAGGAGCAGGACATGTAACTCAGGAACAGGTGGTGAAGTCTTATCTTGGCCTCTTGAAGAGATTTATCAAGAAATGAGAAAAATCTTTTCCCCACCCAAGAATTCTGCCTTGTGAAACGTGATGCTGAAATCATGCTGGGTTGCTGTTGTTTCCTGGCAAGGAGATATTTGTTGAAAAAGTTTTTAAAATGTGTTTTTAAAAATCTGACTTTCTGCATGCACATGAGTCGTTTCCACAAAGAAGTAATAGACTCAGCCTCCAGCCCTGGTAGAAAGGTGCCATCAGCAAAGGTTAAGCCTCAGAAGCCTTTTTTCTATCTATTACCTGTGTACTTCTGTGGGAGAGTGGAGCTGTGGGAACATAGACTTTTAACAAATACGAGTTGCTCTACCTGTCCAGGGAACACTGTCTTTTCAGGAACATATAAGGCAAAGAAGAACTTCTCAGGTGTTCCATTGCATCTTGCTCACTAGAAAAGGTCCAGTGTGGTTTGTGTAGAAAGTGACTTTGTTTAGCAGTAAACTTAAATCTTTCCTCTTCTCCCTCTCCTCCTTTCCTCTTCTTCTCCTTTTCCTCCTTCTCCTACTTCTTCTTTTCTTCTTCACATGTTAGTGCTTTATCCCCTCTAGTAGAATTGAAATTTTGAATTGAAGGGGTTCAGCAAAAGTTTTTTAAATTCCTATTGTAACTGTATTATTTATATTTGTTATAGAAAACCTGGGGACGTTTCAAGAAGAGAAAGATAATGCAAAAACTAACCCACTGCCTACAACTAATAATCTGTTGTTCATATTGTTATAAAATATGGTTTTCTAACTATTTTTAGAAAATTTTATCTAATATGTATTACTATATGAAATTCTATCACGACTATCCTTAAAAGATTTGAATAATTTAGAATTTCTCTTTTGCTTCTTGGTAGTAGATCTGTTTTTGCAAGAGGCTTTTTATATCCCCCCCCCCAACAGTCTCTGTCCATTTTTTCCAAAAGAAAAGATGTCATCAAAGTACAGGTCTAACCTTCAGCTTCTCTGCCGACCTTGCTCTTCCCATCTGTTTTATAGACCTGATTCAGAAATGGAGAGGGCAGTGAGTTGTTAGGAATTAGGTTCTCTGTATAACAAACACCAGGTTCTGAAACAGGTGAAATCAAGCTGCAGTTCCAGGAGGCCATGCCACACCACCTTCCAGAACCTTTCAGTGCTTTGTCTGGTTTGTCACCCTTTAGAAAACACTGACAGAAGTGTACATCTAAACCCAGAAAGAGCTTGTTACACTGAAGCTCTTCCTGCCCACCCCCTTTGAAGTCTCCTGCAATCAACGTTAGTAAAGAAAACATTTTTGATAGGATAGAAGACACTAAGCTGCTATTCTGAAGTAGACATACATCCTCAGGTTGCAGCAGCTAGGAAAGAGTTGCCTTGCTTCCTAGGAGCTAGTCACTTGTTTCATTCATTATAACTTAAACTTTCTCTGAGAGTTCAAAATGGGAGAAAAGTAACTCAGTATTGTATTACCCAGAATCTTTTAATCTGCAGTTTGAAGAGAACAGAATAAACATTTTTAAAAAATACATTTCAGGACCCACACTCTCAGTAACACAAAAACAGATATGTACAGAAATAAATATATCTTAAAGAATAAAACAATCAGCTGGTAGAGAATCACAAACTCATGTCTTCCTTTTGCTTTTTGAACCCATATAACTTGATTTTTGGTTTGCTGTTTTTAAAGTTTCCATTAATTTGGTTCCTCATCTTAGAGAAACAATTTGAAAAAACAAAAAGCATTATCCCTGTTGTCTTGTAGACTATTTCTCTAGAGGTCAAACTGTGCGTGTTTTAAACAAGAATTGTTTATGTCTGTGTTCTAGATCTATGTGAAAACCTCCCATAATTGGGAGCACATTTGGAAATTATGCTCTTTGTGGAGCATCCTACCTAATGAAGTTCTGTCTGGAGGGTTTAGGGGATGGTTGTTAAACTTCACTGGTAGAGAATCGCATCCGCACTGCTGGCTAAACTCACTGTTGTTTCCCAGACAGCAGCCTGCCTTCCTGTGCCACTGTGCCTTCTCTTTTACACCTTTGAGAGTTCACTTTGTTGCTGTTGCTTGCCCCACCCCCACCCCCGGCCAGTTTCTGATCCTATGTACGGGCACTGATGTGTACCTCTGGCTGTTGCTCTTTTTCTTCAGAGGGAGAACCGAAGATTACAGGAAGCCAGCATGAGGTTGGAACAAGAGAATGATGACCTTGCCCATGAACTAGTGACAAGCAAAATTGCTCTGCGGAATGATTTGGATCAGGTAAGTTTGTCCTTCACTGTATAGAGCTGTTACTACAACAGCTTCTTTGAGGGTGAAGACCAAGGTGCTCCCAAAGTATTCCCTTGGACTTTCTCTGTTCCTTTGCTTTGGTTTGGTTTGTTTTGTTTTGTTTTGTTTTGTTGTGAGACAGGGTCTTATTATGCTCTGGCTGTCCTGGAACTCACTGTGTAGACCATGCTGACCTGGAAGTCACAGAGATCCACCAGCTTCTGCCTTCCAAATGCTGGGGGAGTTAAAGGTGTGCACCACCTCCCCTGGGTTTGCTCTGTTCTTGATCTGAGTGAGCTGCTGGATAACTGACTGGGTGGGTGGCAGGTGGGAAGGGACGCCTGTGATAATTACAGAGTGGAAAATGTAAGTCTTAGAGAAAGGTTTGGATTACTTCCAAACAACTTCTGTGACATCCTTTTTTAAGTCCTATAAACAACGCTTTCCTTCGTCAGTACTTTTCCTAAACCAAGAGCTGCCAGTGTAATTACCCAAAAATACTAGTCAGCAAGAGCATACTAATGCCACTTTGACACCTTTCTGTTATGGTAATAGTTCTCACCTGTGACATGTAGAGTTGTGTGTGAAGTTAGGCCCGGTGTGGCAATACCTGTCTTTAATCCTAGTAATAAAGAGGTGGAAGCAGGAGGATAGGGAGTGAAGCTTCAAGGTTAGCCTGAGCTACAGAAGAGCCTGTCTCATAAAACAAAGCAAGAAGGAAAAACAAAAGGCACTGTTCAAGAAGAGCTGGACTGTTGAGTTGACAGGCATCTTAGTGGCTAAAGCCAGACTGCCTCTGTGTGAATATTACTAACTGTATACCCTGGGCAGACTATAGGTATAAAATGTATCTACCTCATAGGAATGATGTAAGAATTCAGAAAGCCCTTCAGTGTGTGCTGTTATGTCAGCTTGACGCAAGCCAGAGAGTGGTTTAGGAAGAGGGGACCTCAGTTACAAAAAAAAAAAAAAAAAAAAAAGCCTGTTACTTTTTTTTTAATGGGTGTGGGAGGGCCCAGTTCACTGTGGGTGGTACCACCCTTGGGCAGGTGGTCCTGAATTGTATAAAAAGGTAAGCTGAGCAAGCCAGTATGTAGTAGCTCTTTTCTATGGCCTTTGCATCAGCTCCTACTTCTAGGTCCTGCCCTGCTTGAGTTCCTGCCCTGACTTTCCTCAGTGATAGACTGTTATCTGAAAGTGTAAGATGAAAAAACTTTTTCTTCCCTAAGTTGCTTTTGGTTACTGTGTTTTATTACAACAATAGAAACCTAAGACAAGTAGTGTATGTTCATTACCTGGTAGCTGTTGCCAGGAAACGCTTTGATTGCATGGCTCTCCTTGTTCCTCATATCACTGACAGTCTTTGGACTTCCTGTTTTCTTTTGCAGACATTTTCAGAGATAATTGCTAAGATGGAGCCAGTCGTGTACAGTTTTAAATTTCTGTTTTCTGCCTACTAAAGTGAAAATATTCATAGTAGACCAATGTAGAAAAATTGAGACTTTCGATTCTGAAAGGGTAAATCACTGTTGCTTGTATGGTGATTGGATATTTATAGGATTTACATACAAATTCACTAATAATAGAGTATTCTTAAAATCAGAGGATGACAAAGTGGTCTCTGCCACAATTCTTTTTAATCCCTCACCTTAAACAGCTAATTTTTAATTTTTTAAATGTTTTGTAAAATGTGTGCCTGGTACTTAAGGAGGCCAAAAGAGGGAGTTTGATCCCCTGGAACTGTAGTTAGGGACCTTTGTAAGCTGCATATGGGTGCTGGGAACCAAACTTGGGTCCTCAGCAAAGGCAGTATGTGTTCTCGATACAGAGCCATCTCTCCAGCCCCCTCAAAAGTTTTTAAATGGAATATAAAACCTAAATATTAAGAAAAATAATAATAGGACAAGACTCCATACATACACATGTGTACACACACACACACACACACACACACACGTAGATCATACCTTTATTTCTTCCCTTCCTGTTTTGCTATTCCCATGGCTCTCTCTTTTCAAAAAGTGATACCCTAGAACCTTGGTTTTGTAGTTAATTTTCTAGAAGAAAGAATAAAAAACTGCTATTTCATACATATCATCTAACTTCTGACTTTGCAGTTTCTGCCTCTGTAAGAGATCTTTTCCTGTCTTTCCTGTCATACATCCTTCTGGCCTGCTGCTCTTCAAGGAAGGGCAAAAGACTGGCTTTACCGGCTCTTCCTGTTTGCCCAGGACCTTTGCTTTCACATATCAGAATCCAGTCTTTTAATCAAAATAGCAAACATTAACAGACATGAAAGTGGGTTGTATGTGTAAAGACCATATGTAAAGTAAATAAATGCTGACTAGGTACTTTCTAAAAATAAATAATTCCTTGTGCTTGTCACTGTAGTGCTGGGTCAGATGTCCTGGACGCCCTGGGCAGCAGTGATACCTTAGCTTTTCTCAGGCACAAAGGACTTTTTTTTTCCTGACAACTTACTCTTTTCTAGTTAAGGATTTCTCATGGATCAGAAACAACCAAAGAAACACCTTCATTTCAGTGATTTCAGGGCCTTTCTGCCCTCCCCTACTCTCAAGGAATCAAAAATACGAGATAAAATTAGTGCCTTCCCATGGATATATTTGAGTTCCTTCGACCATGGGCCAAAAGCTCAGGGCTTAAGAGGTACATTCTTTTGTTTTGTTGTAAATTGAACAATTGGCTTGGTGATTTCCATCAAAAATGATTTGTCTAAGATCTTCATCCCGGTTTACTCAAGCCTTTGATTGGGTCTCTGGTCAATTTGTAATTAAGCAGGCATTGCAGTCACTATTTCTGTCCTATATTTATGTCACAGAAGCCATGAACTTCAAATATCAATAAGAATTATAACTAAAGACTTGATAATGTTCTGTTCAGATATCAAATTATGATGGTTTTATGATTTGGGTTTACAATAGTAGTAATTCTGTTTAGTATTGTATTATTTAAGTATTGTAAACAATTCCTGCTTGAACAAGGTATAGAATTGTTGGCTATAAAGGAAACCAGACACCTATTTTTATAGGTGAAGTCAGGTCATTCGAGATCTGGTCCTATTTTGGTGAGCAGGAGAATAACTTCTTCTTTACTATTCAACATAAAGGAGACTCTTGAAGTAAAGTTTCCTAGAAGACTGTGGAACTGCACACACACAGGACTCACGCATGCTGTGTACATTGGACACTTTGTTAATAAATTATAT
The DNA here is from genome assembly GCF_903992535.2 of Arvicola amphibius. Classification (NCBI taxonomy): domain Eukaryota; kingdom Metazoa; phylum Chordata; class Mammalia; order Rodentia; family Cricetidae; genus Arvicola; species Arvicola amphibius. The sequence goes on from NC_052058.2 coordinate 61,274,620, forward strand.
GAAGCCACCTATCATGATCTAACAATAACGATTTAGTAGAAGAATGTACATAAAAAATGTCTTCAACATAAATATTTAGGTGTTTTTTTTTTTATTATTTCGCATGGAAGGGCTTCTGTTACCTATAGTTTCCAAAACTAGAAAATGGCTGGATATGCTACAAGACTCAAAAACCTTCCCACAAAGTCTGCATAGCACTGGTTGTTGAAGTTCACAGGTATCGCTAAGAAGGCTAAGGTATCACTCTTGAAGACACCAGATTTTTAGAGCATTATTTCGGAGTTTATACTGTGCATATTAGGATTGTTCTCTTTGCAAAATAAAATTTACTGGGTTATGGCAAAAAGCAGTTGTTGCCATCTCTTTATTGGCAGAACTCAGATATTCTCAGGTAGAGCTGTACCCAGTGGGAGGCATATTTGGTTAGTTTTTAGGGACTTTGACATAGTTGGTTTCTTCTGATAGAGCATGCTGTGACCATCCATCAGGGCTTTGAGGAGAGTCTCCTGGGTGAGTCACCTGAGACATCTGAATAGCAGTTCTAAAAATTTACCTTTGAGAGCCTATAATCTCTGAGAGTCTCATAATTCATGAATACTTGACTTACAGTTTTTGCAAGTTGCATTTTTGGAACTAACAGTAATGTTAATATGCCTACCTTCTCTTCTGATTTTTCTGCTAAAGTTTAAAATGGTCTTATGTTTATTCATTGATTCATGGTGCATATGGGGATGTACATGTGTCCCTGCATGTATGTGGAGAGCAGAGGACTGCTTGCGGTGGGGGTGAATTCTCTCCTTTTGTCATGTGGGTTCCAAGAATAGAACTCAGGTTGTCAGGATTGGTGGCCAGTGCCTTTACCTACTGAACCAATCACTGCTTCCCTCCCCACCTAAAATTTAATGCATCAGAATAAATTTTAGAGTCTTTAAGTGAGGGAGGGGCAGGGGAATAGTGGCGGTGGTGGGTGGTGGTAGAGGTGGTGGAGGAGGAGATGGTGGTGGTATGTGTATCTCATGTAGTCATCTTTGCCTCTGGTTCACTGTGCAGTCAAGGATGACCTTTAACTTCTTATCCTCTTACTTTCACATGCTGAGTGTTGAGATTACTGGCATGCACCCCAAGTCCCATTCTGTGCTGATGGAGCTTGAACTCAGAGTCTTGTACATGCTTGATAGGTGCACTGTCTACTGAGCCCCATCATCCACTCCACCCCTGCTGCCCTGAGTCTTTAAGATGCCTAAGGAACTTTTTTACCTTAAATACCCAATTGCCCTGAATGCTCTGAAGACAGTTCTGACCACTAGAACATAGGGCAGCAGAGGCTGGAAGGCAGTGAGAACTGAGGAGCTGGGTTGCAGTTCTCTGCCAGTTTGCAACAGACTGTGCTGGCCTAACCATCTAGACATGTGGAAAAGATGGTGAAACACAAACAAAAGCCCCCTTGCCAATGTACATGGCTATGTGGATAATGTGTGGCTGCCGTCAGCTAGGACAGTTTCTTCAGTTGCCTCTCTTCTGCTTCAGGGTGTTCTCCGCTAAACTCATCCTGTGACCCTCTGCTACCTCCTGTGTAAGCAGTCTTCTCCAGTGCCTTAGAAAGCCATGTGTTCATTCACTAACCACTTAAGAGTTTGCTCCTGTTCCCAGGGTGGCTGTAGTGCCAGGGATACAGTGAAAAGCAAAAGATATATAATTTTTCCTGGTGTTTAAAGCATAGGGAGCAAGACATGTAAGTCCCACATATATTTGTTACAGTGCCATGGAGTGTAGTAGGAGGAATAACACAGTAGAGGCGGTTAGATGGGAGCAAGTGGGGCAGAGTTGGGTCTATTCACTGTGATGTGCATGTGTGACTACAACCACAGAGTCAGGCTAGAACCTCAGAGTAGAAAAACAGACAAGGCTAGCTATATTAAATATATACGGGGAATAGTAGTTAATTTTGGTTCTGTATCCAAGTTAACAAAACAATACTCTCTAAGTTCCTCCTGTGTATTCTAGAAGTGCAGTCTTGTCTGCCAGAATTTCTGGTACAAACTACAGCTTTTCATAACCTCTCACATAGGTTCTCTATCTTAATTTCATCTTACTTTGCTCACAGACCTATATAAATGACTCTATGGGCCAGTTTACCCCAGATAGTCTTTAAATTTTTCTACCAAAATATGTGCATGGGTCAGTCAGTCTGCTTGTCCTCTCTGAGTGTCCTCTCTGTGTCTTCCCCATGTGCTTCCAACTAGAAGCTTCTGTGTAAGGCTCTTCCTCTTCATCAGGTCCATCTCTTCAGAGTATGTGCTCTTGGGACATGTAAAAATATACAAGAAGGGTTTAGAAAGAACACAGACTTCAACATCATTCAAATTCAAGTCATACTTGTTGTATTAGGTGTTTAACTCACGATTGAGCTCTCCAAACCTTAGTGCTATTAGCTATACATTATTGTAAAAGTTGGGAATAATCTGAGCCACGTGGCCACATAAAATTGGCTGGAGAAAAAAACCCTGCCCCAAGGTAAGCTGGAAGAGAGGAGAATGGCCTGAAGTGATGAACAGCATGCTCATCCCCTTCTTTACGGCTGTCTGTTTTCTGATTTGCAGGCAGAGGACAAGGCAGACGTGCTGAATAAGGAGCTCCTCTTGACCAAGCAGAGGTTGGTGGAGACTGAGGAAGAGAAGAGGAAGCAGGAGGAGGAGACTGCCCAGGTAAAATGCACAGGCAGGTTTTTCTGTGTGTGGATACACTTACAGGAAGTTGCCTAATATTGTATGTATAAATAAATAAATAAATAAATAAATGTAAAATTGATTTTTGTTTTTCCTCCTAAATAAAGGGAAATGATAAACAGTAATTCTCCCTTTGAACATCTTTTAGGAGTTTGCCTTCACTGAGATGTCTAGCAGGAATGTTGAGTTTTTTCTAGATTTAGTGACTTTGACTTATGATCCAAGAGCTTTGATGAATCTGGAGATTTTCTATCATATTTCTAAGATCATTGTCACTACTGAAGAGTTGTGAACGCTGCTGAACTGGGAGCCTGTAGTGGTTTCTGCCTGGCTCTGACAGGGGTCTTGGTCTCCATCAGTAGCTTCAGTTTCCTGAGTCACAGTGCAGTGCTAGAGATGACATCGTAGAATTACTCACAGCCAACATCTCCTGCCCAGGACATAACTAACTTCCAGAGGGAGAAGTCTTCTGAAATCATGAGTTTCTTCCTGAGGAAAATTCAGTAATACTAAATATAAACTGAGTTTATTCTCAAGATTTTCAAAGGCCTTCATCCAAGCCGCCAGAGAAAAGTGTCAGTGAAGACACATATGGAGAGAGATGTCATCAGCACCTTTCAAGGTCTATAAAAAAGTTCTGTGCTTTTTCCATTGAAATATGTTAAAAAGATGAATTCATGTCAGCAACTCAAATTATGAATCAGAAGAATTCATCCTTTTGGGTTAAGATTTGTTTTATCTTCATTTATGTATGTGTGTATATATATGTATATATACACACAAACATATATATGTATCATTATGTATGTGTAACTCTGTATGTCATCTATGTGTGGGTAGCCACAGAGGTCAAAAAGAGGGTGTTGGATTCCCCGGAACCAGAGTTACAGACAGGCGTGAGCATCCTGACAAGAGTGCTAGGAACTGAACTCCATTCTCTACACGAGCTCTATGTCTTCTTTTCTGCTGAGCCATCTCTCCAGCCCTAGTAAATCATCTTTTTTATTCTGTGTGTGTATTGAAGACTAACCAGAGCTGTTTTTTGTTTGCATTCCTATTTGATCAGCAACTTGGCAGAATCCTGGTACCTGAACATTTTTATCACTTAACCTTTCTCTATCCTAGAATTCTATAGCTGCTGGTAAAAATAATAATAATAATAATAATAATAATAATAATAATAATAATAATAATAACTGTGGCTGCTGGTACAATATTTATAAGTTAGCACGACACTGACTAAAACAAATACCCCAGTGCTGTGTCACGTTTTTCCTTCTATCTGGCTTCCTGAACCTTCTTCCTTCTTAAGAGCTTTTATCTTCCATCCCTTCCTGACTCCAAACCTCTTACCCCTGCAATGTCAGTGGCAGTGGGGACAATAGACAGGAAGAATAGACAGGAAGACCAAAACAGAGCATAGCATCAAGAGTAACATACTTAGAAAATGGTGTTGACCTGGCAGTTTGTTGTAGACTCACAATAAAGACAGCTTCTGAACTGATACTTAATTTAGCAATACATTTATCAAGTTCCTAAAAAGCAGAAGCAGTTTTATCATAGGATCACTTGTATGTCTTCCAATTTATAGAAAAAAAAGCCTTCTCCATCTCTATATTTGGTAGGTTTTGAATTATGGAAATTAGGAAGATTTATATGTAGATGTTTAGGGAAATTGATTAACATTTTAACTGAAGGACTAGAGATATGGCTCAGTAGCTAAGAGCACTTGCTGCTCATGCAGAGTACCAGAGCTCTCAGCATCCAAGTTGAGCAGCCCATAACCAGCTGTTACTCCAAGCCTAGGGAACTCAGCATCCTCTTCTGATATTCACTGGCACCAGCATACATATGCATACTCACATACACAAAATCAAAAAGAAAATATTTAAAAAGAAAACCAAATTTGTCTGTCTTAATGTTTCTCTCTCTGTGTGTCTCTCTCTCTCCCTCTCTCTCTCTCCTAGCTAAAAGAAGTCTTCAGGAAGCAGCTAGAAAAGGCAGAATACGAAATAAAGAAGACTACAGCTATCATTGCTGAGTATAAACAGGTAATATGCCATGTGGGTTTTCAGTTATTTTTTATAAAAGCAATTGCTTTTACTTATGGTTTTTGTTTGTTTGTTTGTTGTTTCCAGAAACAATTTCTAGATTTACTGAGAACAGTGTCTTACTCCCTACTCTACAGTAGGCAATGATTGGATTTGCTTGTTGGTAACTTGAGAAACTTAGTACGCCAATACTACTTGTTGGGTTTTTGTTGTTACTGTTGTTATTAGTGTTGGATAGCTCCTATGGGAAAGGAAACAGTCCCATCAGGACTCTTTTCTAGTAGGTCTCACTGGTAACATTTGCCTTATTGCAAAGCTTAGTAACTATATTAAATGGCAGTATCTAGGGGAATATGTTATCATCTGCTCTCATGGTTCAAAATGGTGCTTACAGTTTCAGAGGTTTAGTCCTTTATGGCAGGAAGCATGGTAGCACGCAGGCAGACATGGTGCTGGAAAAGGAACCGAGAGTTCTACATCTGGAACACTGGCCAACAGGAAGAAAATGCCACACTGGGCTTAGCTTGAGCATCTGAGATCTCAAAGCTCACCCACACTGACACACTTCCTCCAAAAGGCCTCAGTAGTAGCCCAATAAGGCCACACCTCCTAATAGTGTCACTCCTTGGTGCCAGGCATTCAAATTCGGGTCTGTGGAAGCCATTCCTATTCATACCACCACAGTGAGTAAGAGTTAAAACAGAGGAGACACAAGGGTTTATTTGGTTAATATTTGTTTTGCTAGAAAGGACAAAGGTAATTTTGAGATTTTTGTGGGACGATTAGATGCAAATCAGCACAGGCAGCATTAAGACTGTGAACCCTGGAACCTGTCGTCACATGCAAATGAATTTTAATTGCCACGTCATACTTCTGTATTCCAGATGCTACTATATTCCTGATGCATAGCCATACGAGGCTTTTAACATGGGTCCTGAATTTAGAGCCTCATGCTCATTTAGCAGTCCCTCTTAGTCACTGACCATCTTTCCAGCCCTTTATTTTTTTTTTAAATATTAACTAGGAGTTTTTTTTTTTTTTGAGGGGCTAGAGAGATGACTCAGCAGTTAAGAACACTTGTTGCTCTTACAGAAGGCCTGGGTTTATTTCCCAGCACCCACATGATGACTCACAACCATCTATAACTCCAATCCTAGGGGATCCAGTGCTTTCTTGTGACTTCTGTGGACACTGGGCACACATGGGGTACACACACATACACTCAGGCAAAACACTTATATACAGAAAATAAGTAAATCTAGATAGGTCATATATGTTAATAGTCCAGTGTTCTCTTTAAAATTTTATTTTCCTTGCTTTTCATTCATGTTTCTATTTTGTTTCATTATTTTTAAGATTTATATCCATTCATTTTTGTAAAAGAAAAGATTATTTTAGTCAATAGATTTGAACATCCTACCTTTTAAATATTTTCACCCTGGAAAGCATTTTTTTCTACTTGTTCCCAGTACTTACTAACACCTTATTTCAGAACCAACCATTACGTAGATTTTTATTAAATGTGTTCTTCCTGCTGGTTGGGTACTAAGTAGTTATACACACCCATTGTTTGTGTTTGATTATTGTAGCATAGCACTGTTCAGTCATGAAGGAACTAAGTGATACTTAATGAAAGCTGTGATTGAAAAGAGATATTCTGGGGCTGGAGAGATGGCTCAGAGGTTAAGAGCACTGATTGTTCTTCCAAAGGTTCCAATTTCAATTTCCAGCAGCCACATGGTGGCTCACAACCATTTGTAATGAGATTTGGTGCCTTCTTCTGGCCTGCAGGCATACATGCAGACAGAACATTGTATACATAATAAATATAACTTTAAAAAGAAGAGAGAGAGAGAGAGAGAGAGAGAGAGAGAGAGAGAGAGAGAGAGAGAGAGAGAGAGAGAGAGAGAGAATTCTGAAACCTTTGGGAATTGTTGCTGGTTCAGAATTTTTTTCATTGAATTCCCAGTATAACATTTTATGCAGAGTAGATTCTCAATAGAAATTCTATAGGTGATTCCACAAGGAGTCTATGAATTCATTATTGCTAGCCATAGAAAACCAGTGACAGCAATAACCCCATCTACCCTATAATATGTGTCATGTTATACCCTCGTTATGTGTCATGTTATACCGAGATCCACAGAGTTCCCCAAAAATCAATAAGGAGACTGAGTCCCATGTAAAAAAGCAAAGAGCCTTTATTCTTACACAAGTTTGCAAGCTCGAACTCTGTTGTATCCAATATATTGGAGTGATTAGAGAGCCCCAAGCTCACTTGGGATTGGGTTTTTATAGTAGCAAAGGTGGGGTGTCCTGGTAAAAAGCAATGGGTGTGTGCTGGCAGGTGATCCTATCTACAATGGTCGGAATGTTAAGAATTTCCTTTGGACGGTCTGGATGGTACCAGCTTACGGCTTTTGGTTGAAATGTCAGGTACTTTCCCATAGATGCTGGATCTCGGAGTGATGTCAGCTTATGGCTTTTCCTAGAACTTGGTGCTGCTTGCTATGGCAGCTGTGTGTTCTGGGCCTCGTGTGGCCAGGTTGCCCTGGGCTCCACACTTCACACGTGGAGCTCACAGTCCTTCTGCTCATTTCACAGATGACTAGGTTCGCAGTGCTGCTTATTTGCAAAATGTCCCCCAGGATCAGGCATGTTAGCTTGCTTTGTGAGTTGATAAACAGTCATGTCACCAGTCATTCTGTTTTCTAGTAAAGAAATTCTCTTCTCTGCCTTTAGATATGTTCTCAGTTAAGTACCAGGCTGGAAAAACAGCAAACAGCCAGCAAGGAGGAGCTAGAAGCAGTAAAGGTAAGATGTGGGCTACTTCTGTGATATAATTCCTTCCAAACCCATCCTCAGAGACCCCTCTCCACTTCTTGTTTAATACACTTTTACACTATGGAGAGTCTCCGTCCTCTTCCCTGCCATAGGGATGTCTTTCCTGATGTTTATGTTCCTATAAATCGCATGGGACTTCAGAGGCAGGTAGCAGGAAAGGAGAGAATAGATGAGCCCAGAATCTTGTGTCTTTCTTGGATGGTAAGAACCTGAGATGTTCAGTATCTCACACCTGACTGTTGCCTGAATTATAATCATCCTAACATTCTCTGGAACAGCAAATACTACTGGCTGGAAAAACACTTGTTACTAACCAATTGATTTACCAAACAAAATGTTTTAATAATAAAATATAGCATAGTAAAATATAATAAGATAAAACAAAAACAAGCAGAAGGAAAAGAGCCCAAAAGAAGGCACAAGAATCAGAGATCCACTAGTTCTCACACTCAGGAATCCCACAAAAATGTTCTTCTAGAGACTATATACCATTTATTTTTATGCTGCCCCCTGGTGGGTAAAACTCCTTATGTCATTTCTGTACTTGAGAAAAGTGCTTGCTCTTGTTTTTGTTTGTTCGCTTACTTGCTTACTTGCTTTGTTTTGGTTTGACCTTTTTAAAATTTTCTTTTGGGGAGGCGCTACAGAGGTGAGGGGAGGATATGGAGGGACTGAGAGATTAGCAGAACTAGGGTGCATGATGTGAAATTCCAAAAGAATCAATAAAGAAATTATGTTTACATCTTTTAAAAAAGGAATAAAAGTAATGGGAACACTGAATTTGATCAAAACAATTTGTACAAAACTCTCAAAGAACTAATAAAAATAACAGCATAACTAATGGATTGTTATTCTTAATAATATCATATTTTATATATTCTTAAGAATACCAGTACTAATACAGTGTTAGTTTACCAGATGTCTTTCTATTTGAATATATTCAGGTTTCATAAGTGTGTCCTAGGCAATTTGGCATTTAATGGGGTTGAAAAGTTAACTTATCTAATCTTGTTTTTCTTCAAAATAAAACATTGCCAATGTCATAATTTTAGAGGTTAAATAAAACAGTGTATATAAAGTACTTAGATTAATTTGGGGGACAATGTATTTCATATGTTTTACTAGGCAAGTGCACACACAAACAACATTTAGGAAATGGGGGACAGTTCTGCATTAGCTTATACCGACAATCAGCTGTAGAGAAGACAAAACCTAACAACTACATGCCAGAGGGCATTGGGAATACAGGACTTTTAGGATTCAGTTAGAGAGAAGGATTTAAAAGACTGTTCTGGAAAAACAATATGAATGAAGATGTAGAATCAGCATTTTAGTTTTTCCTTAGAGGAGACAGATGTGACTAGGATAAATAGTAACTAGGAATGCAGAAAAACAAGAAGGTAAGATTAGCTAAAGAAAAGTGATGGTACCCTAAAAGAGAAAGGTGAACTTGTATCAGCCACAGAAGAGTGACTAGCATTTATTAGCATCTGCTGTGAACACCTATTGGCACTGCCCTATGACTTTACATGCATCTTCCCTTTAGCCTTACATCTATCCTAGGAAACATATATGACTATCTTCTGGTAGTTAACAGGAGGCCCCAAACAGATGGTTCATTGAATTACAGTGCTAGTAATCAGTAGAAGTAGGATTTGAACCCAGAGTCAGACTCTAATCCATATTCTTGGTCATTAGCCACCAGTGCTGCTTCTGCATCTCATTCGGTATGGTGTGGCAGTTTTTCTCCAGTGTCCTGGAACACTGTGGCATCACCAGTTTATCCTCTACACCTAATCACAATGATCATGTACAGATTTTACTGCATCACTCTGTGTGTATTTATACTTAATTACATATAACCAACTCAAAACAGCACTGGCTTAAACACAAAAGGTATTGTTTTGTTTTGTTTTGTTTTTTAAAGCAATCTAGTACTAGAGAAGTGGATCATTCGTCATTTGTGAACCATGTCCACATTATCCAAGTAAACAACAACACCTGTACTTTGAAAGGAGCTCCTCTTGTTCACTGTACCCCCAGGGCTTCCATCCTCAAGGTCACATAAAAACTAAATTATTGACTGAAGCTTACACCAACATTCCTACACTCCAAAGCAGAACATGAGGCCAGTGGAGATGCAAAGATGTAACAGCCTTATTCCAGTGGACTGAGATATTTCTAAGTAACCTTAGAAGCCTTTTGAACTACATTTCTACTTTTAGATGAGAACTTAATTCATGGTTAAATGTAAATGTAAAGGCATCTAAGAAATATCACCATTTCTCTGGACATGCTACCAGAGCAAATAAAATCAGGGTCCTATTACTAAGAAAGGAAAGAAGGATATTGGGTAGGAGTCGGCATTGTCTGCCACACTTATCCACCAGATTGCAGCTCATAGAGTGGTGAATCTATCTCTAGCATATGCTGGTGGAATGGATTCATCATGGTATGTGAGAACCTTTACACCAAGTCAGAGAACTCTGATTGCTCGCTTCTAGCTGCTGTGTCCCCTATATTCTGCCTTCCCACTTCAGAGTCCTTGAATTCTGTGATGCTGATCTCTATGTTACTTTCTCTGACAAAATGTGGCATCAATCTATTCTTTCATTTTGTTCAATCTAATGAAATTGTTTATCTAAGATTAGATACTCTTCACTGTAGACCAGTTGCCTAGTATGCATAAGGCCCCTTGTTCAATATTAAGTAACACTCCCCCACACCCACATCGCAAGGCAGATGAAAGAGGCTGGGTAGGTTGCTTGCCTACCTTAGCAATTTTTTATTATTTGTAATGAAATCTAATAAACGTCAGTATACATCTTCGGTAACAAGTGTTTAGTTAACAATAAAAGTATGGCAGATGTAGCGTCTGCACTACAGGACGTTTCGCGAGCTGGAAAAGGGGCTGGAGATTTAAACACATAGAGACACAGGGACACATGTCATCCTTGGAACAAGAATTTTTGTGCTCTAGGGAAGCTTATATAGGGATCCTTAACTGATAGCCACGCCCCAGCTCTTGGGATTTCCAGCTGTAAAACCCACCAGAACTCACTCCTCTGCTATCAGGAACTCATGAGGGTCTGGTGCTCAGAGCAGCTGCAGGCACAGGAAAACAAGTTGTTTACTCCGTTCACTCCAGTGGGCAAAGGGTCTGAGGCAAGCAAAAAAGTCACGGAGCCAGGGGTCTGCAGCCCCCAACAGGCAGATATTTAGTGTATTTTGTTTTGTGCCAGATCTGGGCTAATTATTGCCATAGGTTAAGAAAGAGGTTGAAGATGCTGTTTTTTCCATGTGTCCAGTGAATATTACTCAACAATAGTGAGAGGCAAACTGGTGAGGGTGAGAGAGGTTGAGACTTGAGGACTTGGGGACTGAATGAGAAGTGCTAGAGCTAATGCTGGAGCTACAGGAATAGCTAATGAAGAGATAGCACCACAGGCCTAACTGGTGCAGCTACACAGACATGTAGTGAAGTTACTTTATGTACATGTGAAAGGACTATGGTTAACATTATGGACACATTGAACTTCTTGTAACAGTAGGGCATCAAAATAAAGTATAATATACTTTATGTGTGACTCATTTTTTAATACTTTAGTGAAGCACCTACAGTGCTGTCTTGAAAAGAATTGCTTGTTTGGTGCGGTGTGCATGACTAGCAATGGGAGCTTATGGCACCTTTATTCCCTTAAGCGATAATGTTTGTCTTTGCTTAAAACCAAACCAAAGGACACACACATGGAGTACCTGTTCTGGGCCAGGTGGATTTTGTGCTGACTGTGACCATCTGGTGACAGCACAAGTCAAACAGTGTCTTCAGAAACAAGGCCGTGTTTAAAAGTCTTTAAAAGTCATGTATTTTTCAATGTTTGAAGACTGTGTGCCATTTTTAAAATCATATATTTTGGGAAGTTGTTTAGCCTATAAACTACAGTTTGATGTTGGGTGTCTCTTGTGTATTTCAGGGTAAGATGATGGCATGCAAACACTGCAGTGACATTTTCAGCAAGGAAGGAGCCTTAAAACCAGCCTCTGTAAGTGGAGAGGACCAGGGAATTGAAGCCGATGATGAGAAGGACTCGCTGAAGAAGCAGCTGAGGGAGATGGAGCTGGAACTGGCGCAGACTAAGCTGCAACTGGTGGAAGCCAAATGCAAAATTCAGGTTGGTGATTTGATGAAAGGTCAAAGTAGCACAACACAAACAACCCTGCTTCACTCGAGAGCATTTACACACCCATGTAGAACAACTACAACTTCAACATGTACTGGCAACAAATCAGGAAAAGTTCTATTTTTAAATAATTCTAATGTACATATTGTTTTACCTTTGATTGAAGATGAAAGTAAATTTGGTTCATAAGATGGCATACTTACTTTTTTTAAGATTTATTTATTGTGTATACAGTGTTCTGTCTGCATGGCATACTTATTTTGATAAAATAAATTTTGGCTGAATATTTCATACTATGGGACAAAGAAATATTCTCAGTGTTTTAGAGTTGATTCATAGTTTAATTTTGTAATTGTCAATTCTGAGAATGCCACTTCAAATAAATACATAATACCAGGATGTCAGAAATATGTTCTAGGCCATTTCAGAAACTATAAATTCTGTTCCAATCTCAAGACAAAACTCATTTCATGGCTTATTTTTAATGAAATTTGCCAGCAACTCAAAGAGCTGTGTGTGTATATATATACTTTTTTTAAATTTGTGTGTATTTGTCTGTTAATGTATGTATGGGTGTTTTGCCTACATGCATGTCTGTGCACCACATGTGTGCAGTGCCTGTGGAGGATAGAAAAGCTCACTGGATCTCCTGGAAATGGAATTTTACAGATGTTATGAACTACCATGTGTGTGCTAGGAATTGAACCTGGGTCCTCCAGAAGAGTAGCGAGTGCTCTTTACTAGCCCTCAGACAACATGTCTAACACAATACAATCCAAAGATATATCAATTTGATATTTACGTGCTGAGGAATGGTGGAAAATAGTAAAAATAGTTTCTATGTTTCTTTTTCTATTTTTTGGTTTTTCTAGACAGGGTCTTTGTGTAGCCCTGGCTGTCTTAGAACTAGCTCTGTACACCAGACTGACCGCAAACTCACAGAGATCCGCCTGCCTCTGCCTTCCAAGTGCTAGGATTAAAGTCGTGCGCCACCACTATCCAGCAGATTACAATGTTTCTATAAGAACAGAAAGTTTTGTATGTACAATAAAAAGCACTGCAACACATAACATACAGTTGTCTAAAATCTGAGCCAAAGTGTTTGAAGTAGCATTTGTTGGTGCTGATTGCCATGACGGCCTGCCCAGTGCAACATGCACATGTTGTGTTCAGAACTAAGGCGGAAGTGAAGTCACATGATGGAATATGTACAAGTGTAGACAGAAACACCTCAGATTCATTATGCATTCGGTTTTGAATTTTTTAACATTGCCAAATTTTTGCCATGGTTTTCCCCGCTCCTACATTCACTTACATGACCCCACATGATAGAGGGTCTCAACACATACTTTAAGAAGCTAGACTGAGCCGGGCGGTGGTGGCACACGCCTTTAATCCCAGCACTCGGGAGGCAGAGGCAGGCGGATCTCTGTGAGTTCGAGACCAGCCTGGTCTACAAGAGCTAGTTCCAGGACAGGCTCCAAAGCCACAGAGAAACCCTGTCTCGAAAAACCAAAAAAAAAAAAAAAAAAAAAAAAAAAAAAAAAAAAAAAAAAAAAAAAAAAAAGAAGCTAGACTGAATCAAACATCGAGGCACCCACCCTTAATCCCAGCACTCAGGTGGTGGAGGCAGGAGTATCTCTGAGAATTTGAGGCCAGCCTGGGTTATGTAGTGAAACCCTATTCTTTAAAAAGAAGCTGGACTTTAGAAATACTATCTTTCGTTAAAGTTATGATGATCCTGCATGTGGTTGGTACATTTTGTATCCCTAATGTATCCTGAACCATCACATCTTATAGCATGTATTCATAGACACAAACATAATTTAAATAAATTTTTAATAATTAAAGTCATATTTTACAGATGGTTGTGAGCCACCATGTGGTTGCTGGGAATTGAACTCAGGACCTTTGGAAGAGCAAGCAGTGCTCTTAACCACTAAGCCATCTCTCCAGCCCCTGAAAGTCATATTTTATAGTGTGCTTCCCCTCCCCCTAGTTTACCCTGAAATTTTTGTCTCGGGTCCTTCACTTGGTCGTTTTTGTTGACTGATTTGAAAATGACAGGCCAAACACCTCTGTGGTTCTTGCCTTCCTTCTCTCCACATGGGATAATAGCAATCAGAAAAACAGGCCTGGCTTCCTTGTGGACTGATCTCTCCACATGGGATAATAGCAATCAGGAAACAGGCCTGGCTTCCGTGTGGACTGATCTCTTTGCTTTTTACCAGTAACCCCATCCCACGGCTGCATTAGAGATCCTCAGCAGTGTGTCTAGTCTGGAACCTGAATGTTCTCAAGGGCAGTTTTTAAATTGAAACTCATTTTACTCACATTTATTTGTGGTTTTAAACATGTAATCTTCAATTGCAACCTAAACCTAAATTTGGACCTAAATGGCAGGGAGGTAGGGAAAATAAAATGTGGTTAATTTTACTGTTCATAGAAAGCATGGATTCTCGTTTTCATTGGTAACTGTTTTAACTCTCAACTTTTCCATTAAGAAGCCAACTGAATATCCCCCGGGCTTTGAGGGAGGGTGGGTTTCAGAGGCCTGGTGAATCTAAACAGTAGCTCTTAATTTCTTCTGGCATTTATGTAACCTGTGATCTTCTTCTTCCATTAGGAACTAGAGCATCAGAGAGGAGCGCTTATGAATGAAATACAAGCTGCAAAAAACTCTTGGTTTAGCAAAACCCTGAACTCTATCAAAACAGCCACAGGAACCCAGCCCCTACAGCCACCACAGGCTCCTCAGCCACCCAAGGAGAGCACATAGCTCTAGCCTCAGCCAAGCACAGAGCACAATGATCAAAACAACAGAAACCAAGAGTTCTTCCTGTTGTCCCTTTGAAAGAAAGTAAAGGAGACCAGAAAGCAAGTTAGAATCTGTAGTAGCTCTGTCTTTCGTGTATGACATTTTTCAAAGGGATGATATTTAAACTGACCTGATTTATGTTGAATATCTATTTCCCAGCTTCTTCATGGAAAGCCACATTCACATCTGTCATAGTATTACACATTGTTTTATATGCCTGGAATTTAGTTGGAAATAAGTAATCTAGAACTAAATGCTTTTGTTTAGAATTAATTATTCATTTTTTTAATCTCACATAAAAATGGAGACATGTTATTCCAAGGTTAAAATGGTAAGATCTTTGTCACAGAATTCTGTTTTTCAAGGGATACCTAACTTCTCTAATGTTCCAGGATTATTCAGATAAAGCACACTGTGGGACTGTACATGACCACTGATAGTGACTTCCAGAGTAGTGCTACTCTGAAAAGAACAGACCAGGGGTTGGCTTGAAAGTTCCCCCATATTATTTTGAGTTGGTTACCTTTGGAAATGGAGTGCCAAGCTGGAGTAGATGGGCTACTGCACTCTAGGTAAATAGAGACTCAGTAAATGTGCAATACAGTCATTTGGCTCTAGCATTCTAGCAGGCCCTTTTAAGGACTCTACATGGGGCTCATTCTCCTGATGTGCCTTTGTATGAACATAGAGGTGACTTGTGGCAAATATAACCTCAAAGATGGATACTGTAAGTTGCAGACTTAGGGACCCTTCATTGGAGAAGTCTAAAAAAGGTCCATGTTAGTCATTGTACTTTAGTGGAATAGTACTGAGCCATTGGATGCTGACAAACTCGTTAAGGCAAACACTGATATTCTGTACTTTACTAAAGGCTGGGATATTGCCAAGAAGTTAAAGGAAGCTTCCTAGCACGTTAGTGTTAGGCAACTTTTCTAACTTCTCCCTAATAACCCTAAAATAGTGTGCCCTGCACACCTGGGAATAAAGAAAAATAAGTGCATTTTTCACATTTTTGATTGACTAAATCTTTATAGAAATACTTAACTCATGCAAAGATAAGGTTACTGTTAAAAAATTGGTGCAAATATTTTTTCAATTATATATGACATGCCTGTATAAATAGCCCTTACAAGAAATTCTTTGGTAAGAACAAAACTAATTTTTCTGTTTTCTAAGCTATTATGGAGGTCTCTGGTCCCTTTACAACAAGCAAAATACTGCAGGTCATGTACAGTAACATTTATTCATATTAATCTTTGGCTTCATTGTTAAGCATACTGTTTTCAAAGTATCTTAAACTGTGTAGTACCAGAGCAGTTCTCCTCTGTGCCATATGTTGTAACTGTAATACACACTCGAGAGGTAAGCCTCAGATGGAGCCCCACCACCACCACCACCACCACCTTCAGGTTGCTCGTGATAGACCCTTTCTTCTAAAATCATTTTTGAGTTCTAGTAAGTAAAATTTCTTTAATATCTAAATGTCTCTATCACCAACAGGCCATGAAACTGATATGGTTGATATGTTACACTTATTAAACAATAACTTCCTTATAGAAATTTCTGTTTTAGTTCTGGTGTCTTTCATCAGAAGATTGTTTTGTTTTTACCAAAAGGCAATAACTCAGCACTCCAGATATGTCTGTTGACATAAAATTCCCTGCATAGTGGTTTAAATAAGCTATTTTTTCTATAAAATATAATGGCTAGAACATTACATCATTTCTATCAATCATTTAGTGCAGTCAGTTAGCTTTATTGGTACTGTGCACTTTGACTCCAGAAAGCCCTGGAACAGTTGCTTTTTCAAATGGCCAGCTAAATTCAGATGAACTTTTGTGAACCTCTTATTCCATCCACAGCTCTTCTAACCTCTGAAAATAAATACATTCCACACAATACCTAAGTTGCATAATTTTCATAAATGGTAAATAAGGGAAACAGAATGGGTCTATATCAGGAATCTTTTCAGGTTCATGGCTCCTTTCCTTTTTCTGTTTAAACAAAATTACCAGGAGCATATATTTTAAGAGTTAAATATATCTTTGAGTTTTCATCTAGCTCTTATAAAAGACATAATGGCAATACATAATCTTTTTTGTTCTCCAGTACCATATGATACTTGGGCAGGCATATTGGTATTTTGGTATTATGTTTAAACTGCCCTGCATTATAGCATCTTTGCGTTAGTAGCAGCAGTAAAGATTGGAAAGAAAAATGAAGAAGTAATATGTGATTTCTTGTTCACTATTTCACCATAGCAGCACCCAAAACTATACATTCCTTACTATTGCTTGAGAACTCCAGAACACCAACATAAAGCAAATGTTCATCATAATTTCACTTACTATTTTATATATTTGACAATTGCATTTTTTTTCTTGAGACAGGTTCCATTTACGTAGTCTAAGCTAGCCTTGAACTTAAAACCTTCCTACTTCAGCCTTCCAAATGCTGAGATTATAGGCAGGTACCATAACAGCCAAAATTAGTCTCTTGAATTCCTTATAGAAAAAAATAAATCAGCCAGTTACCCAAGAAATTTTCAAACATGGTACTTTCTTTCATCCTTTCCTAACATTTACATTATCATAAGCACTCCTAAAGTGCTAATATTTGCAGCATCTGGGAATGATCATTTCTCTTCTCATTGCATTCTACAGAATACAGTGAAGATTCAACTCATTCATTGCCTTTTATCACTTGATAGTTGCAGTATATTCTCAAAGCTAAAGACACCACACTGAATTTTGGAGTGCCTATGTTTAGTACACACCCTGAGCCAAGTCACATTTTGGTTATTTTTAGTACATGTAATTTAATGTAAAGAAATTCTTGGTTCACTACACTTCAGTATATGAGATCCTATCAGAACCAGTAATGGAAATGCCACATAGGCCTATAGCCTATTTTTTCATACATATCTGTCATCCCCTCACCATCTATTAAATTAGTAATTTCTTTTTCTTTGGCTTTCTTGAATTACCTAATAATGTTGAAAAGACCCCTTTTGTACTGCTGATGAGATTTCAATTTTTATTTCATTTGTTTTTTTAAAATGTTCACTTTTCCTACAGTATATACTTATTTTTCTCCAACCCCTACTCCATTTCAACTATTTTCCGGTTTGTAACTAGTGGTTTCATCTCTTATCTAAAGTAAGAACACTGAAACAATATACAGGTGAGAGGGAGCAGCAGATAAAACTTTAGACCTTTAGTCTGTTAGATCAAGAATCAGTTTTGGTTGTGGTGATACACACGCACAATCCCTACACTCAGGAGGCTGAGGTACAGGCATGCCTGTGAGATCAAGGCAAGCGTGGGCTACACAGTGAATTCCAAGCTAACCAAGCCCTGTTTCAAACAACAAAAAAGAAATCAAATGTGTAGCTAATATCAGGACTTAGCTTTCCTGTGCTTTCAATGAAATCAAGTCTGCTAATGAATTCACCAAACCAGTGCATCCAACATTACGGTGGTTATCTGTATTTTAGGACTTCTTTAAGTGGACAGAAAGAACATTTTAAAAAGACTTAGTTTTATCTTCTAAGAAAAACTTAGAAAATGATTGTATTACATAACTTATTCTTTATAATACTCTACAATAGATGATTCTCTTGCTTTAATATCTCGCAAATGAGATAATGAACAATTCTGTTGTATGGTTTGAATAGTTAGGGATGCGTCTGCATGTGTGCACTGTGTGTGTGTGTGTGTGTGTGTGTGTGTGTGTGTGTGTGTGTGTTGAAATTTTATAGGGTATCCCTGTTTCTTTTGTTTACCTAGATACCATGCAACCAAATACACATTAGATTTCAAGAAATAGTGATCAAATCTGGAAGCCCAGACAGCAGCTCTGTGGCCTGCTTCCAATGGCCAAGCATAAAATTCTGTCTAGTCTTTGTGCTGAGGGCCACATTGAGCATTCTTTCTTTCTTATGGTGGCTTATATGTAATACATGCAAGGCACTTTATGTTACCTATTTCCTTAACTTTCAAATTCTGCAAACATGAGGATCCCCATATGGACTATACCTCAACAAGTGATCCTGATCTCAAATTGTAAGAAAAGTAGATGTTTATAGAATTTAAGTGACTAGCCAGCTGTCCTGTATATTATTCTCAATTTCCTCTTAAAACAAACAAAAACTTACATCTTGAGCTTACCTCCAATAAAACATGCTACCTGCTATAAAACTGTCTCCATCAATGTATTTCCCTCATTCTGCCCTCATCTCTGGTTTGTCATTAACTGTATTTGAAAGGTTTAAGAAAAATGAATCATTGAGAAGAAAATGAATTACTTTTTATTGGCAACTGATTAACATAAGATTCTTTTCACTAAACTACAACTTTGAATAACTCTATTACATACAGAAAAGATATTAAAAACTGATTTTTGAGAATATAAATGCATCAAAAGACTAATGTCATGAAATCACAAGAATAAAGCTGGAGATGATCCTAGAATCCAAGATGTCCCAATGGCCTTCTATATTAATTTTGCTGTTCTTGACATTTTGCATAATGCATGGATTCTTAGTTCAAATTAGGGGGAAGATTTTTGTTAACCGCATTCTTTTCATTCCAACTCCTGCTTATGCCTTACTGAGGATATAGTACAAACCTTATGCTGTCTGTTTTTATGAGACATGGTTTTCCCTAGCATCTACAATGAAAACAGGTTAGAATAAAGGAGTTGATTAGTCTGGAAGTGCTAATTGACTATAAAAGCAACATTAGCCATCAATCTCTTCCTCTATAAACATTGACCAATTAGTTGTTTCCATAATGCCATGTATTATGTATAGTACACTCTATTAATGTAAATGTGATGCTTGTTAAGAAAGTGCAATTTATTGTACATTGTCTCAATAAATGTTTACTTTTATAATTGTTATGAACTTGAATTGGATTGGTATCTTGTGTAGATGTGTGAATGAAACATTGTGAAAAGACAAATGTGACCAAGAAGGTAACAAGGTGGCTGTTTTTGTGAGCCAGTGATGTTTTCAATGCTTCGTGTTGCCCCTTTGGTCCCATTAAACAGTAATAAACATCTGTTTTAAAGTCCCTGTGTCTGATTTTTTTCAAGTTGACTTTATTTTGAATCATTGGGCCATAGTGTTTATATAACATTTACTGATGTTAGTAGGCTTAGAAAGAAGACATGCTGTGGGATAATGCCCTTGTACAGTGTAAAGATTTGTCACTCGTAATGGTTTAATAAAATGTTTATTTGGGACTGAATGGCTATGGGACAGGGCAGGACAGAAACTTCTGACTACAAAAACATATAGAAGTTTGCTCCAGGATCCAGCATGGCAGAATGACAGTATAGTACTAGTGCCAATGGCCTATTGAGGACAAGTAAAGAAGATCATCTTGAGCTACTTTAATAACCTTTAAAGGCAATGATTTCAAATGAAATAAGGCCAAAGAGACCTGAAGAGGCGCTAAAACCCAGGCAACTGGCTCCAAAAATCACTTTTGCTTGGCTTTCCAGGTGTTAATTATCTGATGCTTTTTTCTCCAAAAACATGCTTTCTAGCTTCTAAAAGCATATCCACTAGGTTTTCACTTTTGACTGTTGCTGATTTGGACTAGGCATCTGATGACTATGCCTATGGAGTTTGGCTTCTAAATGGCGTACAGGCACTTCTGTCAACAACTAAAGGGGCCAAATTGAGTTTGTTTTATTGACTCCCTTAAGATGTGAGACTTGAAGTGTATTTAAAATGCTTGCTAAAAGAAAATGAAGTGCTGGCTCAAGAAATGACTCAGTGGTTAAATTTACTCCTCTTGTAGAGGACCATGGATTGTTTCCCAGTGTTGGGCCTCATGAGGCCCAGTGTAACTTCCTAAGCCTAACTTGAGTTTGGTGAGGCCCAGTGAACTTCCTGAGCCTAATTTGAGTTTGGAGAGGAGTGACTCAGCACAGCCTGACCTAGGCCCACCTCTTCCCACCAACCACTGATGTGGTCCTTATTCCTCACTCCACCTCACCCCAATCCCAAGACTTCTCCCCACTACCTCAGCCCTATATAAGTTCCTTCCCTGATGCAATAAAGTGACTCCCAGCTTAATCTGGGTCATTCAACACTCACTATCCCTCTCAGCCCCAGGGAGAGATGATTAGCAGAATTGGCTCTGCCTCAGCCCTATCTGCTGGAGAACCCGGCATCCCAGAACCCATCTGATAGCTCCCAACCATCTGTAACTCCAGTTCTAGGACATCTGATGCCCCCTCTTCTGGCCTGCACAGGCACTGCATTCACATAGCACACATACATAAGTGTAAATGGGACACTCACACATTAAAAATAAATCTTAAGAAAGAAAATGCAACCCTGTTGTCAAGAGACTTGACTCTAGAGGGGTTCCCGGGTTTCCTGGGAGAGGCCCCCAGCTAGTTCCTTGGGCAGCTGAGGAGAGGGAGCCTGAAAAGGCCAGTTCCTATAGCCATACTGATGAATTTCTTGCATATCACCATAGAACCTCCACCTGGCGATAGATGAAGAAAATGACTGAGCCCCACATTGGAGCACCGGACTGAGCTCCCAAGGTCCTGATGGGGAGCAGAGGGAGAGAGAGCATGAGGAGGGCCAGGACTGTGAGGTGTGCGTTCACCCATGGAGACGGTGGGACAGAACTAACGGGAGATCATCAACTCCAGTTGGAATGGGACTGATGGAACATGAGACCAAACCGGACTCTGAATGTGGTCGACGGT
The DNA here is from genome assembly GCF_903992535.2 of Arvicola amphibius. Taxonomy (NCBI): domain Eukaryota; kingdom Metazoa; phylum Chordata; class Mammalia; order Rodentia; family Cricetidae; genus Arvicola; species Arvicola amphibius. Next base: position 61,295,975 of record NC_052058.2, read on the forward strand.
GGAGGCTGACTGAGAAGCCAAGGACAAAGGTGCTGGGCTTTGATTCTTCTGCATCGACGGGCTCTGTGGGAGCCTTCTCAGCTTGGTTGATCACCTTCCTGGACCTGGGGGGAGTTGGGAGGACCTTGGTCTTAACATGGAGTGGGGAACCCCGATGGCTCCCTGACCTGGAGAAGGAGGGAGGGGGTTATGGGTGGAGGGGAGGGGAGGGAGGGGGGAGGAGAAGGGGAGGAGATGGAAATTTTTAAATATAAAAAAACCCATATTTTTAAAAAAAGCTAAAAAAAATGTAGGTGAACTGACATAAGATTATTGAATTTTTAAAAAAAGAAAGAAAATGCAATAGAAGAGAATGGTAATAATCAGTATTATGTGGAGAAATTTAGGTTCATATCTTGCTACGTAGGTGAAGTAAATAATCAACAGCCTAGAAACTAGCCTAGTCTTTAAGAGAATGGTAAAACTGAAGATCATAAATCTATACCTACAGGCCAGTACAAAGAGAAAAGATGTCTTATGACTGCAGTATTGATATAGTAATAATTAGGGAGTTGAGGGTGCTAAGAAAACAGAACTGTTTTCAGAATATGAGTTTTTAGAATGTTAGAATTTAGAAATAGGTTATTTCTGTAATATGAGGTCTAAGGTACCGTTATTTGATATTTGATAAGGTACAGATATTTGAATAAAAATCAGAACTACTATTTATGGCATATATGCAGATAAATGCATACATTTATAGGAAATGTGCCCTTTTTTGTATCTTTAGTTTCTAAGCACTGCTATTAGTTAGACATCCCAGTCCCTGATTAGACATGAGAACTCTAAGAACCCAAAACCTAAAAGCCAGTAAGACCTTGAAACTGAATCTGAAACAAAGAATGTAAAAACCTTTCTTCAACATCTAGGATTTGACTTCCAAACGTCCTGGAAAAGACCATTTTTGGTTTTCTTCCCTGTTGCTGTGAGAATATATATATTAAATATAAAAAGAGAACGAGAGTTTATTTGGCCCACAATTCCAGGTTACAATCCATAGCTGCAGGGAAGTCAGGGTGGCTTCCTTGTATGAGATGAACAAACTATCTACAACTGCTCCCCAAGTCGGGTCTGATCACATGCTCGTTCAGTCCCAGTCCAGCTGGCCTTGCTGAGCTCCCATTAGATCAGTCCCACCATCTCTGTGGGTGGGCACACCCCTCGCGGACCTGACTTCCTTGCTCATGTTCTCCCTCATTCGGCTCCTCATTTGGACCTTGGGAGCTCAGTCCGGTGCTCCAATGTGGGGCTCTGTCTCTAACTCCATCCATCGCCAGATGAAGCTTCTATGGTGATATGCAAGATATTCATCAGTATGGCTATAGGATCCGGCCATTTCCGGCTCCCTCTCTTCAGCTGCCCAAGGAACTAGCTGGGGGCATCTCCCTGGACACCTGGGAACCCCTCTAGAGTCAAGTCTCTTGCCAACCCTAAAATGGCTCCCTTAATTAAGATATATACTTCCCTGCTCCCATATCCACCCTTCCTATATCCCAACCATCCCATTCCCCCAAGCTCTCCCCATCCTCCACTTCACACTTTTCTCTCCCCATCTCCCCTTGCCCCCATCACACCCCACCCCCAAGTTCCCAAATTTGCCCTGCAATCTTGTCTACTTCCAATATCCAGGAGGATAACTATATGATTTTCTTTGGGTTCACCTTCTTATTTAGCTTCTCTAGAATCCCAAATTATAGGCTTGATGTCCTTTATTTATGGCTAGAAACCAATTATGAGTGAGTACATCCCATGTTCATCTTTTTGGATCTGGGTTACCTCACTCAGAATAGTGTTTTCTATTTCCATCCATTTGCATGCAAAATTCAAGATGTCATTGTTTTTTACCGCTGAGTAGTACTCTAATATGTATATAGTCCACATTTTCTTCATCCATTCTTCCATTGAAGGACATCTAGGTTGTTTCCAGGTTCTGGCTATTAATGTTGTTCATAGCAAATAATGTTGCTATGAACATAGTTGAACAAATGCTTTTGTAATATGATAGGGCATCTCTTGGGTATATTCCCAAGAGTGGAATTGCTGGGTCCTGGGGTAGGTTGATCCCAAATTTCCTGAGAAACTGCCACACTGCTTTCCAAAGTGGTTGCACAAGTTTGCATTCCCACCAGCAATGGATGAGTGTACCCCTTACTCCACAACCTCTCTAGCAAAGGCTATCATTGGTGTTTTTGATTTTTAGCCAATCTGACAGGTGTAAGATGATATCTCAAAGTTGTTTTGATTTGCATTTTCCTGATCACTAAGGAGGTTGAGCATGACCTTAAGTGTCTTTTGGCCATTTGAACTTCTTCTGTTGAGAATTCTCTGTTCAGTTCAGTGCCCCATTTTTTAATTGGGTTCATTAGCATTTTCAAGTCTAGTCTCTTGAGTTCCTTATATATTTTAGAGATCAGACCTTTGTCTGTTGCGGGGTTGGTGAAGATCTTTTCCCAGTCAGTAGGCTGCCTTTTTGTCTTAGTGACAGTGTCCTTTGCTTTACAGAAGCTGCTCAGCTTCAGGAGGTCCCATTTATTCAATGTTGCCCTTAATGTCTGTGCAGCTGGGGTTATACATAGGAAACAGTCTCCTGTGCCCATTTGTTGTAGAGTACTTCCCACTTTCTCCTCTATCAGGTTCAGTGTGTTCAGATTGATTTTTGAGGTCTTTAATCCATTTGGACTTGAGTTTTGTGCTTAGTGACAGATATGGATCTACTTTCATTCTTCTACGGGTTGATATCCAGTTATGCCAGCACCATTTGTTGAAGACACTTTCTTTCTTCCATTGTGTACTTTTAGCTCCTTTATCAAAAATCAGGTGTTCATAGGTTTGTGGGTTAAGATCCGGGCCTTCTATTCGATTCCATTGGTCGACTTCTCTGTTTTTATGCCAGTACCAAGGTGTTTTCAATACTGTAGCTCTGTAATAGAGTTTGAAGTCAGGGATGGTAATGCCTCCAGAAGTTCCTTGATTGTATAAGATTGTTTTGGCTATCCTGGGTTTCTTGTTCTTCCATATAAAGTTGATTATTGTCCTGTCAAGATCTGTGAAGAATTTTGATGGGACCTTGATGGGGATTGCATTGAATCTATAGATTGCCTTTGGTAGAATTGCCATTTTTACTATGCTGATCCTCCCAATCCAAGAGCAAGGGAGATCCTTCCATTTTCTGGTATCCTCTTCAATTTCTTTCTTCAAAGACTTAAAGTTGTTGTCAAATAGATCTTTCACTTCCTTGGTTAGAGTTACCCCAAGATATTTCATGCTTAGCCAATTTATAATGTGTACATCAACTCCTTAACAATGAGAGCAGATAACAGTAAAGCGTGGGAGAAGTGTTTGAGTTTCCACCCATTTTAAAGATTAAGTTGACAGAACTTGCTTCAGAACATGAAGTAAGGCTTTAGATGGAAGATTCAATATGACTCTTGAGCCTAAGCAAGTAAGATGACAGGTGACACTTCTATGTAGTGCAACAGAGTATTTGTTCCTACTTCCGTCCTCACTTCTAGTTAATGTTTGAACACTTTAAAAATGAAATATAATAAAACATACATATGTTAGTTTCACTTCTTATAGGATCTTGCTAATTTGTGCAGGCTGGACTAGGACTAGAGTTCAGGTGATCCTTATACATCTCCCAGAGTCAATTAGTAATTTGACATGGTAACACAGTACAGAGGTTCCTTCATCTTTTTTTAAAAAATATTTATTATGTATACAGTATTCTGCCTACCTATATGCCTGCATGCCAGAAGTGGGCACCAGATCTCATTACAGATGATTGTAAGCCACCATGTGGTTGCTGGGAATTGAACTCAGGACTTCTGAAAAAGCAGCCAGTGCTCTTATCCTCTGAGCCATCTCTCCAGTTCCATCCATCTTGTATTCTTGTTAAAACCATTTTATGTTTAACTAGAATTTGATCGTTGTGGTAGTTTAAATAGGAATGGTTGCCATAGTGAGTGGAGGAAGTATGTCACTGTGGATGTGGGCTTTCAGATCTTATCTTCTCAAGCTATACCCAGCATGGCTCACAGCCTCCTTCTGCTGTCTGTGAATCAAGGTGGAGGACTCTGCTCCTCTCCAGCACCATGTCTGCCTGCTGGCCACCATGCTTCCCACCATGATGATAATGAACTGTAAGTGAGCCCTAATTAAATGTTTTCCTTTATAAGTGTTGCCATGGTCATGGTATCTCTTCACAGAAACAGAAACCCTAACTAAGACAATCTTATTCTAGGAACTCAAGGTCAAGATGCCCCAGCTAAATTAGCTTCTGGTAAGATTGCCTATTTGTGTAAATCTCTACTTCCAGCTAACCACTTAGCTTCTGTTAAACTGTTTGCTTGCACAAAACCTCCCCCTGCATCTGCTGAGATATGAGGATGTGGTTTTGCATTTAAAAAGTACTTACCCTAAGCATCCAAGTCTACACTAGGGTCGCAAATACCTGAGTGTAGTCCTATCCGCCTGGAAACAAGACTTTGAATTAGCTACTAACTATGTCAGAGTGGTATTCTCCGGTGGGCTCCCTGTTACACTAACACTTTGTCACCTTGAAAATTTCTCTTCTAGACCATAGGTTACCAAACCAACCTTGCAACATTTATGTTACAACTCATAGTACTATAACCTGTACCCAAATCAAGAAACAATAGTTAGGTCTCAAAGAAACCTGGGACAAGTCTCAATCAGTACCTGTGGCTCCTACCAGCACTCCTCACCCTACCCCCTACCCTAAACCTCTCCCTCACTGTGGCTGGGTTTCTGGATCCCTTACCCCTAATCTCTATACAATTCAGTAATTTTTGCTATACAGGTCTTTTGGCCCAAGCCGACTGATGGTAGTTCCTCTGGTGGTCTGGTTCAGTCTGCTGGCCATGTTCAGCCTGGACTCTTCCCTCTGCCTGCTTTCTCCTTATATCTATAATAAAAATCTCTCTGTACTTTAGTAGTCATGTCCTCCTTTTCTTTCTTTCTTTTTTAATTATTCAAATACTCAAACCTCAAAAGGTTTTCTCATTGTCTTTGTAATGGAAAAATTAAAAATGCTGCAGGATCCCCGGCAGCAGTAGGCAGCAGAAATACTTTTGGTCCCCAAGCTGCCTCTCAGAGAGGAATACGGAAAAGAGAGAGCTCAGGCCAAAAGCTGAAGATGAGCATGCGTCAGCGGGTGGGAGAGGGAGTGGGCGTGGCTTGTCTCTTAAAGAGACAACACAGTCATTGCAGTCTTCTCTTCAGAAAAAGATGGGTTTCATTTTTAATGCTACAGGCCATGGAAATGGTGGTTTGAAACTTTTATTTAAAAGCAACTAAGTACCATGTGCTTTCCCACCTGATAAGTGATTTTGTACAAGTTTGTGCGATATATTCACGAATATTGCAATGTAGTGTAATTGCACTAGTGTACTGTATAGTATAGCAGCATTTTCCTTCAGAGTTGTTTATTCTAATCGCTTTCCTGGCATATATAAAGCTGACAGCAGTTGCTTGACCTCTCAATGGGTACTGTTTATGTTTTCAACTGTTATAGATGTCTCTATACTGTCAGATATTAAGATAATTTGAAACTAAATAGTAAAAGCTGGGGCTTTATTATTCGGGTTGCTATAACCAAAATATACTTCTAAGAATTCCTCTACGATTCTTACATAGTATAATTTACTCCAAACCCTGAAAACTACAAAATAACTGAGGCGAAGGCACTGGAAATCTTGTCTCAACCGCTTATAAAGGAAAGGCAAAATCAAAATTTTGGCCACTGAAGACCTTTCCACCAAGGCGCCTAAGAGTCTGTCACATGGCCCGTGCAACCCTTCCTAAAGTGCTACAAGATGGCGCCACGTCAAAGGTGCTAGACACAGGACGTTTCCAGAATTCCCATGCCCAGCTAAAAACCAGAGTTCTCTTCAAGAGCCTTCCTCCCTTAACATATCCGTCCTTTCTGGACCTAACTGTGCTGCTCTGAGTTCGCTGCTTTGTTCTTTCCGCCCAGCATCTCACAGTAGTTAAAGACAAGATGGCGGCCAGCGAGCCCAGAGTCCTAGCGGCGGAAGCAGCGCAACTCTAAACACTTCCCCCGGGGTCCCCAAACCGCTGGCCGTTAGTTCCACGGCTACGTCAGGCGGTGGATCGCAGCTGCGACTGCGCAGCCAGGCTACGCCGTAGCGGAATGACGTCTACGTTGCCGGGGCGGAGAGGAAAAGGCGTGACGCTTCTTGAGCATTCGATATCTCGCGAGAATTGAGCGTTGCTAGGAGACCTGGTTGGAGGGCGGGACCAGACTTGGCGGGGCGGAGCTGGGCGGGGCTTCAAGAACTGGCGGCGGAGCCTCGCGAAGGTTCCAGAGGCGTCGCGTGCGGAGGGCGGGCCGCCTAGTTGCGCCGGGTCGGTGTAGTTCGCTGCTGGCGCTGCGTCGCTCTCGGGTGCCGTGTTCTGCGTTTCCTGTCAGCTCCGGTGCACCGGTGCAACTCCGGCCTCGGGCCCGAACGCCACACCATGGCTTCCGTTTTGGAGGAGGTAGGGGTCGGCCTCGACCCTCCGGCCCGCGCCGCCCGGCGGCCGCGCCTTTCCCCGGGCTCGTGTCCTCAGCGCTGCCTCTGTCGCGGGCCCGCGGCCTCCACGCCGCCACCTGCCTGGGCCCCGTTCGCCCGGCCGCGGTTGGAAGGTCGGGGGTGTGTCAGGAGCCCCGCTGCTGGCGCGAGTCGTGCTAGGCTCCCGGGTGGGGTCCCCTCTCGTGTGCCTGAGGTCCTCTCGGCTCCCGGTGACCGGCTAGGGAACAGGAGTCTCCGTTAAATCAAAGCTCGCTGCAGAAGCTGGTAGCTCCGAGCAGAGGGCAATTGGGAGGAATTCCTGAGCTTCCACGACTAGCCGTGATATTTGGGGCCGCATTCATTCCACCGGGCAGTTATTCATTCTGTGTTATTTCTAAACGTCCAGGGCAGTGCTTACGACTCACTTTAGTCATTTATTTAGCAGCGCCGGTGGAGGACCTGCAGGCCTTGCACATGCTAGGCAAGCGCTCTACCAATCTTTATGTAATAAACGCATTAAAAAAATAATTGGAAATTTAATTGTAGGTAATGGTAGGAAATTGCGTGGGGTCTGTATTTTTAGGTCTGTAAACTATGAGCGTGGGAGACTTGACTTTTTTGGATCCTCAAGCTTTACTCAGCTACAAAATAGGAATGATTGAATTGCTCGTTTTCTGGTCTATATGAGTTTTAGGTATATTGTGTTCACAGAAGCGTTGGCTATCAGTTAATATTTGCTTTTCGGAAATTTCCCTCCTCACTTTGAAAAGCAAGACATGGACTTTAAAGGCAGAAAAGTGAAGTTATGTTAAAGTATTAACGTGGGTATCTTCCCACAAGTAAGTAGCCTCGAGCACCATGTGCTCACTTGGCGCCTAGAGCAGCTTAACAGTTGCTCACACAGGTAGTTTAGGAGTAACCCTCTCCAAAGCAAGGAACTCCACTTTAGATTTGGGGATATGCATATAAGGGCCCATTTTCCTTTCGGGACAAAATTCACCTTATTAAGTCACAGTCAGGTGCACAGTTCTATTGTGCAACCGTGTTATTTAGTTGCAGAATATGTTCATTCCTCAAAAAAATATATGAAGTGTTGGATAAGGCGCTAGCTGTACTGGTGCCTTGCATGTTCCAGTTCATGTGTGATCTATCAGTACACCTGTGAGTGATATATCAGTACAGCATTCCTTTTATGTTGAAAATACCCATTGTACAGATAGAGCGCACTCAGCTGTTGGCACACACATCTTTCTCCACTTTGACTACTCTGGATCTTTGTAAACAAGTTTTATGGGCATGTTTTTAGTCTATGCAGTTGCCAGATATTAACACAAGTCTTGGGACACTACCATTTCCACAAGAATTGCATAAAAGATAGTATTTCTCCATATACTCAATAGCATTTGTTATTTTCTTGGGTGTTTTGTTGTTCATACAATGCCACTGAGTGTGTGGTAAATCCATACCACCTTATGTATTTGTTGTGTGCCTCCCTAGATGTGATACGTCTTTGTGTGTGTACCTGGTGTCCAGTTGCATGTCTTTGGGGGGAAAGTTGGGTTCTTTCCCCATTTTGAGCATTTTGTTTGCGGAGGTGGACTCAATAAATAGTCCTGACTTGGACTTGGCATGGTCATCAGACTCAGAGATCCGCCAGCCGTTCCCTCCAAAGTGGTAGGACTAAAGGTGTGCTGCCAGGCCAAGCACGTTGGTTTTTGTTTTTTTTTTTCTTTTTCTTTTTTCTTTTTTTGTTTTTTCGAGACAGGGTTTCTCTGCAGCTGTTTTAGAGCCTGTCCTGGAACTAGCTCTTGTAGACCAGGCTGGCCTCGAACACAGAGATTCGCCTGCCTCTGCCTCCCAAGTGCTGGGATTAAAGGCGTGCGCCACCACCACCCGGCTAAGCACGTTGGTTTTAAGGCCCCTAGTGAACAACTAGGAAATAGATTCAAACGAAAATACATGTTCACAGATAGAAAAGAAATAAGTGTCAAGAAAGCAAGAAAAAGTGGGATAAAGTAGATAGAAAACTGCTTTATCATTTTCGGTCACCTTAAAGTTTGGATGCAGAACCTGCACTATTGTTGGTTTCAGGGCTGCAAATAGAAAAGCCAAACAATGATTCTTCTGGAAGACACTTCAGTTGATACCTTACTAAAGAGTACTTTAGAGCTAAAACTGGCCATGAAGAGGGCCTGGAAATTCTGCTATGCATCAGCTAGAAATAGGATTCCCATTACAGTCAAAAGCAAAACCTAGATTTGATGTCTCCTTTCTCTTAAGTAAATCCATATTCTGGGAGTATGTTCTTGCTTTACTTTTGATATTTAGAATCCACATGAATTTTGAAGCCACTGACATATTATTTTGAATGAAATGCCTTGAGTCTATATTCAAAAGATGAGTGCAGTGTTGGGTCTTGAGATTGTAGGCAGGAGCGTCACTGCTGTGCTTTTTAGAAACTGTTAGAAGTACAACAAGTAGATCATAAAGGCCGTAGAGTAATTGCCATTATAAAAAGAAGGCTAGCTAACTTTTTACTAATACCTAGCATTTAAAAGATTTAAATAGGATCATAATAAATTACATAATTTCCCCTTTCCTCCCTCCAATCTCCCATTTGCTCTCTTTCATTTTCATGGCTTCTTTTTTTCATTGTATGTACATGCTCAAGTCTGTCCTCTTCCTTGGGGAAGACTTTCTCATGCTCGCAGCCTCTCTTGTTTGCCCCTAGTTCTTTGTGTAGAGTTGAGACATCATGGTTTCCTTGTTCTTTTTGACATGCCTATTGTCCTTGTTCAGTTCATGTGTAGGCAGTCCTGCTGGTGAGACTTTTTGGGGGTGGGTGTAACTTCGGATATTTATAGGAGACAATCTCACAACAAACTCCCTGATTCTTTGGCTTGTCCAGTCTTGACCTCTTCCACACTTGCCTTAGGTCAGGGAGTTAGTTATGTTGTAGATATATCCATTGAGTCTTCAGACTCCACACCTCTGCATTTTGACTGTGGTTTTCTGTTATTCACTTTCAGTTGTAAATGGGTCATTTAAAGACTTTTAACATTAAGCCTTTTATTTAGTATGAAAGGTATTAAGTAAGGTTGTTTTTATGGTCAGGTTTCCTAGTACCAAGGCAGAAAATCTTAAGCATTTACTCACAGATACCAGATGATGTTTGGGGAAAATATTTAGCCCAATATTTGTGTGTGTGCATGCCTGCCTGTATATGCCACATGTGTGCAGGTGGCCATGGAGGGCATCAGATACCCTAGATGTGGAGTCTATGAGCTGTTGATGTTGGTGGTGGGAACTAAACAGCAACATGTGCTCTTAATTACTGAGCCATCTCTCCAGCCCCTGCCCATTGATTTTTCTAGCATTATCTTATGAAGTTCCACAGCATCATAAATGTCTGTCTAGAAACTAGAAGACTTATCTGATGTATTGGCAGACAAGGAAAGAACAGATTTGCAAAAACAATTTCCAAGAGTTATAAATAAGGGCCTAGATAGCCAAGGTTTTCTTTCTTGGTCTCAGATTCTAACCAAAATATCAACCCAACTGCTGAACAAGAGTTTTCTTAGAAGCAGAATAATTTTTTTACATTACATTATTTATTACAAGATCAGGAGGTCTTGACTGGTTGTTATGGATTCTCCTTTTCCCTGGATCCTGGATATTGATCTCGGTGTATCAGGCTTAGCAGTGCCCTGAGCCATCTTGCTGGTTCTATTTTATTTTTTATCTTTTGTCTTAAAAAATTCAAATCTGAGATAGGAAAATCATTGAAAACCAATCACTGAAAGTGTAGCCTTTGGTACCTCAGCGAAGTTGCCTTCACTTTTCCCAGTTAGATGGATTCTCCTATCTTTTACTATACTGTCAAATTCTCTAATATTTGATGCCTAGACTTGGTGTTACAAAGGATACCTATGAACGGGTTTTTTTTTTCTATTCTTGTATTTTTCTAAAACAGGCAGGTATTAGCCTACCAAACTGGAAAGTAAAGACAATCACTGATTAATGTTGTAGAAGGAGAATTGTCCTACACCAGATAAGATTTTTTCCCTGAATAAAAAGAAAGTCTGAGTTATTTTCAATTCATTGAACAAGAAGAAATAATTAAGTTTGCAACTCTGGTTTTTCGAGACAGGGTTTCCCTGTAGTTTCTAGAGCTTGTCCTGGAACTAGCTCTTGTAGACCAGGAAGTTTGCAACTCTTAAAAAATGAACTTATTTTGTTCTTCAGTCAGTTGGATTGGGTGGTAGGCCTTATTTGTCCTAACTTACTTCTACACCTTAACACAGTTGCAGAAGGACCTGGAAGAGGTCAAAGTGTTGCTGGAAAAGTGCACTAGGAAAAGAGTACATGACGCTCTTACAAGTGAAAAGTCCAAGATTGAGACAGAAATAAAGAACAAGATGCAGCAGAAATCACAGAAGAAACCAGAACTTGACAGTGAAAAGCCAGCTGCTGTGGTTGCTCCACTTACAACAGGATACACTGTGAAAATCAGTAATTATGGTAAGGCCCATTCCACTGCAACCTAGTGCTCTGCCCAGCAGAAGTAACTACCCCATAATATATTTGTGTTACATATACTTTTTGTATGTGGTTTTTGCTTTTTTTTAATGTTGACATTTGGTGTGGGTTAGATACTATTATATATATATATATATATAAATGGTGTTAGATACTATACTTATTGGGAGACCAAATTAACAGATTTATGGTGAAGAATTAGGATTTTTTTTAATCTATTTATTTATTTGGGCTTTTCCTTTTTATGTGTGAGACAGTTGCTTATAGCCCATGCTGGCCTTGAACTGTGTAACAGATTTATGGTGAAGAATTAGGATTTTTTTAAATATATTTATTTATTTGGGCTTTTCCTTTTTATGTGTGAGACAGTTGCTTATAGCCCATGCTGGCCTTGAACTGTGTAACAGATTTATGGTGAAGAATTAGGATTTTTTTAAATCTATTTATTTGGGCTTTTCCTTTTTGGTGTGAGACAGTTGCTTATATATAGCCCATGCTGGCCTTGAACTGTGGAGATCTTAATGCCTTTCCTCCTGAGTGCTGGGTCACAGTTGGGTGCTACCAGGCTACTTCTACTTTTATCTTGAGGCCAGGCATCTTGGTATGTCATCTAGACCGTTTTCCAGAGATCTTCCCACGTATGCCTCGCAAGTAGCTGGGAGCCTAGCTGTGCGCAATCATGGTGCTATGCTTAGGAACTGGAATCTTAAACTTACATTCTATGGCTTGAAAGGACTGGGATTGCATTTTTTTAGACTGGTAAGGGAAGTAGAAATAGTTATTGAATTAAACTATTGATGTTTAGCTTAGTGTATAATTGTTAATTTCCCAGAGACAGGATCTGAATATGTGGGCTAGGCTGCCGTGAACTCATTTTCATTGATGATGACTTTGAACTCCTGGTTCTCCTGCTTCTGTGTTGGGATTATAAGTGTGTGCCACCATGGCAAGATCTATCAGGTTTTAGATTGAGGACAAAATTATTTAACAAAACAGGTAAATAAGCTAATCTTTGTGTATTTGCTGGGCATAATGGCCCATGGTAGGAAGATTGTAAATTTGAGACCAGCTTTGGCAGTTTAGATCTTTCTCAAAACAGAAAAGAAATCTTAGTGGTAGAGGCCTGCCCAAGGTTAAGGGTTAAGACTCTGGTGAGGAATTTTTAATTTTTTTTTAAAGAAAGATTTTAGTTTTGCTCTGATGAAGAAAAGGATCATGGGCTTTGCATTGAGAAACTGATTTTACTTTGATCCACTTGTTGGGTGCCTATCTTCAGGAATAGTACTGTTTTGAGACATAGCTTCTCTGTACTGGGATTTTTTTTAATGATTGCTTTTTAGTTTTTATGTGCATTGGTGTTTTGTCTGCATGTATGTCTATATGAGGGTGTCATATCCCCTGGAACAGGAGTTACAGACAGTTGCCATCTATCTATCCACTCATCTTAAGAATTTTTTTTCATGTCTCTGTTAGTGGAGTAACAGGAAAACTCCGTTACTGAGTTTTATTTTCTAAATTTCATTTATGTGTACGGGTGTTTTGTTTGAATGCATGTCTGCATCACCTGCATGCCACAGAGTCTAGAAGAGAGTGTGATGCCCTGGGACTAGAGTTGCCAATGCTTTGAGCTGCCATGCTGGTGCTGGGCTTTGAACTCAGGCTCTCTGGGGAGAACAGCCAGTGCTTTTATCTGCTGAGCCATCTTTCAGCTCCTACAACTGAGTTTTGTGATACGCCATGTTGTATAGATAGCTTCAGACATGCCTGTTCCATCTTTGTTTTGCTAGGATGGGATCAATCAGATAAGTTTGTGAAAATCTACATTACCTTAACTGGAGTTCATCAGGTTCCCACTGAGAATGTGCAGGTACACTTCACAGAAAGGTGAGTTCTTGTTACTTGGAAGTACAGCAGTCATTGCCTTATCATAGTAATCTTGTCTTCTGTATGGCTCCAAATTTCTGCTACAACTTAAGAGTTATCTATACTCTAAAGAAGTAGAACAACCAAGTCTATGTACTAATCCAGCGGTTCTCAACCTGTGGGTCACTCTTTGGAAGGTCAAATGATCCTTTCACAGGTTGCATACCAAATATTCCACATATATTTTTATTGTGATTCCTAATATTAGCAAAATTACAGTAATGAGGTAGCAACAAAAATAATTTTGTGGTTTGGGGTAACCACATCATGAGGTATTAAAGGGTTACAGTGTTAAGAAGGTTGAGAACCGCAGAGTGCCTGTCATAGAACCAGAAAGATAATGCATTTCCTGTTGTATTGTATAGGTCATTTGATCTTTTGGTAAAAAATCTCAATGGCAAGAATTACTCTATGATTGTGAATAATCTTTTGAAACCCATCTCCGTGGAAAGCAGTTCCAAAAAAGTAAGTATGGGGGGGGGGGGGTAGAAGGGAGTGTTAAAGCATTATAAAAATTTCATTAAATTGAATCTCACTGGCTTAGGAAAGAGATGAACTAAAACTTTTCTGCTGTATGTGGTACCAGTAAAGTGCAGTCCTTTTGAAGAAAGTTTACCAGTTCATTGTAGAATATATTATTCTAAGAAAATTATTAAAATTAAGTAGAAATGTTTTAGGTTAGTAGTTGTGACCCCCTGGCAGTTCTTTGTCTTATTTTGCCCATTTGTACAGCAGGTAATTTCAAGTAGGAATGGTATACTGATAAATAAGTAGGAAGTACTAACACAAATAGTATAGTATTAGGTACATTATATGTAAATTTGTGGTGCATATAAGGATCTCTGAGTACTTAATTTAATTGTTGAGGTAATAAAAAACAGGGAAGTTTTCATTAAAAACAAAACCTGTGCTTATAGTTTTTAGACTCATACAATCCCTCTTTTCTTACCAATTCAAAAAGTGATGTTTAATATATCAGATATGTATAGACATGTAATTCTTCCATGTTATGTATTTGCTTAAAGGCAGTAATAAAAGCAATGTGTTAAGTAGCCAGTTCTCACCGCTGTAGCTCATTTGTTAGCATCAAAGAGTTAACTGACCATTGAGTTCAAAGTTGTTTCCCTTCGGACACTTTACCCTCTATTTTTCCTTAAATCACCAAGATTCACCCAGTCCGTTCATCACAGCACAACTGTTTAATTTAGGAACTGTTGTTTCTGCTGTGCTGCTGTCTATGGTGTCCTCCTTTTAGTTCTTACATTTCTCTTACTTCACATTTTGTCCCAGAGAAGCCCCTCTAAGATGTTCTTTCCATACTTCCATTAACATTTAACATTCTCGTTTGTGAGCGTGTATGTGTACATACACGTACACATGTGTGTGTGTATGTATATATATATGTACACACACCATGATGCATATATGGAGATGAGAAGATCAGTCCTTACTTTCTATTTTGTTTGGGACAGTCTCGTGTTGGTTCAACACTATATGCACCAGGCTACCTGGCCCACAAGCTTCTTGGATTTCCTGTCTCCATCTCACCAAGGAGTGCTGGGACTACACTTATATGTGACCATTCCTGGCTTTTTTACCTCGGTTCTGGATATCTAAATTCTGGTCCTCACGTTTGCATGACATGCTGTCATGAAACACCAAGACCAAAAGTAACATGTCCATATCATAGTCAGTCATGAAGGGAACTCAAGGCAGGAGTAGAAGCTGAGGCCAGGGAGTAAGCAACCTGGCTTGTTCTTTGAGGCTTGCTCAGCCTTCTTTTTTATGCAACCCAAGACTACCTGCACAGGTGTTACACTCTCTGTCAATCAAGAAAATGCCCTACAAACTTGCCAATGGGCCATTTGATGGAGGCATTTTCTCAATTGAGGTTCCTCTTTCTAGATACCTCAGCTTGTCAAGTTGACACACTAAATATGCACATATGCACGTAAGTTTTACCTACTGAACATAGGTAGGCTCAGCCTGAGAGACTTTCCAAATAGGGTCTCAGGTAGCCCAGACCCATTCCACAAAGAAGGTAAACATGACCTGGAACTGATAATTCTGTCTCTGACCCTGCTGGAGTTACAAGTGAGACAATGCCCTGTTTTATGTGATAGTAGGAATCAGACCTAGGGCTTCATGAATTCTGAGCAAGCCTCTACCTGAACCATATCCTCAACCCTGTCTTCGGGTCTTGATGGCATTAGCATTGAAGGTATTTGGGTTTCCACTTGTTTGTATTCCAGCCTATAATAGCATCAAGAATGAGTGTTAACATACTAAGCATTTAATTGGGTAAATTAGCATTTTGTAAATATGTATGCTTACAAGCTCCCACTCCTTTTCTTCCAGGTCAAGACTGATACAGTTATCATCTTATGTAGAAAGAAAGCAGAAAACACACGATGGGACTACTTAACTCAGGTGGAAAAAGAATGCAAAGAGAAAGAGTAAGTTTAATAATTATACTACTTTTATCTGGGGTTATGGTTTCACTTTATGGATCATAGTTGTACAAGCAAATTGTTTATCTACTGATGACTTCTGGTCAGCCTGTTTATATCTGCTTTCAACTATCGGAACCTTTCTATTTTGAGACGGGGTCTCTATAGTATGTAGTTTGGGTCTCCTAGAACTTACCAGGCTAGCCTTGAACTAACAAGAGACCCACCTGCCTCTGCCTTCTGAGTGTTGGGATTAAAGCTGTGCACTACTATGCCCAGCCTGTTAAGAGTCTATTTGAGGGGGCAAGGGCCAGTTTAAGACAATTATTGTATCGTTTGTTCTTTAGCATTATTTTATTCCTGGGCATATTGGTGTGTCTGTAGATACTTTGGCCTTGATCGTAAATAATTCTGCTCTAGGAATTTCAAGAAGAGTTCAGCTACCCAAATCTTGATTCTTCAGGTGTCTCTTAGGAGTAGTGTAGTTGGTTTCACTATCATTGGTTTTATGTGACAAGGATACTTTTTCTTTTTTTTTTTTTAAAGTTCTGTTGTGTGGCTCAAAACTCTTTTGTCTCCCAAGTAATGAGAGTATATGCATTTACTATCACATCCAGATTTACTTTTATACTCCTATTTTATCAGATGACTTCCACTTGGATCCGTTTTAAGTTTGTTCCTATAATTGGCAGTGCCTGTACCAACTCAGTTACTCATCTTTGTCATTCCTCCTTTGGTAGCCAGAATGCATTTGGGAAGTGGTAGGCTAGAGTTAGGAATATTTGACTACTTGTGTGGGTTGATTTAAGCCTGAGCTTAAATAATGAGACCTATTTCAAAAAGTAAATGTAAACCTCATTGGCTCTGTTTGGACATTCATTGAACTAGAATTGTTTACTACATTAATAAAGGCTATAGCCTCAACACAAGGCCCAAATCCATGGATTTCAAGTTTAGTGGTTTTTCTAATTAAAATGCATTAGTTTTCCTTCTGTATCCATACCGTAATGTTGTAGTGTTTTCCTCAGTGGTTTTTTTTTTTTTAATGTGAAGAAACATGCTTGTAAAAAATCAACAAATTAGAAGACCTATTATTCACACTTACATATTTTCTTCTGAAATTTCACTGCCACATGGTTAGTCCTTGCCATTTGGTGCTCTCTCCTTTGTGTGCTATGCATATGTGGGTATGCACTTTGACCAGGACAAACCTAGGTATGCTGTTGTTGTATACTCCAGCATCCCTTCTCTACTCTTCTACTTCCTACCAGTTAAAATCGAAGAATGTCTTTCCATGCTTCAATTTTTCAATGTTTTCTTTTTCACAGAAAGCCTTCCTACGATGCTGAAACAGATCCTAGTGAGGGATTAATGAACGTTCTAAAGAAAATTTATGAAGATGGAGATGATGACATGAAGCGAACCATTAATAAAGCATGGGTGGAATCTAGAGAGAAGCAGGCCAGAGAAGACACAGAATTTTGAGACTTAAGTCCTTTGGGAACTGTGTTGTGGAATGCTCATGTTTCCAGTAAGGGAATATTGTTGAACTGCACATAAAATTTGACAGATAACTATTTACACAGCCTTCTAAGTAAAAACAGCAAATTCTCCATTTCTTACTGGAGGATTTGATTTAAATAAAATACTTATTAAACGTTCTCCATTAGCATCCTAGTCATTTTGTTTAAGAAAAGGTTATATGGTATTCCTTACTGTAATGTAAGAAGGAAATCTTACATAATGAAAATGTTACTTTTGTTCTGGCTGAGACAAAAAAATATTTGCCTATCTGAAACTGACATCATCTCCCACTAAAGTAAAAATAAAACCAAAATTCTTGCATAAGATGCAAATTTGTACACAAACTTGCAAGTTACTATAGGCCTGTTCCCGCTATTACCAGCTTAAGCAGTGTGTGTGCCACGCGTTACCATGTACTACTAATTAAGTATATTTATGCATATAAAATCAAAAAAACACAAATGACAAAAAATAGACAAACATGTTGGTAAGTACTGTCGTGGACCAGATGGCTTATAAAAATATAACCACGATGCAAAAGTTTAAAAATTAATCTATTCCTTTGTTCAATAAAGTTGAAGCTTTACGTAAAAGATGAGTTTTGCTATCTATTTTGTAGTATATTTGAAAAGTTAGGCTGTCACTGCGTCTACTGTATGACATTCTGACAGCAAAAGGGACTGGATTGGTGACTATGCTGTGTAAACGTTAAGCTCCACCACCAAAAAGAAAGCAATTAGATGCCTAGAAGGAAAGACAAGTAGAACCACTACAACTATAAATAAGAATTAAGCAAAAGTCAGAACTTACATAGAAATAAGAAAAGAGGAGTTGGGGGCTGGTGAGATAGCTCAGAGCACTGAATGCTCTTCCAGAGGTCCTGAGTTCAATTCCCAGCAACTACATGGTGGTTCACAACCATCTATAAGATCTGGTACCCTCTTCTTGCCTGTAGGCATACATGCAGACAGAACACTGTGTGCATAATAAATTTTTTTTTTTTTTAAGAAAATAGGAGTTGGGAGAAATATTTTCTTTTGACTGGGATAACCACTGGTAAGTGCTCTAATAAGCAACCCTAATGAAAGTCATTGGGTCACCAAAACCAAAGGGAAGAAGAGGATCAGTGGATCTGGACAAGAGAAGATAGTGAGAGGTATGACTAGCTCAAACCATTATGTTTGCTATGCATGCTACTTTTTTGTTTACCCTGTTCCAAAAAGGTACTAAGAAAAACTATACTACCCTTAACTTACATTGGGGAAACCAATAGTTTCTATTTAAGAACATACTAGAAAATGCATAGATGGGAAAAGAATGAAAAGGTTAGCTCAAATTGTTAGTATCTGTTGTAATTAAATATTTTGGTTTTTCAGGACAGGATTTCTCTGTTTAGCCCTGGCAGGCCTAGAATTTACATAGACCTGCCTGCCTCCTGCGAGCTCGTATTGGGATTAAAGGTGTGTGCTGCCACCACCTGGCTAGAGTCTATCTTAATTTGAAAAGCTAGGGATTGTGGAGCTGGAGCTACCTGGGGTTGGAAACTGAACTGTGGTTCTCGGTGAGTGCTGTTCATGCTGAGCCCTCTCCCATCTCTAGAAATGTGGGGGGCTGGAGGGATGGCTCAGTAGAGAATACTTACTGTTCTCCAGGGGGCCAGAGTTCAGTTCCTAGCACCCTACCCACATTGGACAGCTCATAACCACTTGTAATTCACCTCCCAGGGGAATCCAGCACCTCTGGCAGCCTCAGACAACTACACTGACATGTAAATACCCACACATGTACACATAATTGAAAAATAATAAAAATAACCTTTAAAAACCGACTCAATGTCACCAGCTTGTTTACTTTTATCACAATATATAAAAATTCCAGTATATTACTAGTACCACTAATTGTGGCATGATACTTAGAAACCATCTCAGTGATGGACAAATGAAAATATTCTAAAGATGATTAAGAATAACTAATACTAATTTCAATGTGCATACTACTGTTTAAATAGTTGTCTCCAAATGCATACTGAAATTTAACACCCAGTCCATGGTATTAAAGAGTTGGGGCCTTCAGGAAGTAAGGCTGGCCATAGCTTCATGAAGGAGGTCAGTGCCCTAGGAGCTCCTGGAGGACTGCGTTCATCCCTTTTGCATCCTCTGATGTCAAGCTCTTATTAACCACCAAATAGATTGGCCCTTTGATCAGGACTTGCTACTCTCCAGAATGGTGAGAAATGTTTCTATGAATTACATAGCAGAAATGGACCGAAGTTAAGTCCTGTTAATATTTGTTCCCAATTCTTTGTACACATAATTCCAAATTTTTTTCTGTTCCATAATTGTTAATAGGAATTGTTAATAGGGATAGTTCTCTACAAGGAAAGAAGCTGCTAGAGTAGACAGAATTAGAAAATAACTACAATCCTTAACAAGATCAGGGTAACAGTCATCAGTAAAATATGTAAGCCACTGGCAAAGGTGAGCTTTAACTGCAAAGATCAGGCTATCCCTATCTGAACTCACTGATTAAGCATTAAAAGTTGGACAATTAGGAGCTAGAGATGGCTCAATGGTTAAGAACACAGGCTACTCTTCCAGGGGATTGGAGTTTAATTCCCAACTGTTTATAATTTGGGATCCAATTCCCTCATCTGGCCTCTGAGTACCAGGCACACATGGAGCACAGAATTACATGCAGATGAAACAAAAAACTACTTGGCAGTTCTCTTATTCACTGTCACACAAAGGTGACACTAAATATAATCTAAAATATCCTCTTTAGTTCTCCATCTATTATTCCAAAAGTGATAGTAACTGTAGGCCAAGGAAACTAGCCTAGGCTACAATGCCACAGAAAAGCAACTTGTCAATTAGAAGGAATGTCTATAACAGTGTTTTGTCAAATCACTATTAAACTACATTATTTTGTTAGTAAACGTCAAACTTGAAGGAAAACAACATACTTGCGCAGAAAATATTTTTATTCCAGTCTTATGCCTTGTATGGGAGTAATATGCCTATTGTAAAGTCAAGAGGAAAGATGTTTCAATGACAGAAATCATACTTCTTCATTTAAAAATCTAAAAGTAATTTAACTGCAGACAGTATCAGGTAGGTTAAACATATCAGACCCTATAAAAACTAGGGTTTAGTCTATTAGTAAAGTCTCTTTTGCCAGGATTGGCTTCCTGGGCAGCTGAGTAGGCTCTGAAACTGATTTACCATATTGCTCGCTGAATTCCAGAAAGTAGCCCATGGTCAGCTAAGTGGCGGAAGACAATGCGACTAAGTCTCCAGCGACGCTTTACACCACGTGGACGAGACGTCATAACACACCGATTTCTGATTCTCACAGGACAGCTATCCCGTGGAAGGGCAGCAATCTCTTCACTAGCTATTTCCTAGGGAAAAATCATAATAGATCACAACTCAGTGCCTAAAGCAAATGAAGGATGGGCTAGAATCTTAGGCAAACACTGGATGTGATAGTAAGCCTTAACTTGAGTAAGAACAAACCAGAAATGCTTGATGTTTTTCCAAGATGATTTTAAAGATTAAAACAAGAACCCAGAGATCATAATGACAAAGTTCAGTGTATGTTTATAAACAACATACACTGAGTAGCCAGCACTGATTTATAAAATGACACTATCAGCACCTAAAGGCTTTATCTGTGTGTCTCCCTTCTTGGGGCACTGGCTAAAGCTAGCAGGTTCACTAACACAGTAAGGTCACATTTCCCTGTTGTAGACTGTATGTAATATGCTCATATGACCTCTTTCTATTCATTTTTTGGCTTTTTTATTCAACAATATGCTTGGGAGATCACCCACACTGTTCCATGTGTCATTAATATGCTTAGTCTCCTTGGTGTTAGTTTTGTTGAGTATGCTGGAATTCCATTATCTTTTTGTTTTGTTTTGGGTTTTTGAGACAGGGTTTCTCTGTGTTGCTTTGGAACCTGTCCTGGAACTAGCTCTTGTAGACCAGGCTGGCCTCAAACTCACAGAGATCCGCCTGCTTCTGCCTCCCGAATGCTGGGATTAAAGGTGTGCACTACCACTGCCCGGCTCCATTATCTAATCTATAGCAGGTGGAAACCTGAGTAGCATGCAGTGTTGAGCTATTGTGAATAGTGCTGCTCCATACATCCATGTTCAAGTCATTTAGAAGGAAATATGTGATGCATTTATTGTCCCCAAAGAGACACATAATAATTTTTTGAAGTACAAAAGTTTGAAACCTCTGAGCTGATGAAACAGTAGGAAAGACCATGGTTTGAAACTAGTAAAAAGTTGAATCACCAAGAGCCTCAAAGTCTTAAGATTCTGACTATTACAGAAATAAATGTGATAAAGATTTACATGAAAAAAATATTTGCAATGTCCATAAACCTTGTACAAGTAATGTCTATAAAATCAGTAAGTGATTGAGAGGATAAAGTATGGCAGATTAAGCTCAGGATGTCAGTAAAAATCTTACATAAAAGAGTATTGCTGGGTAGTGATGGTGCACTCAGGAGGCAGAGGCAGACAGATTTCTGTGAGCTCAAAGTCAGCCTGGTCTACAGAGCAAGTTCCAAGGCAGCTAGGGCTGTTACACAGAGAAACCCTGTTTGACAAAAACAAAAACAAGAAAAAGAAAAAAAGAAAGAAAAGAAAATAATATGTATATTCATACCACTTTGTCAGATGTATTAGCACATACCACTGACCCTGTGATACATTGTGGGAGACATGAAAAAGTACACTAACATTTAAAAAAAAAAAAAACAAAAATTGCAATGATACCTGGGAAAACCATTAAATAACTGAGCATTCAAAAGTCCTGATGTCCAAAAGCTTATACTCATTGACATTATAAAATATGTGGACACTTACATAAAACAACACAAGGTCAACACAGTAAGTGCTATAGAAGAACGTGCACTTATCTACGCATACCATTCTCTGTCCTCAAAAAATGTAAGGTAGTTTACAAATGGTACTGGGACAAGGATAATGAAAGCAGAAAAGAAAGCTGGGAAAGCCTGCTGGAAATGGAATATACATTTAACAGATCAGATGGCCCTGATCAGTTTGGATGGCTCAGTTTCTATACTGCTACTGCTAGTACTAATACTAGAGGCATTTCTTCTGGTGTGTGTGGGGGGAAGGGAAGTATTCTTCATAAATAGCGTACTCATTAACCCTGTGGCTTAATAAACAATTTGTATATATTTAATTATTATAAACTGGCACATGTATATTATGAGATGATTACCACAATCAAGCTAATCAATGTCATTTGGCTCACATATTTTGTGTGTGTATATCTGTCTACTATTAGCAAATTTCAAGCGAAGAATATAGTATTTACTGACTACTATGCTATATTTTAGATAGCATTTATTCACCTTAATACCCCAAGTGTATACCCGTTTACCAACTGAGCTTGAACCCTGCTGACCCCCAGTTCTTGGTAGTCACCATTCTACTCTCTGCTTCCATGATCAACGCTGTCTTGCGCTGAGCTGCCCAAGGCCCTCTTCTTTACTGCCTTAAGTGGATATTCCACTGTAGTAAAAGCTCCAACAGAATGGCCATGGGAATTCAGTTTTCTGGTCTTTAACTTAAACCAGATGAGATTTAAAGACAATAAACAGCCACGTTTAATCCCAGAGATCAGGAAGCAGAGGCAGGCAGAGCTCTAAGTTTGAGGTCAGCCTGGCCTACAGATCAAGTTCCAGGACAGCCAGAAATACAGAGAATTCCTGCTTCTAAGAACTGAAGTAGGGGAGAGGGGGGAGAATACATAACAAAGACTAAATCATTTTGTCAGTTTATATAAATGTTTTATTTTGTTTCCATGAACTTTCAATAAGGTAAGTAGCCTTGAGTTTCTAATTTCCTACAAGCCTCTTCAGTACATGTACTCTGTCACCACTTAAGCGTAAAACCGTATGATGCAGGAGACCAAACAGGGTTGATGCCTTTTATTTAGCCAGACGTATATGACAAGAAAGGAAGGCTAAATGGGAGACCACCTAACCATGGACATGGAAGGGGCATGAATTCAGGAGGGTAAGTCCTGAGGAAGAACCACATGCCATGTGTTTAGCACACAGCCCATGCATTAGAAATGCCTCCAAATGCCTTGATGTTTCAAAGACAGGGATGAAGCTGGGAGACCTTTTGTCAGAACTTTCAGTTTCTATGTGGTCACCACTCACTAGTACTCTCTAGGGACTGTATAATGAAATAGCTGAAGAACCAAGAAGGAGTAAACAGCTGTTCTTTATCCTAAACTTACCAAAGTTGGTTTTAAGGCTGTTCATGTTGACTTGAGTATTTGATCTTATTTTCCAGAAATTACATTAATCCTAAGTTGCAGTAAAATAGCATCGAAAAGAATCTGAAATGTCAATTAATGATTTTTTGAAAGAAAGGGACTCAACTGGCTAACCTGAAGGTCTTTAGGCAAAATGGTGTTCTTTCTGAGCGAATTGATCCGAAGCCTCTCATCTGCATATTCATAAGCCATTTTCCGTCTCTTCACATCACGCACCATTTTCCAATCTACATAGTAACTTCGAACTTGACTTGACACTGATGGAGGAATCACCTGAAAGACAGAGACAAGGACCATGGGTACTGCAAGTGTTTTTCCATGTAAATTTCCTTCAGTTACTGCTTATGACTTTTAGCGATGAAAGAAATTACATGTGTTTGACACATATGCAGGCACATGTGTGATTATGCATGGATGGGCATGTGTGTGGAGGTCAGAGGACAAATTTGTGCATCAGTTCTGTAGATGTGTGCGTGTGTATGGGCATATACATGGAGGTCAGAGGACAACTTTCATGAGTCAGTTCTCTCCACCACATGGGCCTTTGGATTGACCTAGATAGGCTCGGTAGCAAGAATTTTGCCCACTGAGCCAGCTCATCAGACCAAGATTTAATATTAAAAAAAACCCAAAAACCTGACTTATTACATTTATTTGTGTGTGCACGTGCATACAGCACATGGAAATCCGAGGGCAATTTGGAGGAGTGTTCTTCTTTCTTAAATCACTGTCCCCTACACCCACACCCTCAAGTTCTGATGATGTCAAAGTTCCTTAGTTATATATAAAATCAGAGGCAATCTGAAGAGAATTTCCAAACTTCCACTACCATACCTGTCCATTCAGCAGCATTTGTACTACACTCTACACCCTTCTCCTGTGTCAACTCTCTGCTTACAGCGGCCACTAACCATGGATATGGCTGTTAGCAGCACAACTGGTGACCTAACTCTGGATAGTATTTCACTTAAAATTTCAAATATCAAGCGACTTTGTTTTTGAAACAACTGCATTTCCACTATGGTGCAAAATTTAGCATCCCAACTGCAATGTGCTTTAAGTTTAAGATGCAAATAAGATTTTGAAAACCTACTTCCAACAGAGAAATGTAAATGTCTCATAATGGCTTGTTAAAATATGAGATACCTGACCAAAACTAGCTACCAAAATTAACTCCACCTACTTTTAACTTCAATGTAAATAGTAGAAAAACTGTAAATCACCCTGGGGTTGGCATTACATTTCTATTGAACAAAACTTTTCTGTACATGACCTGTCTTCGTTCCTGAGATCAAATTTCATTCACAAGACCCTATGACACCTCCTGCTTGCAAAAAGGCAGAACTCCAGCGAGTCTTCCCTGTCCTATCATCAATGTTTCCCACTCTAGAGGATCTCCCTCTACAACATTGTTGCTTATATTTAATGGTATCTTTCTAATACGATGCTGCTTCTTTTATGGTAAACAACAACTCAGGTCTCCCGCTGGTTGATAGCTCTGTCTAGTAAAACTGTCTCCAAGACTTCTCCAATTTCCTTTGCCATTTTCCCCCAGTTTCTATCCGCATCACAACACTGCCACTCCTCAAACCTACAGCTAATTCCAGCCCTTTCTTTAATTAACTTTTCAGTTTTAGCGGAATGGCTTGCTCTCTACTCGAAATTCTGTCACCACCTGCTTCCAAGCCACCACACTCTCTGGTTGTCCTCCCTGAGAGCCAACTCCCTTCCATTTACACGCAGTTCTTTACACCCGGAGTCAAGCTCTTAGCTTTCCAATCACGGCCCCCGTTTACCCCTTAGGCCTCTCCTAACCAAGCCGGAAGGAGAAAGCGGATGGAAGGAGCCCTGGGATTGGTTTTTCCGGGCGCATTACTGCTGACAGGTACAAGGGAACCCACGGGACACGGCGCTCAGGGGTGAGAAGGGAGCTGGCGAGAAAGGCAAACGCCTGACCTGCCGGAAAGTGCGCAGCAGCGAGCCCAGCACGGACGCAGCCATGTTGCCCGACTCAGCAGCCAACCAACCGCCGCGTTACGACGCCGGAAACAGATTGGGCGAGGGGTGGGGCCTGTGTCTCAAAGGGCGGCCCCGGGGCGGGATTTAGCCTATAAGGAGGGCGGGACTAGGTACGGGATTTGCGCTCTCGCGGTATTTCACGGAACCTGGGCAAATCACCCACTCGGCCCGCCCACTCTGGCAGTGGTGGTGCAGTGAGGCTGCGCGTCCTCGGTCTCTCCTTCAAGGGTTCGGGCCGTTGCGGCTCCGCCCAACCTGCTCGTGTAAGCGGAAAGCACAAGTGGCACGTGTTATATCTCTGCTGTAATGGTGATGGAGATGATGATGGCAGTGGCGCTGGTAGAGTTTCTGTGTGAGTGTCTAGGGCTTTAATACACATTGTATCTGTATTAAGGCCATTAACGTATTTGTTCTTGTGAAAGCCCCACCTCAAGCCCCGTCACCCCATCTCTCTCTCCCCAAACCGTGCCTCATCTCAGAAAGCTGGTCAAACACTGCTCTTCCCCCGGAGATGCCCAAGACCACGCCCACAGGGTATTTAAAGTGTCCACCCGGAACCAGACACCAGATCCAGATGCGTGGGTTTCAGGTCTCTTTTCCGCTCCTACTCTCGGGGGAGGGCTGGATAACCATCCAGGTGCATCTTATCCATTAAACCTGGGCTTTTCCTAATTCAGTCTGGTTCGGTCTGATTTGGAATGCTGCATCCATGGCTGGGCTGCAGAAATTTCGGTTTTAGCTTTTATTGTCGCTGAATGTGTGTGCCTTTGAAAATCTCCTGTCTTCAGTCTAGTACAGGGTACTTTCTGCCATCCTCCTTGTTAGGAATGTTTCCTCTCTGCCTACACAAAATCCCAATCAAGCCAAATCAAAACAAGTCAAATTAAAAAATATCCACGTTTAATGGTATTCCAAAGGGGCAAACGGGGGTGTGGGTGGGGCACACCCTGTGGGAGTGGTCCTGACCCTTCCCGGGGAGGGGTCAGGAGTCAGGACCTGGCATGCTGGGATTTGGAGTCCAGACAAAAGCAACTCCCAGGTCATGGAGTCTGGGATGGATGCTAGGGGCTGGGGACCACGCCCCCTACTTCAGTGTTAATTGGGTGAGGAACCGCTTATCGAGCTGTTTACACAGGAACATCCCGATGAAGGAGAGCCTTTTCTTTAGGCGTTCCAATTTATTGAACGTTTCTAATGGACTAGGAAGAGTGGTTGAAACCGTCGGACAGGAAGACACAACAGGAACCCCTGCCTGTCACACTAAGATCTAAAACTTCTAGACCAGCAGCAGCAGGCAGACATCTGTCTCAAACCCTTGCTAAGACCCTTCCCTCCCTACAGGGCGTCATCTACAGTCATCTCTAGATATGGGTATACTGCAACCTCTTTATTACCTTGTTTCTTGTTTTAAGATGCCTGTTTTGCAAAGGGAGACAGAAAGAAGGAGTTTGGGGTTAGATGGGTGGGGAGGTAGGAAGATCTGGGAGGACTTGAGGGAGGGGAAATCATGATCAGAATATATTGTATGAAAAAATATTTTCAATTAAGAAAAAAGGAATAGTTTAAATGATGTGTTACTATTTCAGCAAAGTTTTTTTTGGAAGGGGCATAAAAGTCAGACAGACACACTTAAAGACTATGGAGTAAAAAAATGAGTTTTATAAAATTATATTATTGCACAGACCTGTGGGATTATTGAATTCCTGAAAGGCCGAAAAACAAATCTGAAAGATCAAATCCAATATTCATACTTAACAATATCTCTGAAAGTTAAGCTTTTAAATGCTACATTTTTAACATAGTATATATATTTTTAATTTTCTCCCAAGTATAGTGCTTTTAATCCCCTGAGAATGAAGGACATCAGAAGTCCCATAATAAGAACACAGAGATAAAGGAAGAGTTGGAAATATTGGCCGGACCTTGCAAGTTTAACCCAGAAGCCACAACTTTACAAACCAATCCTAAGGTGCTGTGTGCTGAATATGCTGTGCATATTCAAGCTATGTTGTCTGTGCATCATAGTTTGTCTGTATAGTTAAAGGTTGACAACATACAAGATTATTCCTATCAGAATTTTCTCTTATATTTATAGCAAAACTATAGTTAAAATGAGTATGGCACCTGCCTATTACACATCAGGCGTAGTAAGACTATGCATGTCTTTGATGGCTGAGCACCCAACTACTGGGTTCACTTACTTGTCCAATGAATACATACCATATTTTCCCAATAATTAATTCAAGGTAATTCATGATAAAAGAAAAATCTCCAAAGAAAATAACTGGAAATTGAATTAGATACTACTTTAATTGAGAATACATTTAATAACAGTATACATTATTTTTTAGTGAGTTTTCAGTTTTAGAAACTAAATAGCAGAGCTAAATCTTAAGATTTTTTAATGATAAAATTGGCAATTTATTGAAAAGTGGGAGATTCCTCAGCAAAACCACAGGCAATAAATCCTTCACCCAGAGAAAAGCCTTTTGGTAATTTGGGGGAGTAGCTGAGATACCATATGACTTGAAGGCTAAAGCCACCTAGGAAACTGGCCCAATGAATGAAGAGAACCAATGAAGGGTGATGGATGTGAAATAAACATTGTCTCAGACTAACCAAATGCTTATTTTTTAAATGGCTTTGAATTTTTTAAAAGATAAATGCATCATCGTGCTCTCATAGAAATGAGTCAGAAGACTCCAGAGTCCTGCTAAAGCTGGGAACACAAAGTAAATGCCGAGTGACGAGAAGTCACTCCAGAGGTAGACTTGCAGTAAGGTGATCCTGGGTATAAATGGCACTGTGCCTTTGGCACCAGATACAAGGGCCTGCTGCTCTGGAAAGGAAGTGGGAACACTTTGCCCTCAGCCAGTGGGGAGACAAAGATCCCGAGTGGAAGTGAGATTTTTAATTCTTTAGTTTGCCTTCTGCTGCTCACATCTCTGCCTCCTCTGCGGCAACTCCAACAGCTCAAAAGTCTGTTAGTGGGGTCTGCCAGGAGAAGGCCTGGGGAGAATGCATCTTCTCCCTCTCTTCTTGAATGTATTTGGAGGCTTTCTTGAGAATCTTCTCATAATTTCCATGCATGGATGATCGTGTATGCTGCTAAACAAGTCAAAAGCCTTCAAGATAGTACTGGCCCTCAAGCTTTCATGCTTCCATATTAAAGGTTTTTTAGAGATCAAGCTTTCTTCAAACAGCTGCCTGTCAATCTTGTTCTCAGGCAGTCACCCCCACATCTCTGCAGGAACTTGGTCTGGAGCTGGCTGTTGATACCACCGCTATAGTCTTACTGAGTGAATACCTTTCTGGACAGCAGTGCATGCTGAAACGTTTTGGAGAGGACTTGCTGGGCTACCCCTCTGCCATCCAACTGCGATCTTCCTACCTTTATCAGCATTATTTGTGTAAAACTAGTCGTGAAAACATCTCCCCCCCCACCTTGTAGGCTATGTTTTTATCCTGCATTATGTTATGACAAGGAACATTGCCAAGAAGTCATCTCTACAGTGTCCAAAGAACAGTCAGGAGAATTATATCTGTCTAGAGATAGGCACAGGACCTTGGTCAGATCTTCCCAGGAAGTGACCAGAAAGACTTCAAGTCCCAGGAGCCAGGTAGATCTGATGGGTTTCCTTGTTGAAAATGGCAAACTAAACTAAGGATGCTAGTGCATAGCTGGAATCCCAGCTCTTGGGAGACAGAGGCAGAAGGATCAGGGGTTCAAGGCTAGCCCATGAGCCACAATGAGAGTTTGAAGTCATTGTAGGCTACAATGAGACCCCATCCAAAAAGAACAAAAGCATAAGCAAAGAAACACAACAACAAGAAAGGACAATGACTAATTGGTGGTACATAGAAAAGTCTCTCCGGCCTGATAGGGTAAGTATTCATGACGTACAAACTTTTGGTACTGTTTATCAGTTTATTATTAAGGTATACAGATACACAGACAGATGGAAGAATGTATAAGGCTCTTAAGACATAAGAAAGGGACACAGAACTTCGTGCCCTTTCTGCTCTCTGGGAAACTCCACTCCTTCACTCCAAACTCCAGAGAGTTCCTTTAAACATCATTGGTAACTATAATAGTATAATAAAACATACATGATGCTTTAGTCTATTTTGCACTTCTATAATAGGATACCTAAGACTGGATAATTCATAAAGAACAGAGATTTGGGAGAGGGATATAGCTCGTTGGTAGAGAGCTTCCTGTATGAGGATATATGAGGGATCCCTGGTTAGAGCCTCAACACTTTATAAACTGTGCTGGTGGCTCATGCCTGTCACCCCAGCACTCAGGAGATGAAGGGAGGAGGGTCAAAAGTTCAGTTACACAAATCTGAGACCAGCTTGGACTATATGAGACTGTGTCTCAGAAACAGCAAACACAAGTGCCCACTACAGAGGCCAGAAGAAGGCATCAGATCACCTGCAACTAGAGGTGGATGCTGGGATTTGCACTCAGGTTCTTTGGAAGAACAGTCATCTTAACCACTGAGCATTCTCCAGCCCCATTGGGGCCTTGTTGCACCATCACCACAGTGAAGCACGATTTAATAAAACTCAGAGATAGAAATTGGGTTTCAACGTAAAGATCTGAAAAGCAGAACAGCCAGCCACTGGCTTTTATCTCGCTCTCAGTCCGAAATGGCGATCCTGCCTCTAGGAATCTCAGAACAAGAAGGTGTGCATCACTGGGATTAAAGGCATGCATTGCCCGGTTTCTATGGCAACTAGTGTGGCTTCTGGGATTAAAGGTGTGTGTTATCACTGCCTGGTCTATAAGGCTGGCTAGTGTTGCTGTTTTACTTTCCCAATCCCCAGGCTAGCTTTATTTATTAACATACAGTTCAAATGCCACCACACCACAGCAAGAGAATGAGTGATAGAGGAAGCAGATTCACTTGATTAACAAACCCACTTTGAAGGCAATAAGCCACCTCCATCATGTGATAGTAATCTATTATAACATGATCTAATCACCTCTTAAGGTCCAGCCTCTTTGTTGCATTGGGGTTAAACTGCAACACATAACATAAAATTATCCATTTAGCCATTCCATGTACATAGGTCAGTAGTGCTAGCTACCTACTACATATTATTTTGCAACTGTTCCTACCGTTTACTTCCCCACCATTTACTTACGCCCTCTCCTGGCCTCTGTGGGCATTTCATGCATGTGGTGAACACACATACATGCAGGCAAAACAACCATACACATAAAATAAGAAACAATAAAATAAAATAAAAAAGAAGATTCTTGTCAGATCTGGGACCCTTCATGTTATACTTTTGGGCTTCCAGAACCTCAGGATATAAATCTCTGGAATTTGAGTTTGTTTTCATTTTTTGAGACAGTGTCTTGTGTAGCCTGGGCTGGCTTCAGACTTACTGGAACTTTAAAGTTTTAAGCCACCTATTTCTATCTTCCATAAAGAAAACTATTCCAAACAGCGACCTCGCCATTTCCCCTAACCCCAACCACTACCACTTTCTTTTTAATTTTGAGTACTTTAAGAACCTGATATAAGTGGACTCACCCAACGTTTGTCTCTTTATTTTTGAGACAGGTTTCACTGTGTAACCCAAGTGCACATGGTTTCTTTCATAATGTCTTCACGTTTTCTTTTTGTTTTTTTCTTTTCTTTCTTTTTTCCTTCTTTCTTTTCTTTCTTTCTTTCTTTCTTTCTTTCTTTCTTTCTTTCTTTCTTTTCTCTCTTTTTTTTTTTGGTTTTTCGAGACAGAATGTCTCTGTGTAGCCTTAGCTGTCCTAGAACTCACTCTGTAGAGATCTGCCCTCCTTTGCTTCCCAAGTGCTGGAATTAAAGGTGTGCACCACCACCACCTAGCAATGTGTAGTGTGAAGCGGCGGGGCTGTGTCCCGCCACCCGGCCGCCGGCTAGCTTTACACCCGAAATAATTACACGGAAACTGTATTCTTTTACACACTGCCTGGCCCATTATCTGTAGCCTCTTATTGGTTAATTCTCACATCTTCCTTTAACCCATATTTAGTAATCTGGGTAGCACCACGAGGTGTGGCTTACCAGGAGAGATCTTAACCTGCGTCCATTTCGGAGAGGAGAAGCATGGAGACTCACTATGGCGACTGCCTGAAGCGTCTCCCCAACTCTACTTCCTTGTTCCCACAATTCTGTTCTGTCTACTCCACCTACCTAATTTTCTGTCTCTTAAAGGGCCAAGGCAGTTTTCTTTATTAATTAACCAATGAAAGAAACATAGATAACTCTCCTCCATCAGCAATGTCTTCAAGTTTTACAGTTTTATCTAGACTGCAGCATGTCTCAGTACTTCATTGATTTTCCAGGGCTGGATGTCATTCGGTTGTGTAGTTAGTAATACCACACGTTGCTCCTCTCAATTGAAGTGTAATTGGCTTCTACCCTTTGACAATCATGAATAATCACGCTGTGAACAATGTGAGCCAATATCTTAAACAGTATTAGTTTAAGCACCTTATGGGGTGTTTATCATTTTGAGAGTCTACTAAAGCAATGTTCCTTTTGAGACAGAAGTCTGAGGTAATGTGATCAGACTTCAGTCAAGATTGCTTTGTAAAACACCCTAAGACCTCTACCCTCACCCCTGTGCACTCCCCTCTCTGCTTAGTGTTTGGGAAGCTTAGGAAGGTCTCAGTAAGGGTCATTTAAATTTCCTGATGAGTTATTTTTCTTGACCATTCAAGAGAATACAGAGAAATCTGTTGTCCTTACTATCCTGACATATTAGAACCAGGAGAACTGTCATTGGTCATTCATTTAGTGAGTCAATATTAATGGTTATTAATATTTATTAAATGCTTATTGTGTATCAATATGTCAATTAAATATTTGTGTGAAGGAGACTGGAAATCTCCACCCTTCTGCTGAGGCTGGAGATTACCTTTCAGATGGGTGTGAAGAGAGCCACCTCTGTCAATTATATTACTTCTGCTTTTCCTCATAGTCTTTTTATAAAGTACCATTTGGATGAACAGTAAAATCTGTGAGTTAAATATATTGAAATCTAATTGCAAGAGTATAGTACAGTACCATATTGGTTTGGGATTGAATAAAACTATAAGGATGACAGCATAGAGGATGAAATTGAGATGCAGAAATATTTCGCTCCCTAAGTCCACAGAGATGCTCCTGGTCCACAGGCTATTTCTTATCTTTATTTGTCCTCTGGAGATGTGGTGGTTCAAGGATAAAGGCCTGGCTGTTGTAATGGAATACTATGCCTATGCAATGCATTAATTGGCTAGTATATGTAACTTCTACCATTTTAGTCAATCAACAAGCCAATGAGATTTTCTCCAAAAATAATTTTAATACACACACACACACACACACACACACACGCACACGCGCGCGCGCGCGCCCAATATAAAGGAAATGGGTAGCATTGTTGTTTTGAAGAAAAATAATGAGTACTCTTGCCTCATCAGGCATTGATGTGATATATATTATACAACCATAAAGTGGAACAACTACTGCTGTGAATAATGTACCCTGTAAAGATTTGTCACTCATACTGGTTTAATAAAACACTGATTGGCCAGTAGCCTGTCAGGAGGTATAGGCAGGATGTCCAGACTAGGAAAATTCTGGGAAGAGGAAAAGCAGAGATGTAATCGCCAGCCAGATGCAGAGGAAGCAAGATGAGAATGCCTTACTGAGAAAAGGAACCAAGCCACATGGCTAAACAGAGATAAGAATTATGGGTTAATTTAAGTTGTAAGAGCTAGTTAATAATAAGCCTGAGCTAATAGGCCAAACAGTTTATAATTAATATAAACCTCTGTGTGTTGTTTCTTTGGGACTGAACAGTTGCAGGACCAGGCAAGACAGAAACTTCTGTCAGCAAACTATGGTGCTCTTAATAAAAATCAGCAGGTGACAAATGGATTAGAATAAATATGGAAGAAGTTAAAGCTTGATAATGGATTAATGAAAAAAAAGTGGAAGATCAATGAAAACAAAAAGTACCTGGAAAAACAGAGGAAACTTGTCTTCATTTCTTACCAGATAGTAAAGTACATTTCAGGTAAAAAGATTAAAAGTGGAGTGGAGTGGCTGAAGCCATGGGCCAATGCTTAAGAACATTGTACTGGTCTTGTAGAGGACCCAAGTTTGGTTCCCAACACCCATGTCACGTGACTCCCAACTACCTGTCACTCCAACTCCAGGGGGATCTGGCTTCCACAGAACTTCACTCATGTGTGCATACTCCATACAGACGCACATGCATACACATAATCTGAAACTGATACTAAAAATAAATCTGTTTTTAAAAAAGAAAATACAAACGGATACACTTTTTAAACAGTTAAAACAGTTTAAACAGTTACTTCAAGTAGCTAGAAGTACAGGCCTACGCCACTAGGCCCAGTGAATTTTACTTCCAAATAAATATAGAATTAAAATGAATTTGAATATTCTTGATGGTTGTGGTTGTGTTGGCCTGTAATCCCAGCATTTAGAAGGTGGAGAAAGGAGGATGACCCATGTCGCTGTCTTTCTATGTGTGTCTGTGTATTTTAACCTCCTGCCCCTTGCCCGAATCTCGCGAACTGGATGCCAGCGCATCGAACGCAGACACAGGGGCATGGTGAGCGGCAGTTGGAGGTCTCCACCGAGATTTCGGCAATTGGAGGTTCCAGCTGAGATATCAGGAACTAGAGAACGCTGAGAGGTCGCCCTCAGAAGGTGAGGGTGGATTGGGGTATATGTGTTAATCCTGGCGTCCTTCGCTTGGTTTTGGTTCCAGGAAGTTCAACCGAGAAAGAGGGGTAAACAAACAGGGTTGTCCCCAGCCGGAGTAGACTGATGTATTGGGAAAAGATAGAATGTATATAGCTTAAAAAGATAAATGTGTACAGATGTATGATATGTTGATTGTGTTGTCTTTTGTGTTCTGGACTGGAGAAAGACATTTGATTCTAGGAACTGCTAAGAAAGGTATCTTGACTTTAAAATATGGGCTTAAGAATTTGATGCTTTGGAAAGGAGGTTCTGTTTTTGTCTCCACAGACGATGAGAGCCTAAGGATTTATTCGATATTCATGTGGTTTGAATCCCCGAGACCTCCTGAAATGTTGCAGTGGAGTGTGAACAGCTGTGGCTCCAAGGCCAAGTGGCTCCAGGAGGCAGGTGCTGAGGGGCTGCGATGCATGCAAACCCCGGGACCTGCCTCAAGGACCCACGAGGCAAGAACCACTAGGCCTGCCTCCAGCGTGGGCCTCAGGGCGCAGAAGCGCAGCATGACCGTGACTCGCATCCGAGAGTCACTGGAAAATGGCAGTAAATTGCAGTAAATACCCCTAAGAATGCAGTGTCCCCGCTCAGCAGGAAGTAGCCAGACAGACTGACATCGCCCAAATTCCCTAGGTTGCAGAGCAGCAAGCCTGCTTCTCTGAATTCTGCTCCATTCCATGCACCAGTTTGGACCCAGAACGAATGCAGCTGGGGCTAGAAGGCAGCTGGAGCAGAGCTTTGCTAGGTGGCTGTGGTGGAAGGCACATTGCCTCAGCCCAGTCGGTGCCTAGCCTGGCGGATGCCACAGTAGTGCCCGAAGTACATGTTACCTGGAGATACTGACCCCTCATCCCCCCGAATACTTAAGATCAGACACTGTTTTATAAAAAAATTTAGGGGAGAGATGTTGGGAGCAGTGAGACCCCAGATCCTGAATTTCTTGTAATCCCCTGATCTGAGTGCCTACAGCTGCTCTGAGCAGGAGACCTTCAGGAGTTCCTGATGGCAGGAGAGTGGTTTCTGGTGGGTTTGGCCGGGACGTGGCTATCTCTATATAATCTGCCCCTGAACACAATAAAGGGGGCATTCTTGGGGAATTCCAGCAGACAATTCTCAGGATGTCCTACAACATTAACAGTATTCAGCCTCACTAATTTCCAAGGGAAGGCAAATTAAAATAGATTGATATAAGCTAGCAAATCAAGCTTTTTCCTTTTAATTAATGTTCTCATAGGTGTGGGAAAATGACTAACTTTATACACCGTTGTGGGACTCCAAATACTGTAGCCTCCCTACAGAGCAGCTCAGTTAGAGATTTTCCAAAATGTACAACTGTTGACCCAATTATGTTACTTTTCTTGTGGGGTGTTCACCAGAGAAGACTGCTCGGACAGGGGAGTAAGCCAAGAGAAAGTCTTGATTAGCCAGCCAGCAACCACACTGGATATTTGCAATCCCACTGTAGTCCCTGGTCTTCACAGGGCAAACTTTAAAGCATAAAACCATGTTCTGGGTTGACATACTTCAGTTACCAAGAAGAGTTAGCCAGAAGCAGAACTACAGAAGCCAGAAAACAAGGTTAGTACATTGAGACTTTCCCAGAACTATATGGAATCTGACGGATTAGCCCTTTGTTTTAGTTTCGGCAGGTGGCGCTGTGCCTGGTGAGTTTTA
Organism: Arvicola amphibius; assembly: GCF_903992535.2. Classification (NCBI taxonomy): domain Eukaryota; kingdom Metazoa; phylum Chordata; class Mammalia; order Rodentia; family Cricetidae; genus Arvicola; species Arvicola amphibius. Next base: position 61,331,776 of record NC_052058.2, read on the forward strand.
CATCCTGAATGGTACTTCCGCCATGGAGTCAGTGTGTGAAGACCTGGGGCCTCTTAAGTCTGGGGCTCTGTTACGCTTTGAGGAATGGATTCTGAGGAAAAACTGAAACAGTGTAGTTATACATACTTACACTTATATGCGATTATTTATCATTAGAGAAAATTACTATGTCCACAGTGGGGAATAAGTTAAATGGATTAAAACATAACTTATCATAATTCTAACTGTAAAAAATGTAATGGGAAGGGACTAGAGGGATGGCTCAGTGGTTAATCCTATCCTCTGCCAAAGGATCAGCTTTGATTCCCAGAACCCACATGACAGCTCACAACTATCTAACTCCAGTCCCAGGGGTCCAACTCTCTCTCTGGCCTTTATGAGCACTAGACACACATGTGACACACAGACATTCATGAAGGCAAAAAACCTACATACATAAAATAAAATAAAAATAATATGAAGAGGGCTGCTAAAAGGACTTAACTCCCAAGTCTGATGAGCTGAGTGTGATCCTCAGGACCCACATGGTGGAAGGAGAAGACCCACTGCTACAAACAGTGCTCTGCTTTCCGTAAGGACACTGTAGAATATGTAGAACCCCCCCCCCCAATAAATAAGCATAATAAAAATGTTTAAACATCTGCTGCTTGCTGAATGTAATAATTCACACTTGTGTCGCAGCCCTTAAGGAGCTGAGTTTCAGGTCAGTCTGAGCTACTTAGAAAGACGAACTTCACAAAAACAGTTTAATGTGTTTCAAATATACACACATATATATGCATATTACTGGCAACTTTATGATCTAAATTTTTTCCAGATTCTTTATAATTTACATATATTTCCTTACTACTTACATATATACAGAGGTTAATTTATAAACACTAGCTAGTTATTATCTTCCAAATCCATCATTTCCATATATATTTTTTAAATAATTTTATTATTATAGTTTATGTGTTTGAGTGTTTTGCCTGCATTTATGTGTGCCTGGTACCCACGGAGGCCAGAAGACCCCTCCAGTCTCCCAAATATCTCTAAAGTGTGTTTTTCAGTGGTGAAGGAAAGGTCACTTCTGGTGCCTTTGTTTATCCTCAAGGACCAGGCTGTCAGAGTCATGACCAAAGCAGCAAGATGTTAGACGTCAGGGATGTTTGCTTCACTCGCGTTTATCATTAGTGCAGATCCACTCACTCTTCATTCTTTGGCCCCTCTTTGTCTGCCATCAAACACTGCCATCAAAGGGTTGGTTTGGAATCCACTCCTAATACAAGAACCATGGTTTCCTTACTGTCTCTGGCTAGGGAAAATTAAATAATTGTTCCTTTCTTACTTTGTAACCAGGAAGTAACAGAATGAACTTGGCACCAGCCTCTGGGTTCCACAGTAAGAGCGATCCTATGGCCTGTTCTTACCCCATGTCTGTGGCTGTGAGAAGTCTCCAGTCCTTGGCTCTGACCCATTCCCATCCACCCTTGCCGTGCTTCACGGTGATGACGTTTGCAGAGGGGTCTGACTAGGCCTTTCGCTCAAGAGCTGGGTATGCTTGGACTCAGAAGAACTAGACTTGGACAAACAGAGGGACATCAAAGAGGAAGCTAGTGGGAATGAGAACACGTGGAGGGAAACGGAAAGGCACAGCACACGCGTGAATGTGCACACACACACACTGATACACACACACACACACACACACACACTGATCCCAGCTCTAAAATGGTGTATACAGGTAGACCATGGATGAAACCACTATTCTCATTCCATATCTGCCTTCATTTAAATTCCACCAAATAATCTGTTGGGGCTATCGAGATGGCTCAGCCGTTAAAGGCTAGACTCAGAAGAACAAAAACGGTTCTATTGGTTTACTAGCTTGGCTGCAGAGGGAGGGTAGGTTTAGAATGGTCTGAAGGGCCCTCTCTTGCTTTCTTGCCTGTGAGCCGCCTCCTGTCGTTGAGTGCTGTGAGCCATTTTGGACACAGGATGGCAGTAATACTACATCTGAGGTTGAACAGCAGGCTCTCCTGGCAGATTCCACAGGTCTCTGCTGTGTACATACCCTCAACCTCAACTGCACTTCAAATAAGATTATAACGCCTTGTTTATCATTAGATGGGGCTCATGTCTGAGATTAATTTGCCACCTTTGCAAGCAAAAGAAGCCATACCGTGTGTAGGGGCCTGCGCACAGTAAAAACTGCAAGGGAGGTGCTGTCAAAGGAAGTTAAACATGAAGCATTTCCCTTTCTTTCTCAGACTCCCTACTTGTCACAGATTTTTATTTGCTGTTTAATAAAGAAAAATGAAATCATTAAATTCAATTTTAAGCCATTAACAGGAATTGAACCACTCATTTCTAGATTATGCGATGCCAATTCACAATGCAAAGCATGAGCATTTTAATTGCCCGCAGAATCACTGAGATTACACAATTCATATTTTATAATGTGTGATTGCCTATGCATCTCATTTTTTACCAGAACAGTGGGAATAGTGCATAAAACTAACTCAGTAGCTCTTTTTTCTTTTCTTGATAGGTGTATGCCCCACTTCTATTGAAGGAGAGGGAGGAGCCAATTCACAAGGAAATATATGTCAAGTGGAGGTGCTGCGGAGGGAGAAGCATGAGAGAAGGAGAATTATGGGGGGGGAGTCTGCTAGATGATCTGATGAGAGAAGGACTTTGGATGACATTTGAATGGAGAGCTGAAGGGTGTGAGGGTTGGAGCCCGGAGATTTCTAGAGAAGACCATTCCGGGCCTCAGAAAGAATAACATATAAAAATACAAAGGCTGTGAAGTGGGAGAGGCCTTAACTTGTTAAGTAAAGATAGAGAAGCAGAAGAGGTCAGAAGAGTGGGGCTCCTGTCATCTCACAGAGGACTTTGGGCTCCCGACATGAACGTCAGTGGAGATCAACACCTCCAAATCGCTCCATGACTGACAAAGAGAATCACCAGGAACAGCAGTGACTTTGGCTTTTTTTCTTTCCCATGACACTAGCCACCACTGTGAACTCTCTCCGTCTCGCTGCTTAGTCTAGCTACTGCCTGGTTGGCCAGTTTTAAGCAAGCGATTACTGGTTTAGTTCACTTGTATTAAAAGGCTTTTAGAGTTTAGCTCAGGCACCTCTCAGTTCTTGTCCATGGATTTTTCTGATGCTGGTTTGGACATCCAATGTACCAGGGGCCTGTCTGGCCCTCTCTTTCTCTCAGCTGACATTGCAGCTTCCCTAAACCAATGGTTTGGGCTCCTCAGAAGGTTCCCAAGAGACGCTGAGCAATGGGAACCTGCCGAGGCCAAGTTGATATGACGACATCTTTGTATTGCTTCTCCATGCTTCTCTTCCCACTGACCTAATCCCTTAATTTTGTACCAGGTTGATTGCCATTAATTACTTGCTCAAAAAACTTTATTTTGGATTCCACTTTGGGAAATGAATTCGGAAACGAAGGTGAAAATTAGATACCCCACCCAAGGGACCATCCCCATCTTGTTGGTTATACTGCAGGTCTTTAATATCCTTTATTCCTGTTCTTGGTCCTGAGTCCAGAAAGTCTTCACCTCTCATCTGTACTACAAGTAACTGGATTTTAAACTTCTCTTTTAGTCTTTCGTCCACTTTTTTTGTTTTGTTTTTGAGACAAGCTCTCAATTTGTATTGGCTTCAAACTCTCCATGTAGATCAGACAGGTCTCAAACTTGTAACTTCCTCCGCCTGCCTCCCAAACTTTACAGATGTATGCCACCATGCCAGACCCTCCTCCATTTTTCCTTGACCCGTTATTTCCCCAATACTAGCACCTACCTTTTTCTACTGTCAGAGTGACCATCTCAAAACAATGCTTGCTTTGGGTAGGTAACTGCTCAAAATAAAATCCAAAGCCCTTGGTGTAATATTCATGATCATAGTAGAACCCTGATTTCCCAGCATTCTCCCAAATACCTCTGACCACAGTGGGGTTGTCATTTTTCAACTCTTCCCTCAAACTATTCTTTCAACCAACCTTTCCGTTCAGACCAGTTTAGTCCACACTAGTTTCTGTCCTCCAAGAGGGTAAGGAGCAGATGGCAAGTTTGAGATAAGAGTACTTTGTTCAGGATATGTCCTGTATGAACATAGTTCCATGTATGCGTTTTTAGCCAGCCTGCTACAGTATAAGGTTCTGAAGCATTTCCTCCAGGATGAAACTATTGCTTTGAGTCTGATGAAGAGAAAAGAAAATTTGCTTTTGCAGAACTTGAGGTTGTCTTGTAAAATCAAGTTCTGAGTGGAGCAAACGTGTGAGAAGCCTTTTAATTGTTATATTATTCATAAGGGCTGGTGTCTGGACGGAGACAAAGCAGTGTACACTGGCACATTTTAAATCAACAGTAGTGGAGAAAATAGTCACTTTTCATTCAGCATCCCCATGCAACATGGAACAATGTTCAGTTTTCTTCCCAGTAGCTCCAAGGAGAAGCCGGCATGTTTGTTTTGATTGGTTACAGATAATATGCATGTAAAGAGGTTTTTCTTTCTGAGTCTCATTTTCCAGCCACGTATTCAATGTCTTCTTGACTTGAGGCCTCGGAATTCTTTCCACTTGTCTGGTTGGGCCTGCAGGGCCACTGGACACAGCATGCAAGTTGGCCATGTAGGACAGGCCCAGACACATGGGCACATGGGACTGACATACTGTCCATGGTGTTTGGCAGCCTGGCCTCCCTGGTTCCCAGTCTCAGGACTTTATCTTACTTATTTCTTTTTGTGGCGGGCTTCAAGCACATGCTAGCAAGCTTTCTACCATTTGGTAGAGCTGAGCCACGCCCTCAGTCCACATAACATGTTTTTTTGTTGTTGCTGTTATAACTCTGCCTTGATTCAGATGTGCCAAGTAAGTGGTTTCTTGAGGTAGAAATGGTTTTAGGATGATCTTGTTTAACTAATGAGGCATAGCTAAGCATTATGCTAATTCTAAACCCTTCTGTCCAGCTCCCAGAGTCTGCAATGCAGTCGCCCTGGTATCTCATGTCATCTGTACTCGGTGTGAGTGACTAATTCCCTCCTCTAAGGCTTTCCTTTATTATATCTCCGCATTAAATCACTTTCTTAGATAAAATGTTGCCACAGCCTCAGCAGGTTAACACAATAGAAATGCATCCTCTCACAGTCCTGGAGACCAGGTACCCCAAATTGAGACACCAGCAGGGCTTGTGCCCCCGTCGAAGGCTCCAGGGTGAGCATCCCCTTGCATCTTCACCTCCACCTTCCAGAGCTTCCTGCTAATTCCACTCCTCCTCTGGCCATTTTCTCTGTGTGCCATTCTCCGTTTTTGTTTGTTTCTCCCTTCGATCAGAACACTCTTTTTTGGATTAAGGGCCCATCCTGGTCGAAACAACCTCATTTCAAACTTTACTTTTATTATAACCTCAGAGACTGTTTTCAAACAAGCTCATCTTCTGCGATCGCGGAAGGAAAACTAAACAACTCGCCACACTCGCTGAGACTTCAATGCAAACACCTTAACTTCTCTTATCAGCTGTCTGACCTCTTTACAACACCCCCACTCCTTTCCTTAATTAACTCCCATAGGGCTGATTCATAATTTATGTGCACAAGACCTGGCAATTTTGAAAGCATATGAAAAGTAAGCACATAAAAATTAGAATTTCTCACAGAGGTAATACAAAGTCAGGGAAGGAGGACAGAGGAACTGACACCGTCACGTACAAATCTGGTAGTGTGTTTGGATTATTTCCTCCCAGTTCATTGCAAAGTTTCTAAAGAACACATTGCTTTCAAGTGCCTAGCAAAGGGTCTGGAATACCAGAGATGTTCAGAAATAGTTCTGGACTGATGATTTAAATTCTCACCTACCATTATGTCCTAACCACACCATGAACCTTAGTAAGAATTGACCAGATTAATATCAAAGTCTATCTTGATTGCTCTTGGACTTTCTCCTCAATCCCAGTCTATATGGATACAATCTGCTAGCCTAATATTTTAGAAGTGTCCTTCTGTCTCTTTGTTCAATGGCAAAAATTCACAAAATGATAATGGGGCAACCTAGATGTTTTGTCTCTTTCAGAGAAAGACCAGAACAAAAGTATCCTTGGGAGGATAGCAGGGAGGGTGAGGCTTGCATGACCACCTCCCCCTATAAAACAGAGTCTTAACATACATATCTGTTCCTCTGATAGGAACACAAAGTCCAGAAATCAGAGAAGACTCAACTTGGTGTTTCAAAGATCAAGTGCTCTGTCCTGCCCAGAGTTGGCACCAAGTCTTATGAGATGGTGACCTCAGTGATGTTCACAAGACATAGTCAACACCTGGCTGAAAAGCCAAGTAGATGTGCTCACCTTTAAATCTTCTAGAGTACTGGTTCTCAACCTTCCTAATGCTGTGACCCTTTAATACAGCTCCTCATGTTGTAGTGATTCCCAACCGTAAAATTATATTTATTGCTATTTCATAATTGTAACTTTGCTATTTTTATGAATCGTAATGTAAATATCTGTGTTTTCTGATGGTCTTAGGCAACCCCTGTGCCTTTAACCCCCAGTGCTGTCATGACCCCCAACTTGAGAACTGCTGCTCTAGAATGTGAAAGAACTTTGCTTGCTCCCTAGAGAACCAGGGACACCAGGGCTTCTTGGTCTTTGTGAGTTTCAGATCAGCATCAGTGGAGGACTGCGGTGTTCCCTCTGCTGCCCCTGTTCCTGAGCCTGACCTGACTGGCTAGCTGGTTCCAGCACTCACATCTGCCTCTTCTTACCAGAAGAACGTTGACATTTGGAGGTTTTGAATCTGACTCAGTGTCCTTTCAGGCGCTCTCTTCCAGCTGCTTGTGGCTCAGTCTGAACAGAATGTTTTGTGTGGTTTCAGAGAAAGGCCACACCCATTTCCTTTTGCAATGCCCATAATGGGTTTTCACTTGATAGGAAAGCAGCGTTTTTTTCTTCCCCATTGTCTCTCCCCCGCCTCCTCTTCTCTTTCCACTTTCCAGTTCTTCTGATTCCAAACCCAACCAATGAAAAGGCAAATTACTAGGATTTAAAGTAAACTTTTGGTAACCACAAGAACAAAACTACCAAAGAGCCATAAGTTAATGAGATCTGAAGGTAGAAGACATTAGCAAGCCACCGGGAGATGTCCCCATTACCGCACTTAAAGGCACATCACCCATGTGATCCTTCAGCCCCAGAACAGTAGAACAGTGTATCATGTCATGTCCAAGGGCCACACCGGGGCCTGGAAAAGAGCGAGGGGACAGATGGTCATCAAACATACTCTCTGCACAGTTTTCTCTCAGGCCTCTCTAAAAACATCCAAAGAAATTCTTGAGTTCTACCCTCCCTCTCTCCAGGCTGGTTTCTGTTGGGTACTAGAAATGGCCCGGGGCTGCCAGGTCTCTTGATGCATCTACCAATTGTCAACAAAATCAGGTAACTCTGCATTACTTTAGAAAAGGAAACTAAATTTTACACGGAGACATTGTCCTTGTCTGCTCTGTGGTGCTGTGAAGATCTAACATCTCTTCTGGTGGCCCTCGCTGGCTGCTTTCTGTCTCATCTCCAAGAACAGACCTATTCCGGCACTGTTTCAGGTCTCTGCACACACCTGAGGCACATGGGAGTCATCCAGCCTTCCATGGAGCCCTTGGGACCAAATGAGCTACCAGACTGAGCTCTACTCGCTGGAGACCTGCTTTGAGGCTTCCATTTAGGAGCTTGCCTTTTCTTCTTTGTACATGATCTATCATGAGCGGGTACTCTCAGCATCTCTGGTGTACGGAAGGAGGGGAAGGGGAGGGGAGGAGAAACAAACAACAGTGACGACCTAATGGTTCGGGCTCAACAGAATACAAGTTATAGGATCCTGTCTTCTCAGTGTTCATTAATATCCCATACACTACTAAGAAATGTACAGCATGTTCCTTAAAAGACACATGGAGGTGACAAGCAATCATTATTCCTTTCATAGAAGTACTGGGTCATGCTTCATTAATTTTCACTTCTTACTACAAGAGTGCTTGTTGCTCTTTCTCTTTAGAATGTGAAGTCTATAAGAGCTGGGATGGTCGTGATAATGGGTTTACCTTGTTCGATCCTATACCCCACCTGATAAAACAAGTTCTACCTCATAGTATGCACTACATAAATCTTTGGACATAAAGTTCAGACTATATTTGCTATATATTACGCTAGTCGGTGAAGCAGGAATAAAGCCATCTTTTTATACCTTGGGAGTCTGCCTTTGAGGTTTGACATCAGACGCTCTCCCACTCTGGTTTGATTTTGGATTGTGTAAAAAGCCTCACTCTCGTGTCTGAGGGAACCAAGGGGTCTGCTTCTGGCAGAAGAACATTTGCCATATGAAGCAGAATGGGGGCCCAGCTGGAAAAGCTGGTGCTCTGAAAATGAGAGCCCAGGCCTGCGCGTGCATGGGTTCTTCCCTGCTGAGCCCATCTGCCTGTGTGGCCGTCCGTGGCTCCTATGCAGGGATAAACTTTATCCCTCTATAGTAATAGATTGGGTGCTGATTAAGGCTGCTCTGAGTACTGGGAATATTCGAAGAAGGTTGGCATCAGTCCTTACTAATGATCTTATTCGGATAAATACATGGTTGTAATCTTTGTTTCCTCTATGAAAATCGAGACTGCTCAGATTATAGAGATTGGTTTATTAATCTTGCTGTGACCTCAATAAGGCCTAATTTTTAATCAGCTCCATTTTCCAGATGGTAAGGCCAAAGCAAACATGTTAACTTCATGCCAAGAAAGCTAACCCTGACATTTCTTCTTATGCCGTAGGCTTGTCGACTTGGCCTTATTATCTGATGGGGAAATCGATCAGTTCTGAGAGTCTAACGAGCTGGTAAAATTATGGAGCTTGAGATGGTGTTTAATTTTTAATACTTGCTGATCTCTGACCCACACACTGGGGCAAAGTTCAAGATATCTTTGTCCTCAGTTTTCAGCCTTAAGTGTGGGACGCAGGGTGAGTGGCAGACTCTGAAGCTGGACTACCTTAGATCTACTGTTTACTTAGCTTGCACATTGAGTCCTCATTGAAACTCCCCACAGTGCTGGCTATTGCAGGGTTGACCGCATTTCATGCTTAGAGCACCTGGTGTTCAGCAAGCGCCCAGTAAATGATCCAGGATGATCACAAGGACACCGATTTCCCTCTAGCTGTAGGCCACAGGGATTCTTTCTTAAAATGTTGTCTCATGCCATAAAATGGCAATTTCTATGTCTAATTGATGTCTCATTTACCAAATATTATTTTAAAATGAAACTCTCCGGGCATTTCCAGAGAAGAGCAAGATTTAGGAGGAATGGTCAAGAGAGAGAAACAGTAACCAGTTCTTGTACTAACTCAAAAGCTTTATTATACATCTGTCAGATGCAAACCCTGTTCAGGGAACACATGCTATGCACCTGTGCATATACACATGCAAACATTACTGTTTTTTGGACCTCAGCACACTTACTTATTGCTGTCTTAGCCAGGAGGCTTTCCCTGGACCCCCAGGCAGAGTTAGTGTTCTCTTAAAATACTTCTGGCACTAATCATGCTCACAGACTTTGTAAGAATTTTCTTTTCTTTAAGGTAGGGGTGTGTGTGTGTGTGTGTATGTGTGTGTGTGTGTACATCTGTATACATCTGTGTACATGTATGCTGAGGCTGGAAGACAACATCTGGTTATCCTCAGAAATGCTGTTCACCTCCTAAGAAACAAGATTGCTTCCTAGCCTAGAACTTGCCAATTCGATTGGCCCGTTAGAGTACAGAGCTCCTCATGCCTCCCCTCCCAGAGATGGACTACAAGCCTGCACCACCACACTTAGTATTTTTACTTGGTTGGGTTTAGGGCATTGGACCCGGGTCCTTAGACTTGTGTGGCAGTTCTTTATCAACTGTGCCTTCCCTCCAGTCCGTAGACTGTACAGGAGCTTGGGGTCAGTTCTTTCCTTTCCCATCAGAGCACCCGCTAGCTTTTGTAGCCAAGACAGAGCTTACCTGTTGTGCACTTTCCTTTCTCCATGGTACTGGTACCCTTAGCCTGAGATCATTTTTGGATTCATTCGTTAGAGTTGACTCCTTTATGAGTCCTGTCTCCAGTGACCATCCAATGGTTAGTTTTGCCTCTTTCGTGCCATTGAACATATTACGCTTCACCCGTGAGCTAAGAGAAAGAAGCCTTTCTTCTTTAATGTGGGGCACCTTAGGAAGCCTAAAAGACTAAGTTCAGGCTTCGTGTACTTTCAAAGTCTACAAGTGGTCTCTCTCCACTCCAAAAGACTCCCCTGCCTACTAAGGCAGAAGAATGATTCAGAACAAAGTGAAACCGGGACCTAGAGGAATATGTTATAGTCTTGATCAAAGAACTTTTGTTTGTTGTTTTGATTTTCAAGACAGGATTTCTCTTTGTTTCCCTGGCTCTCCTGGAACTCTTTCTGCAGATCAGGCCAGCTTTGAACTCAGAGATCTGCCTGCCTCTGTCTCCAGACTGCTGGGGTGAAAGGCGTGTGCCACTACCAACTGATCAAAAAACTTCTTGACCAACTACACTTATCTTCCCCTTTCTTCCCTTCACGTTCCCAGAACCAGTCACTTCCCAATGGTGGCAGTTCTGCCCATCACATCTATCAGTTCAGTCTCTGTCGCCTCTGACTTGAAGATTTTCTGAAAGTAACCATACACTACACACCAGCACAGTGTTTGAGCCAGGGCAATCTCCTGTGGATGTTCACAGGCACCCTGCCGGTTGCCAGCCACCTGTCTGTCAGCAGAATCACTGTCCGTCTCCTAGACTACACAGAGCAGACCACCTTGCCGTGACGTGCACGCTCCCAAACACATGCCGTCTACCCAGACGTCGCCTCACGCTTTAGTCAGGCTCACATACTCGCCATAACCCCCAAGCCTCCCGCAAAGATGCAGCTCATCTCTCCCCCCTGCTGTGGCTGTGCTTAGCCAGAGCCTTCGTTTCTAATTACTTTTGAAGCATAGCTTTCAACTTCTCCCAAAACCACAGTGGCGTGGTAGAAGGTAGGGTTGCCAAAATTTAAAAAGAGTCAGGATGTCTGCTCTCCCCATGCCTTGGGCCATCTTCTTTGTTTGTGGGGCTTTGTAATGGAAAGGTGAACAGACGCGTTTCTGCTCTTGTCTGACGGCTCCTCTGGTGTATAAACCCAAAGTCCCAGGGTTCACGTGGCGCCAAGACTCCATGACAGAGGCTCCTCGTCGAGGCTGTCGGATAAGCTGAATTTGGTTTTGGACTTGGCTAGAGCAGCAGGATTCTTGGGGAGTTTGTCATTGTCACTGCCGACAGGCTGCTTGTAAGAACTAAGCAAAAATAATGACAGCCCTTGAAATTCTGGGGTTTTCTCTCCAGTTCCTTCAAGTCAGTGCTGACTTGGTTTAGATGACACATGTCAAAGAGAAATATATTTATTTTTTAAAAAGATTTTTATTCATTTATTTGTATATGTGTAAGTGTTTTGCCTGACTGTGTGTCTGTGCACCACATGTGTGCATGGGGCCCACAGAAGCTAGAAGAGGGTGTTGAGTCCCCTGAAACTGGAATTACAGATTCTGACCTGCCTGTGGGTGCTGGGAATTGAACCCAGGTCTTCTGGAAGAGCATCAAGTGCTCTTAACTGCTGAGCCATCGCTCCAGCTCCAGGTTCTAGACTCTTAAATGACCTGTTTTGCTTCTAACTTCTATAGGGTTAGGAAGCTCAGCTCACAAAATCCAGTGCATGTATAATTTCTTTTTGCTATTGATCACAGAGGGGTTGGATACAGTTGGCCTCCAAAGTCCGGCTCCTATTTACCATTTCAACATACTGCTTCCTTCTTTCAACTCTTGCTTTGATCAAAATGCCTTTTCCCCAACATTGCCGTCCTTCTAACGGTCTCCCTTTAGGGCCCCTCTTCTCTCACAAGTGTCAGTCTCCCAGAGACTTGCGGGAGCTGCTTGGCCTTGCACATCTCCTTTTCCACTCTTCTCGCGCCTTCTGACAGCCTCAGCCGCCGCCACTGTGTTCTCCTGTGTTTCTCTCTGCAATCTCATATCTCTTTTGAATATCACATCCTGATCATCTCATTGGGTATTTTGAATGTCTCAGTGGACACCTCAAACTGAATTCCCAAACTGAATTGACCTTTTTCCTGGAGCCTCATCCAGCCCAAGCGAGTGAGCCCTAAGGTAGAGCATAGGACCCACCACGCCTTTCTCCTGGCACCTTCTCACCCCACAGTGGAGTTCTTGATTCCTTCCTCACACATGTCTGCATATCTCAGAGATGCTGTTTTGTGCCTGACCATCCAAAAGAGAACTCTCTACCATGCCTGCTTTAGTCTATTAGCAATCCCTACCAGGCCTCCCTCGAGAATGTTCCCCCACCTCTGCTTCCTGTTAAAAGAGTGCGGGTAGTTATTAGGTTGAACGGATTCTATACCATATCATCTCCATGCTCTTTTCTCACCTCCATTTCTCTTCCCTTTTTTTGATTTGGCCACTTTCCCTCCCCCGTCCATATTACTGTCACCACCTCCTTATTGATGTGTGTATCTCCAGACTTAATGTCCTTTCAAGTCATTATTAATTTATTCCAACAGTGTTGTTGTGATGACAACTGTGAACTGCCTGTCCTCACGGGGCTTATATTCTGATAATTAGATTGTGTCAGAAGATTGGAGACTGGGAGGAGAGCCTCAGGTGAGGAATAGGATAAGGACTCAAGATTGAGGGGAAGGCCACATCATCAATCGGAGCATGAACGTCCTCCCCGCAGCTATGAGTTTGATCGTTCTGACTTCATTCTTGAGACTTTCTCCCCACTGAGGAATGTAATGGACACTCTCTGTGGGATATCTGAAAACAAAAGAAACATGCGTTTAGAGCCTCACCCTCTCCTGACACTGAAGCACCAGCCCTTCAGCTCTGTCGACACATTTTCAAAATGATTTGCCCCATCATGTACATGAAATAAGCCAGATGGAGAAAGACAAATATTTCATACTTTCCTTCATATGTGGAAAATTTATATGCGTGCATGTACATGTGTGCCTGTCTATGTGTATGTGTGTAAGTGTGTGAGCATCTGTGTGTATGTGTGTGTATGTGTGTAAGTGTGTGAGCATCTGTGTGTATGTGTGTGAGCATCTGTGTGTATGTGTGTAAGTGTGTGAGCATCTGTGTGTATGTGTGTGTATGTGTGTAAGTGTGTGAGCATCTGTGTATGTGTGTGTATGTGTGTAAGTGTGTGAGCATCTGTGTGTATGTGTGTGTATGTGTGTGTATGTGTAAGTGTGTGAGCATCTGTGTGTATGTGTGTGTATGTGTAAGTGTGTGAGCATCTGTGTGTATGTGTGTGTGTAAGTGTGTGAGCATCTGTGTGTATGTGTGTGTATGTGTCTGTGTGTGTGTTTGATGAAAGTAGAAGGGATCCTGTAAGAGGAGAAGAAGAGGCCTAAAAGGAGGGGAGAGGAGAGAAGAAAAGATAAAATATTACATATTTACTCTTATTAAACAGAGTCTACATTTTATATGTGACAAAATAAAAGCATAAGGGGATTTTAGAGGGGGAGGGAGACTATTGAGAAGGGAGAGGAAGGATAGGGCAGGGTGAATATAATCAAAGTGCAATGATATATTATGTGTATGGAATGTAATGAAAACTAATATTTTGTGTGCTGATTAAAAAATAATTTAAAAATCTTTCTACAGTAAAATCCAATATGATTTTCCTTGTAAAGAATCTTCAGTGGCTTCCTACTATCTAAAATTCCAACTGCCCAGCCCAGTGCTTAGTAGTAGATATTAAATGGGACACTAAAGATTCCAACCCATATGACCACAGCTGTATTTAAGCACAGATTATATGGCTTAATAAATTAAAGATTTATTATTAAAGACTAGCTGCTTTGGGATGTTGTCTTCCTATGTTTACACTTAAACATCTGTGCTGCTAAATCATCTACTGACAACATCGTGTCATCATCTCTATGCCATCTTTTATTTATTTATTTTAATTACATTATTTATTATCTCTCTCTCTCTCTCTGTGTGTGTGTGTGTGTGTGTGTGTGTCTGTCTGTGTGTATGTGAATGTATGTGGAGGTCAAAGGACAACCCGCAGGAATATTTCTCTTTTGATCATGAGGGTCCTGGGTTTGAATTTAGAATTCATGTGCTCAGCGTTGGCAGCCTTTACCTACTGAGCCGTCCCATCCACAAGCCTTCCACTCTTCCTTGGGTGGCTGAGAGCGGAGGACTACCTTTCCTAAGCCCTCTGCCGCAGTGCTCCGTTTCTGAAACTGGCTAGCAAAAGCTGCTCTTGCTGGGAAGCCTCAGCTCCACACTTGGACCCCTCCCTTTGGCTCTTGGCCTATCACCTTTTCTTCACTTGCAACAGGAATGTGGAGTCTGCGTCTTGAAGCCGGCCTTGAAAGAAAGAAACGAAAGGCTTGTACAGTTCGCCTTTATGGAGAATGGAATGGCATTTTGGCCAGTTATGGCTTCCTGTAATGGTGTCTGTCTGCTGAAAAAGAAACTTCTTCGATATGGGGTGAGAGCTACTTGTGGATATAGAGGTAAGCACTTAGAATGCGGTTAAAAACTGCACTGATTTAGCTAAGTGGCAGTAGTTGGTTCTCCTCAAGAGTCCTTGGTCTCACCAGCCACACGTAGTGACTATGTTTCCCATGCCTGTAATGAATTCCCACCTATTGAGAGGGTCTTAAGTATATCCAGGATGGCTGTTGGTTATCCCTAGGATTTGAGTGCCATTAAAGCACACCATTGTGCGCTTTAGGACACCTTGCTATCCTGGCCATTGTTGATGTTCACTGGGGCTCCAGCTGGGTCAGACCCTGGCTGTTCTTCTCCCTTGGCAGCTTCCATAGCTCTGTGTGGTCCTGAGAGCTTATCCTCAGGGGTAAGACTTCCAGGTCAGTTCCAGCTCCATTCCTTCCAAGTCCTCTATCCAAAGTATGTGGTGTCTTCAGTAACAGGGTTTTCCCTTCAATGTCTAGGTGGCAGCCAAGTACCACGACAATAGCCTATATTGTTTTGGGGGTGTCTTGTACTCCCCTGACTGACAACTTGAGAGGAGGTTGTGCCCAATCCCAACTGATCCATCTGCAGCACAACCTCTATGCCTAAAACTGAAGGAACATTGAAGGGACAGAAAGGCTAGAGGAGCCAGAAGACCAGGGCAGGACATCTGCTGAGAGATAATGTCTTCTGTGGATGACCAGGAAGCTCAGGCAGGAAGCCTCAACACTATGGTTGCCTAAACAAGCTTAAAAAGCAGCAATGCCTGCTGGCATGCTAATGTTGGTGGGGGAAAAGCAGCAATGCCTGCTGACATGCTAATGTTGGTGGGGGAAGTCTCACAAGGCTCCAGCCATTCCACAAGAGATACAGGCATTTAGTGGTTTCTAAGTGAGAAGAATCAGTCTTCTCTATGGATGAATGCTCTAATGGCTTAGCCAAGGTCAGCCTTAAATACATACGAACAACCCTAAATGATTACAGCCGTCTGAGATCATTTAGGGTTGTTCATGTGTGTGTGTGTGTGTGTGTGTGTGTGTGTGTGTATAGTAACAGCTATAATTAAAAGATAAGAGATCACAAATTTGAGGAGTGGGAGGGACCCAGGAGGAAGTAAAGGAAGGAGGAGATAAGGATGTAAATATAGTACTCAATAGAGAATCCTCAAAAATAAAGAAAAAGATTTGAATTATGGACAAAGAATTTTTCCAGGCCCAGAACGGATGGGAATCCTGCATCACCAATTCACCTACATCAGTTATTTTCTTTTAGAATGAAAGATGTTTTTCCAGACAATGTTTCTCTGTGTAACAGCCCTGGCTGTCCTGGAACTAGCTCTGTAGACCAGGCTGCCCTTGAACTCACAGAGATCTGCCTGCCTCTGCCTCCCACGCCTTCACCACTCTTTAGAATAGGAGAATTTTTAAACAGTGTTTCTCCCTTCCCAGACTTAAATTTAAAAACAAACCAACCAACCAAACAAACAAAAAACCAGTTGGGGGGGGGGGGAACATTGGAGATCACCTGATGCCCAGGTCTTAATCCTACCCCTACTCTCTCTCCATCCCAAAAACACGAATTAGCTCATCTTACTGTTGATGGGTAAATTTACATATGTTCTGGTCTAGGTAAGATGACCATGGATTCAGTGGAGCAGGAAACTAGATAATCTCTCCTTTGGCTAAATTGTATATAAATCCAATTTTCTTTTTATTAGTGTCTGCTTCTTAGTATTTTTAAAAATACAAATCCATGCGGTGGGCTTAATGAATCTAAAGATCCAGTAACACTTCTACCAAAGAGAAACCTTCAACTGAGCTTTGGACTGAGGTGGGAGGCAGGAGTGTCATTGGTCCACTGGCTTGGTAGGGACACGTGAGGATGGCATATCCCTCTGAAAAGCTGGCTGCTTTGATGGCCCCACCCGCGGCCACTGGGATCAGCACTTGCCTGGAACCTCAGAAAGCTCAGGATTTTCTCAGAGGTAGAGGCAGGTCTGAGTGCTGACCTTTGGACCTTGTCGTCTTTGATCTTAGAGCTACTGTTTGCCTGAGCCGTTCTCTACATCCCTTCTGAGGTAGGGATGCAGCTTCCCCTTCGCACACCTTCATTCCTGACTTAGCTCCTAGATCTACAGCTGCCAAGACAGACAGCAGCAGGTAGTGCTTTGTGACTTCAGGCCAGATGTCTTATTCAGGAACAGAGAGTAATTTCGAGAGATTGAACTTTCTCTTATAGAGCGGATTGCTGAGGGAGTGTTCATCGATACAAATCTGAGAGAGGAGTACAAGGCAGGAGAGTATCTGGCAGTGATTCAGCATCCTCTCCGTGAGAGGAATTCCCAGAGTCTCTGGTGTCCTTTAACCATCTAACCATCTATTGTGTGTGGAGCTGCATTAAAGCCTTTATGGAGCCATGCTCAGATGAGGCTCCCCTCACACCCTGCTCCATATTCCATAAAATGATGATTTTTCAGGCTGCATCTTGTCCTGGGAGACTTCTTTTAACATGCAGGTTTTAAAAATTATTTTGTTTCTGTGTTTGAATGATTTGTCTGTCTGTATGTCTGGGGTACCACATGCATGCCTAGTGCCCACAGAAATCAGAAAGGGATGTCAGATACTCTGGAACTAGAGTTAGAGATGGTTGTGGGCCATTATGTGGGTGATGGGGAATTGAGCTCAGGTCCTCTGCAAGAGTAACAAGTGTGCTTCACTACTGAGCCGACTCTCTGGCCATACACACAGCTTTTGACTCCAGATGGAGTACAAATGCAGAGACAAGATGACTCTGCATGTTGGTGGGCACACAAACAGCACAGGCACCACCTGCATGGCACAGAAAAAGTTTATTCCTAAAATAAGGAGAGTCACAGGACACATTTATCAAGGTAAACTGGAACCGTGTGAGCTTATGGGTGCATTAAAATACTTTGAGGAAAAGGGTACCCAAGAGCTCCCAAATATACCAGACTATACAGAGAGTGTGCAAGTCCCTCACTAGAGCCCATGAAGAGGAGGACGTCTAACACTGTCAAAGCAGCGCCACTGGTGCATACAGCAAGGGTCTGCCTGGCAGTCCTGATTGTCCCAAGCCCTGCCATGGACATCGCCTAATCGAATGACCACCTCCCCATGCACCTGCTCATCCGCCTGGACCTACTGTGTGTTCATTTGACCATTCATCTATAGTCTTAGTCCTGCACACATTTCTGCTGCTTGACTCAACCTGGGATCCAAAACACTGTGTTTGTAGATTTAAAAAAAAAAAGAAAAACAACATTAATATCATTGCCACATCAGCATTTCCTGATTTCAGTGTCAGATTTTGGAATATTTCATATCTGAGACTTTCAGATTGGGATGCTAGCCCAGTGATAGCTTTGGCAACATTCCAAATTTAAAGAAAATTCTGAAGCGCTTTGAGTTTTTCAGTAAGGGATAGTCAGTCTACTCCTCAGGCCAAGTAGCTTACACAACAGGAGTTTGTTTTCTCACAGATATAGAGGGCTGAGCATCCAGATCTAGGTCTTAGCATAGTTAATTTCTTCTGAGGCTCTGTAGTTTACCGAAGGCCAGTTGCCTTCTTGCGATGTTTTTGCATGGCTTTCCCTATGTCTTTACCTGCACTTTCCTTTTCTTATAAGGACACCAGCTATGTTTGACCAGACCCTACCCCAATGACCTATTTAAAATTTAATTATTTCTCTGAAGACTGCTTCTCCAAATATAGTGACATTCTGGGGTATTTAGAATTAGGACTTCAACATATAGATCTGGGGAGCACTCTGCAGCCCATGGCATTTTCTGAATTGATCTACAAATTGAGAGCTACCCCCGTCAATCCCAGAAAGGCTTGTCATAGAATTTGGCAACCTGAAGATTAAAACGGTGTGTTGTGGAGTGTTATTTTAACTAGGTAAAGGTGTGTTACATTTGTTTATGCTGTGGAATATTTAACTGTGTAAAGGTGTGTTACATTTGTTTATGCTGTGGAATATTTAACTGTGTAAAGGTGTGTTACATTTGTTTATGCTGAGGAATATTTAACTGTGTAAAGGTGTGTTACATTTGTTTATGCTGCATTTGTTTAACTGTGTAAGGATGTGTGTTTAATTATGTCAAAATGTGTTGCATTTGTTTCACCTTGCCTGCCTAAGGTACCTGATTGGTCTACTAAAGAGATAAACAGTCAATATCTGGGCAGAGAAAAGATAGGCAGGGCTGGCAGGCAGAGAGAATGAGTAGGAGGAGAAATCTAGGCTCCAGAGAAAAAGAAGAGAATGAGAAGAAAAAGGAGAAAGAGGGGGACATGCCCAGGTCCAGAAGCCAGCCAGCTGCCAGCCAGCCATAGAGACAGCAGAAAAAGTAGGACATACAGAGAGAAAAGGTAAAAAGTCCCACAGGCAAAAAGTAGGTAAAGAAAAACAAGATAATTTAAAGAAAAAAAAGCTAATCAGAAATGAGCCTGAGCTAGGCCGAGCATTCATAACTAATAAAAAGGCTCTGTGTTATGATTTGGGAGCTGGTTGGTGGCCCAAAAGTAAAGGCCTAATTCAATGGTGGGACATACCTAATAGAATATAGGACTTATTATAGAACAGAATAATGTAGGCATTGTTGGAAGCTAACACATAGATCGTTAGTCCGGAGTAGAGGATGGAGAGGCACAGCTATGTGTGATGGACCTTGGAAAAGGAAAGGGGGACATGGAAACCAGAGGAGCGAATAACATGTTTCTCTTCACTGACATCCAGCTGTTTTAACATCATTTATGGCCTCTAGATATCCACTGAAGAAAAAGTATTGACTACTTTCTTTATCTTGGACAAAAATACAATTCAGATGTATAGTAAACCTACATGTGTTAAAATACAGTTTATAAACCTCTGTAGAACAATATGGCTGACTATCTTCATGACCTAAGGATAAGAAAATGCTTCTTAAATAAGCCACAAACAGAACAAACCATAAAGGGAAAGGATGGTAAAGTTAAGCAAATTAAAATGAAAAACATCTGCATAGTAAAATACCAGAGAAGTACAAATAAGGAGAAAACGCCAGTAATGTGGGAAGATACTGTGCTCCGTGCAGACAAATCAGCGCAAAATGACACAGTAACCATCTCAACAGTCATTCGTTTGTTAGCGCTGGCTGTATGGGTTTAAATGCCGGCTCAGTATGCTGAGGAAAAGCATTCAAACTTGTTATTTTCAAAATGTCAGAGTATGTGGAATAAAATGCACATCAGAAAAGAGGTCGTATTTACGCTCTATATAGGCATAGAGGCTCATGTCTGTAATCCTAGCATGCTTGAGGCTAAGGCTGGAGAATTGCCTTGAGTTCAAGTCCAGCCTGCGACCGACAGTGAATCATCTTGGGCTACAAAGTGAGACCCCGTCGGGACAGAGAGAGAGAGAGAGAGGGAGAGAGAGAGGCATTGGAATAATAATCTCACTTAAAAATGTTTCTGCATCTGAGTGTTCCAAAGGGCATTTGTCCGTGTGTGTGAAGGCAAAGGGCATTTGTCCGTGTGTGTGAAGGCAAAGGGCATTTGTCCGTGTGTGTGAAGGCCTGAGGTCATTTCTTAGGCGCTGTTCACCTCGTTTCATTTTTTTTGTTTTTAAACCAATCTTGTCACAGATTATTTTTTTATTATTTATTTATTTATTTATTTATTTATTTATTTATTTATATTTTATGTGCCTTGGTGTTTTGCCTGTATGTATATCTGTGTGAGGGCATTAAATTCTCTGGAACTGGAGTTACAGACAGTTGTGAGCTGCCACGTGGGTGCTGGGAATTGAACTTGGGTTCTTTGGAAAAGCAACCAGTACTCTTAACTACTGAGCCATCTCTCCAGCACCTCATTTTTTTTTTTTTAAACTCAGGATCTTAGCTGGGCAGTGGTGGGGGCATGCACTCCTTTAATCCCAGCACTTGGGAGGCAGAAGCAGGCAAATCTCTGTGAGTTCGAGGCCAGCCTGGTCTACAAGAGCTAGCTGCAGGACAGGCTCTAAAGCTGCAGAGAAACCCTGTCTCGAAAAACCAATAAAACCAAAACCAAAACCAAAACCAAAACCCAAACCACAGGACCTTCCACAGGTCTAGGTTGCCCTGAGTTCATTTGGTGGCTGCCCGGTAAATCTCTCCCTGACTCTGCCTCTCCAGCATTGGCATTAGAAGCAGGTGGCACCAAATCTGAGGTGTTTTTTTTTTTTTCACGTGAGTTGTGAGGATTGAACCCAAGTCCTTGTGCTTGCATGGCAAGAACAGCATGGGAGGAGCTGCCTTCTAGCCCAAAGTGCTTCTCTCTTGGAGGGAGAGAAGGAAGTATGATGGGCCAGACAGCACAAGTAGAAACTTTAATAGTGTTTGTATTTTACTTCTGAAGCTAGGCAGGGACCCTAGTGCCTTTCGTGTCCACCTTTTCATATGTTTGAGAGATCCCATATTCTTTAAAGAGACTATCTTTAACTTTAGGCTCTAAAGGGAATAACAAAATCCATTGACAATGAAGTGTGCCTACTTTTCAACTCTCCACAAATTTATGTTTAGTAGAAGTTTTGGTACCTGAAGGCAAGGATGAATGTGGGACAAACTGGAGCCAGAGGCAGATGAGAAGAGGCAGGACCGGAGGGGGGTCAGTCTGCAGAGGGACCTGTGGGGCTTCTTTCCTTCAGTGACACGGGGAACTGCCCCTGGGACCACAGATGGCCCCAGATGGTGACCTCAGAAGTTCCACAGGAAAACCATGTCATTGCCATGGCTTTGCCCTTATGTGCAATGGAACGATTGCTACAGTGTGGCCTAGCTGTATGAAACAAAACGATAAACACTGACTATTAGCGAGAATTAAGCTGTCTTTTTCAAAAGCAGAAACAGCATGGCTTTGGGAGAGACGTTTGAGCTTGGGGGTGGGACTCAGTGGATAAGGAAAACGATGGAATTTTCCTATTGTCCCAGCTGTTAGTTATCTTCACAGCAGGATATTGGATTCCCTCATCTTTTTAGTTTACATCTGTGAAGTTTTACAGCTATTGCCATACTTTGGTATAAAGGATCTTTTTAACCATAGAACCTACTTTGAGGGAATGTTCAGTGATATTCAAATAATGATAAACAGCCAGCACTGCAGAGGAAAAAGGCTCTTTGCTGAATTCCACATTGTAAATATTCCCACAACAGCCTGATTTTTATGTGACATCTCTGAATGTGGAATTGGAGAGGGTTGGGCACAGTTGGCTTTTGAAAACCCTATCAGGCAGGCTTTGACATACTACTTCAAAGGTCCTTTCTAACAGAATGGTGAGCAAGTGTCTCACAGAGAGGAAGATTTGTTGTGAGATATTTGATTACACTGTGTAAAGAGTCACTGGGATTGGTTTAATAAAAAGCCACAGGGCCAATCGCTAGGCAGGAGGTGTAACTGGGACTTGTGGATAGAGAGAGCTCTGGAAAAAAGAAAGGCGGAGTCAGCTGGATGTGGAGGGAGCAAGACATGCAAGAGGAGAGGTAAGAGCCTGAGTCACATGACAACACGTAGATGCATAGAAATGGGTAAATTTAAGTTATAAGAGCTAGGGGGATAAGCCTAAGATATAGGCCAATCTTTTATAGTTATTAACAAGTCTCCATGCTGGTGTGTGTGTGTGTGTGTGTTTGTGTGTGTGTGTGTGTGTGAGAGAGAGAGAGAGAGAGAGAGAGAGAGAGAGAGAGAGAGAGAGAGAGAGAGGGAGGGAGGGAGGGCGCCTCGAAGAAAAATTAAACTACAAAGATTACCAGGGTAGAGGGGACTCCCACTCTCTCTCAGCTTGAAATGCCGAGATTTCATCATTTCACTTAGGATGTCAAAGCACTTCTTTCCTAGTCAAACATTTTTATAGGATACCTAAACTCTATGCCCTATTCAGAAAAGAAATAGAAATTTATTGTCCTTGAAGATGTCAAAGACCAGAACTGATACCTAAGTTTGATTTATGTACAGCTCTTTGCAAATCATCACCAGCCCAGAGGAGAAGTTTCTAAGGGTCTGTTTTGGTTAGAATGATCTGATGACAGCTAACACCCTGGCTCAGGTTTCTTGTTAAGCAAAGACATAGTGATGGTAGGTAATGAGACCTCAAGGTAGGAAAGCATCAAGACTGATTAATTTAGAAGATCAAGAATACCATAAAGAATTCAGTTTCTCCCACATTTCTGCCAGTTCGTTACCCTTTGTCCTGTTTAGGATTTCCCATAGCTGAAGATGGCAGCCATATTTCAGGTAACCATGACAACTCTGATCTAATGAAAGAGCTAAAGTCATTTTAAAAAGAAAGAAGAAATTAGACCTCATAAAATGAAATTTTAAAAAACCTTTATGCTCAAAAGAATGCTATCAAGAAAGTAAAATGATAATCCAATAAAAGAGAAAGAAAAGGGAAACTTGCAAATTAATTTCTATTAAGAGTTTAGTAGCCTGGCATGGCAGCACCAAGGACTTGAAAGGGTGAGGCAGTAATATATTGAGTTCAAGGTCAGTCTGGACTATGTAGCAAAACCATGAAAACAAAAGGCCAAAACAAAACCCTAGAACATCTAAAGAAGTTTTGTAATTCAACAGTGAAAATACAAACAACAGTTTAGAAATGGGCAAAGGATTTAAAACATTTCTGTAAAGAAAATACATGAATGTCTAATAATTACATAAACAATGTTCAGTATCATTAATCATTACACAATGAAAATGAAAACTACAAGAATCCTCTTTAGTGTCATAATAAATAATGACAGACAGCAGTGAGCGCTGATGGGTCTTTGGAAAAATTGGAATGTGGGCATGTTGCTGGTTGAATTGTAAGATGGTACACATACTTTGGGAGACAGAACTAACATACAGCCCAGTGTGGTATAATCCAAGGTAAATAGCCAAATAGACAAAAACACATGTCCTCACAAAGCTTTATACACAAATATTCACATTTACCTTATTTATATTAGCTCCAAATTGAAACTAGGACGAGTATGCATTGACTAGTTAATGGACAAAATATGGTGACATACATATAATATAACATACAGTATATAATCAATAACATAATATTATTCTAACATAAAAAGATATGAAATTCTGATGTATGCTACAACAAGGCTGAAGCTTAACAACTCTGCTAAATGAAAGAAGCCAGTCATAAAAGAACATGTATTTCATGATTCCATTCTTATAAAGTTTCCAGAATAGGTGAATCCACCGAGAGAGAACAGACTAGTAACTGCCACAGGCAACTTGGAGAAGAATAAGACACAATTGCTAACATGTGTGAGATTTCTTCTGGTTCCTGACATGTTCTCAAATTAGTTAATGGTAGTGGCTGTACAGTCCTATGAATGCACAATTGCTTCAAGCCACTTACAGGACACTTTCAAAGATTAAGATAAAAGTATGTGAATTGAACCTCAGTTAAGAAAAAATATTTATATGATTATTGCTTTGCTTTAAGGAAAACAAGACAGAAATGCCAATGGGATAATAAATATTTTGTTTTATAAAATTTGTAAAACTAATTTGTGATTGTACAACTTACTTATTTCATTTTATCCCCCCGTGACCCTTTGTCTTATGACTAAACTCTGTCTGGTGACTGTCAACCCAAACGGTACATTCTAGAACACCAGGGGAACTTTTACAGACCAGAGTGCTTGAGTTCCATCCAAGCCCAACTAGATCAGAGTCTCTGCTTTGCTACCCACAATGTTGCTGTCTAACTTGGTTAAAATCTCCCAGGGAGAGGGCTGGGGATATAGCTCATCAGTAAAGTTTGTCATGTACATGTTTGTAATACTAGTGCAAGGGAAGGGGAGACAGATGGATCCCTGGAGCTAACTGGGCAACCAGCCTGACCAAATCGGTGAGCCCTGGGTCTTAGTGAAAGATCTTGTTTCAAAAAACAAGGTGGTTCACTCTTGAGGAATGAAGACCTCTGGCTTCTACACACATACATACATGGACACACACACACACACACACACACACAGACACATGTACTCACTCTTCCAGCAATTTCTGTATGTTGGCAAGACTGAGAAAATTAAAGAGTAGTGCAGGGTGAAGGCAACCCTGGGCAAATTGCACGGCAATCCTTTAATGAACTCTTCTGTTCTTAAGTCTAATGTTGTGATGTAGTTGGAGGCCGCTTGTTTGTTTCCGACTGCTCAGCCCCAAAGTAACCACACAGAAACTATATTATTTGCAATACTGTTTGGCCAATAGCTTAAGCATATTTCTGGCTAGCTCGTACATCTTAATTTAACCCATCTCCATGAATCTGTGCATCACCACAAGGTTGTAGCCTACCAGCAAAGTTTCAGTGCATCTGTCTCTGGTAGTGGATCCATGGATTCTCCCAGCATTCAGTTTAGTTTTCCCAGCCTAGCTCTACTCTACCACATCATAGGCCTAAGACAGTTTTTTTATTAACCAATGGTATTCACAGTATATAGAGGGTAATCCCAAATCACCTCTCCTTTTCTGTTTAAATGAAAAAGGTTTTAACTTTAACACAGTAGAACTACATACAACAAACAGATATCAAGCAAGAATTGCAATTATAATATTTATATATACTTTTTATCATAACTAAGGAAAATTATAATTATAAATATCTATTCTTCAACTCCATAAAAGACTCCAAAAGGATATAATATTACCTAAGTTAACAGAAAGTGCACTGTAAGCAACTTCAAAAACTCTAGAAATGACAGAGACATCTCGCTGCCTGGACAATCACCCAAAGTTCTGTAACATTGGGGCATCCATCTTTAGCCTACAGGCCCATAGTATCTGGCAGAATTTTTCACAAAGCAGGAAATTTCTGACAGTTCTGCCTCTATTGGCAGTTTGTTAGCCACTTTCTTCTGTGTCCTACAGAATGTCTGACAGACTCTTTCATGATGCAGAAACCCCGAAGGACTGTTTGACCTTCTTTAGGCAACTTCAGCAGTCATTTTTCTGTAGGTCCTGCATGTCCAGTTCACACAGCATATCATCAAGCAGTCTAGGAAAAAGCAGTTGCTTGCCCAAATGACTAGCTAACTCCACAATGAGCCTCTTCAATGCTTGTAATCCTCTTGAAGTAGATTGGTGCTGCCAGGAGCAGATGTGTCTCATTGTCATGAAAGGTACTAAGTCCTTCTAACATTTAAAATGCCTTATTCTGAAGGTCTTTGAAAGATTTGAAGAATTCCTATCCATCTGAAATTTATCTGTTCATCTAGAAAACCTAACTCACCTGACTACAAGCTTGACTATTATAGATGACTATTAACC
Source organism: Arvicola amphibius (assembly GCF_903992535.2). Taxonomy (NCBI): domain Eukaryota; kingdom Metazoa; phylum Chordata; class Mammalia; order Rodentia; family Cricetidae; genus Arvicola; species Arvicola amphibius. Next base: position 61,357,638 of record NC_052058.2, read on the forward strand.
TGTATTTCTTAAACATACATTACATTTTTAAATGAGCTGCAGAAACACAATACCTTAATCAAGAGCAGAAATATACATATAACAAAATTGACCTTAAATTTGTATCAATAAACCAAGATCTATACCATTGCAAATCTCTATAGCATATCCCTCTTTAAATAAACATTTATAAATAATATTTGGGGATTTGGGCATAGTTATTTCTAAAATGCTTACTGCTTTTTGTTGGGTAAAGTATTTTTGGGGTTGTTCACGGTGACATTTCAGGGGATCTTGGTCCATCAAGCTGCATTAGTCTGGAATTAATCCACAGGTTCTCATCTTCCATGGAAACAAAAGAAGGACCTCTTTTCCAAATCAGTTTATCCTTAGACCCATATTTTGAAATCAAGATATTTTTAAAGTATATATGTTGGCTTAGCTTAGCAGTCACCAGAATCAAATGTCTCTCTGCAGTCAAAAAAATACAAAGAAAATCCAATAGTATACATAATCCAGACTCTCTGTGTATATTCCATCTTTAGGTGGTGTATTTTTCTTTACTACTTTTAATCAATGACTGTTTGTACTCTGTCTCTTTAAAGACTTTACCTTTCTTTTTTAAACTATTTACTTCTTTTTATAACTGTCTATATTCTCTTTCTTCTCTCCCCCAAGCCGACGTGTACAACACTATGACCCATTTAGAGGTCTTTTCCATTTTAATTAGTTTTTATGTGTATCTCTAATCCTTTTCTGACCAGAACTGCTTCTTAAAATGCTAACTGCTCCTTAAAAACCTAAATGGTGGCATTGCTAGGGCAAACAAGGCCCTGCCTACTTGTTCCACCCAGTTCATCATGGTGGAGCTGCAGGCTGTCTCTGAGAGCCATGTACATTGCCTTATTTTTAGGCACACAGTGGATCTATGTTGCCATTAAACAAGTTGTAGCACTCTGTTCTGGTACGGGAGAATTGTCTGTATTCTGTTAATCATGTTTTAAATAAACGTTGGTTGGCCAGGCAGGAAGTATAGGCGGGAAAACCAGACAGGAAGTAGAAATGATGCAAGGAGAACAGGAGAATTCTGGTAAGGAGAAATTTGATTCCTCCCACTCCTGCCCAGACCACCGAGGAAGCAACATGTGAGCTGCCCCTCTGAGAAAGGTACTGAGCCATGTGGTTAATATAAGCTACAAGAGCTAATAAGTATCCTGAGCTAATGGGCCAATCAACTTTATAACTTATAGAGATCTCTGTGTGATTTTCTTCGGGGTTTGCTGGCTGTGGGGTACGGGGCGGGACAGAAAACCCCAACAAGCAAGCCCTGTTCATGTTACACTGTTCACAGAACCCATTTAAAGGCTTGGTCTCCTGAAATCCAGAGTTTGTGCTGGCTGCACATCCCAGGAAGCTGCCATTTCAAAACCATGTGCCTTTTTTCTGCTACTGCTGAATCAGTAATACCTCTCCTAAAGGAGCCACAGCATGCCACCAGCAAGCAAAGCCCGTCCAGGAAAAAAATGCAGCTAAACTTTGTTTTTTAGTGTCTATAATTCCTTTCCAAGCCCTCTCAGGTTTTATGTGGATTTAGCTAGCACACATTGGAGCACCAATTTGTAGTGGGAGGCTTCTTGTTTGTTCCCAGCTGCTCAGCTCCAAAATAACCACACAGAAACTATATTATTTGCAATACTGTTTCATCAATAGCTTAAATGTATTTCTGGCTAACTCTTACATCTTAATTTAACCCATCTCCATTAATCTGTGCAGTACCATGAGGTCGTGGCCTACCAACAAAGTTTCAGTGTGTCTGTCTCCAGGGGTGGCTCCTTGGCTTCTCCTGACTTTGCTTCCTTTATCCCAGCATTCAGTTTAGTTTTCCCAGCCTAGCTCTACTCTACCACATCACAGGCCTAACACAGTTTCTTTATTAACCAATGGTATTCACAGTATACAGAGGGGAATCCCATATCATTGTGAGATAAGATTTATATATGATATGATTTATTTAAGTGTAACCTCTTTAAAGTATTCACTTAAAAATACTTACTTTCATGTTTGTGTGTGTGTGTCCACAGATACCAGATGCCAGAAGAGGGTTTGGATGCCCTGGAGCTGGTGTTACAGGTGATTGTGAACCACCCAGTGTTGGTGCTAGCATCAAAGTTGTGGTTCTCTGGGAAGATCAGCAACTCTACTTGTCCATAGAGCTATCTTTCTAGCCCTTCAAGGATGCATTTTGATGAGTCTTGACAGATGAATAGTTTTATAACAACTTCTATGGTCAATACACAGAGCATTTCCATAGCTCCCTCATTTTTGTACTCATTTCTTTCCCCTATGTATTATATATATGCATTTGAAAATGTTAGGCAACACTAGAAAGCAAGTCTTAAAAATATAGGTAAGAAAATAGAGGACAAAATTACTATATAAAGAGTAAAAAGAAGCAAAAATTTCCATATAATACAATTTTAATTTGCCCAGTCTTTTTGAGCATGTGCACAGATAGGTATATTTTTCTATGCATGTATTCATATGTAGAAAAAACAGTGATTATCTCCAACATTGAGAATTATAGGAAATATTAATTTTTAAATTATTTTTCTGCATTTCCTATTTAGACTATAACTGTAAATTGCTTTCATAATGAAAGTAATATTTAGAAAATAGCAACTACTGTGTAAGTGATACATAAAGAGCTTCCTAAAGAAAACTGCCATCCCCACTAGGGTCCAGAGTCCTAGCTGTAAATCCAACTCTCTGGCCCCATTTATCTCAGGCAGCTGGCTTTTAGCAAGTGTTATTGCCCAAAGAGAATAATAGGAAGATATTGACTTCCAGTGAGATGGATATCAAAAAATATTGACCCAAGAGGAGAAAATATCGATGGAAAAAGAATCAAGGTCTCTCATAGCCTTGAAAAAAAAAAACCTCCCACTTTGCTGAATTCCACATTCTGTTCATTTTTACAGGCAATTGCACGTTTCAAGTCGAAGATGGCACATCCTGATAAGCACTGTTGGAAGCTTGAATTTGGAGTTTACTAGAAAAGAAATAGGGAGAAAAAGACAATTTTGTAGGTATAGGATAAGCATACTTTTCAGGATAGGAGACAGTATGTGTGCCAAGATAGCTGACAATAAAGTCTGTTCAGGTTTGGTTTCAGCTCCATTAGACTCAGTAGCATCTTAGCTAACAACATTATAGGAGAACATAGAAACCACCTCAAATAGACCAGCTTTAGCTCTCCAAGTGAGACATCACTGATGTAGTCTCCTTCAGAGCCAGTACGTTGGTCTATTGTGTTTCTGGGGATTTCTTAGGACAAATACAATGGGAGATGACTATAACTGGAATGCTTTCTTCTACATTTTTTCTCAAATAAAAGAAGATGACATAATAGCATGTTGGTCGAGCCATTGAACCAGACACTTTTTTCCAGGTTGTTCTAGAATGGGTTGTTTTTCAGTACCGCTAGACAAAATGATGAGTTGGAATTTTTTTCATGTTAAATTTGTTCACGGGTTGTGTGTGTTGTAGTTGTAAAAATCTTGTGTTGTTGTTGTATTGTGTTGTTGTTTGAGACAGGGACTCATTAAGTAGTCCATAATGACTTTAAATGTGCAATCCTCTTGCTTAAGCCTTCTAAATGCTGGGATCACAAGTATGTGTCCCCAAGCCCTTTTCTGGGTATAGGTTCTGATGTCATTTTTCTATTATTACATTAAAAGCATCTCTGAAATATAGTATCTTCAAATGATCATTTATTTCTCACTGTTCTGTGTTTGGCAGTTTCATCAGGGATTGTCCAACAGATACTGGCTGAGCTTCCTCAAATGTCTGGTGTCTCAAGATGGTCAGTGGCCATCTCTCTCTCTTCTCTTTTATTCTCCAGAGGCACTGTGGTCTGACAGGGGATACCTAAACCTGCAGGGCACAGGAGGGCAAATCTTAGAGTCATAGTATATCCTCTAGCTTCATCCTACTGGGAAAGAGAAGGCAACAGGGCTAGTTCTGGTTCAAGCAGTGGGTAAATGACTCATTCTGTGTGAGACGAGGAGCATCAGAGAATACGTTTTTAGCCTTTCTGGTCTTAACTTACAGACAACAGAGTGGTACCTAAAAGAACAATAAAATTTGGAATTGGACTTTTCTGTATCCAAGTTATGACCTGCTACTAGATGAGATGTGATTCCACATAAGTCTCTGCTCTTTGCAGCACATCAGTAAATCCAGTTGCTACTAAGAAATGCGTTAGTTTTCTGTAATTCTTAGAATAATTGTAACTCTAAGGAACAAAATCCCGAATTCAGAAAATTCTGATATAGGAAAACATTCAGTAGTTTGGTAATGTCATCAAACCCAGATTTTCTCCATTTATTTCCTTCCTTATTTCCTTCCTTTCTTTCTTCTGCCCCCTCCCTCCTTCTTTATTCCTTCCTCACTCCCTCTCTTCCTTCCTTCCACTGTGTCTCATGTGCTTGAACTCCTAATTCTCCTTCATTGCTTCCCAACTGCTGGTGTGATTTCTAAGAGTTCCTTTCCATTCTGTTAAATCATCCTTGATACTTTTCCTTTGTCTTTGACCAGTGCTCTTTCTGGGGAGTTGTAAGGTGTCATATATGTCATTATTTTAGGCATTTTATATCATCTTCTCTTTGGTGTGTGTGTGTGTGTGTGTGTGTGTGTGTGTGTGTGTAGTTTTCACTGAGTCATTGCAAATATATTATCCTTTATGTCTCATTCACTCTGAATGAATCTCATGTTCTTGACGGAATTGACTTCTAGAAACCGCTATGAAATTATCTTGGTTGGCTTAGAAGAGCCTCTGCCTACATCAAGATATGAAGTATTCCAGCCACATGTACCCACTGTCATGAATCTGCTGTTCTCCTTCCCCACAGTGCTGGGCCATACCTTCTGAAACCATTAGCCAAAATAACCTTCTTATCCCAAGTTCATCCTGGTAGGTAGTTAGCCACAGCAAAGAGAACTAATACTGGTATAGAAATTTGTTATTGAGAAACAAAGACATTTATGTGACAAACTTTTACCATGTGATTTGTAGCTATTCTGAACTCTTTTTATCAAAAGAATGTTGAAGAGTGTGGGATGTGGGCTTGAGAAATTCTGGGATGCAATAAGCTGAACTCAACAGGCCAACCGTGGAAGTTTGGAAGACCAGAATGCCAGCAGAAATGCAGACCCTAAAGACTGTGTTCATTTCATTTCAGGGGATAGAAAGGACTTTACTGTCAACTGGGCTATAGAACATTCATGTTATATTTGGCAAAGGATTTGGCCATGCTTTGTGTCCCGAAAACATGAATGAGGCTAAATTAAAAACTAACGAACTAAGTCATTTGGTGAAAGGAATTTTAAGACAATAGAATACCCGGGCTGTGGAGCAGTGGTTGCTTGCTTTATTTACCAAGATACAGAGGGAGAGGGAGAAAGAGCAGAAAACGGGACAGAAAATATGCAAATGTGCATCTTAGCAAGGCAAAAAGCACAAAGCCAGTTTAAGGAATGAACAGCATTTGTTTGACTAGTGTCTGTAATTGTTGAAGATGTTCATGCCAGGTAGAAGAAAGTTTAGACTTTGCCTGGAAAAATAAGAAAGGTGTTTTTGAAGGCCAGACTCTATCCAATGAGAAGTTCAGAGGTATAATAATGCAAATTCATTTGAAAGAAGGGTATCTGAAACCACAGAGCCCTCAAGATACCACCTGGAAAATAGTTGTCTAGGAGAATATTTTCCCAGGCTCAGTCTCAAAGGCACACAAAGCACCATGGTCCAAGTTGGCTGCAGAACCTGGAATCATTCATGCAGTATTGGTTTTATAGCATGCAAAATGTAGGTGCTATGGGGTCATGGAGGCTTGCACCAAGGTTCCAAAAAGCTGCTTAGCCCAGGCAATATGACACAGGGATAGTGTCTTTGAATGGAACTCCTGAGTAGAACTGTGTGGAAAACCTCAGAATATTGATGATGCTACAAACATGAATTCTCTTCTAAGGAAAGCAGGAAGCACCAAGTGAAGAAACAGAATTGGAGGGATGATATCTCACGAGTACTGGATGCTAGACATGGAGTTGTTGGGTTTAGTGGTGTTTGGCCTCCTGTGTTTTGGCCTGATCTTCCTGTTACTATCTTTTGGAATGGCAATATTTACTCTGTATCACTGTATGTTGGAAGTATGGAAATATCATTCTTCCGTTTTATTATGTTTTACAGAGACTTGTAGTAAAGATGCTGCCTTTAATCTTACAAGAAACTTTGGACTTTTGAACAATGTTGAAAATGTCAAGACTACGTGAACTTTTGTAGTCAGACTGACTGCATGCGGCATTGTGAGATGGTCCTGAGCCTCTGCAGGCCAGAGATGGATGTTACAGTTTGAGTGCAAATGCCTCTCATAGGCTCATGTGCTCAAATACTTGGTCACAGCTGGTGGTACTGTTCTGGGACAACATGGAACCTTTAAGAGATGGAGTCTCACTTGAAGAAATGAATCTTCAGGTGAGGGCCTTGGAGTTTTATAGCACAGACCAGCTTCCTCTTCTGTACCTGCTTTTGGTCTGCCAGTGTGTGAGGGTCCCAGCCAAATGCTCCCAACACTACAAACTGCCATACCTCACCACTGCCAAAATAAATGTCTCAAGAAAAAGGAGAAAGAAGGAGAGGAGGAACAGAAGGAGAATGAGGAACAGGAGGAAGAAGAGGAAGGAGAGGACTATGGGGACGGGAAGCAGAAGGAGGAGGAGGAGGAGCAGCAGCAGCAAAAGCTGTAACCCATTTCCTGGGAAATGGGTCTAGACTTCCCTGGAGCATATTAAGAGAACACGGGTAGATCCTGAAATAAAATTGGGATTTTTGAGTAGGAATGGTAGCTCACTCACGTCTATAATCCCAACATTTGAGGACTGCCACAAGTTCAAGGCTATCCTGAGCTACATAGTAAATATTCCAGACCCTTTCTTTTATTTTATTTTCATGTATTTATTTATTTTTTGAGTATATTTGAGTAAAGTCTTTTAAAAAATTTTAATTGATTTTTTTAAAAAAAAAACTATCTTTTCTCTTTTACATACCAATCTGAGTTCCCACTCTCTCCCCTCCTCCCATTCCCTCCACCTTTCCTACCCACCCCACCTTTATTCAATCCTCAGAGAAGGTAAGCACATTGCTTTGAGGAAGGACCAAGGCCCTCTTCACTATACCTAGGCTGAGTAAGGTATCCATCCAAAGAGAATGGGTTCCAAAAAGCCAGTACATACAGTAGGGATAAATTCTGGTCCCACTGCCAGTGGCCCCACAGTCTGTCCCAGTCATATAATGTCACCCACATCCAGAGGGCCTAGTTTGGTCCTATGCTGGTTCCTTCCCTGTCAGACCAGAGCTTGTGGACTACCATTAGCTCAGGTAAGCTCTTTCAGTGGATGTCCCCATGATGATCTTGACCTCTTTGCTCATTTTCTCATTCTTCCCACTCTTCAACTGGCCTTAGGGAACTCAGACCAGTGCTTCACTGTGGATCTTTGTATATGCTTCCCTCTGCTGCTGAATGAAGATTCTTTGGTGACATTTAAGATAGTCATCAATCTGACTACAAGGCAAGGCCAGTTCAGGCACCCTCTTTTCTATTGCTTAGGGTCTTAGTTGGGGTCATCCCTTGTGTATTCCTGGGAATTTCTCTAGTTCCAGGTTTCTTGCTAGCCCCACAATGGCTCCCTCAATCAAGATATCCCTTTCCTTGCTCTCTGTGTCTGTCCTTCCACTATCTCGACTATCCCGTTCCCTTAAGTTCTCCTCCCCTCTATCCTTCTCCCCTCCTCCTCCCCTTCCCCTTTCCCTTCTATCCTCACCCCCATGCTTCCAATTTTCTCAGGAGACCCTGTCTATTTCTCCTTCCCAGGGGGATCTATTATATATGTTTCTCTTAGGGTTCTCCTTATTACTTAGCTTCTCTGGGGTCATGGACTATATAAGCTTGTTATCTTTTGCTTTGTAGCTAGTATCCACTTATGAGTGAGTATGTACCATGCTCATATTCTGGGTCTGGGTTACCTCACTCAGGATGGTTTTTTTCTAGTTCCATTCATTTGCATGCAAATTTCAGGATGTCATCATTTTTTCCCCCTGAGTAGTATTCCATTGTGTAAATGTACCACTTTTCTTTACCCATTCTTTGGATGAAGGGCATCTAGGTTGTTTCCAGGTTCTGGTTATTGCAAATAATGCTGCTATGAATATGTCAAAAAATTATCCACCATGATCAAGTCAACTTCATCCCAGAGATGCAGGAATGGTTCAATATATGAAAACCTATCAATATAATCCACCATATAAATAAACTGAAAGAAAATAAACCATATGATCATCTCATTAGATAATGAAAAATCATTCAGCAAAATCCAGCACCCCTTCATGATAAAGGTCTTGGAGAGACCTGGGATACAAGGAACATATCTAAACAATAATAAAAGCATAATACAGCAAGCTGACAGTCAACATCAAATTAAATAGAGAGAAACTTAAAGTGATTCCACTAAAATCAGGAACAAAACAAAGCTGTCCACTCTTTCCATATCTATTCAACACAGTTCTTGAAGTTCTGGCTAGAGCAATAAGACAACAAAAGGAGATCAAGGGGATATAAATTGGGAAGGAAGAAGTCAAACTTTTGCTATTTGCAGATGATAAGATAGTATATATAAGTGACCCCAAAAACTCCACCAGGGAACTTCTACAGCTGATAAATACCTTCAATAATGTGGCAGGATACAAGATCAACTAAAAAACACTCAGTAGCCCTCCTGTATACAAATTATAAAGAAGCTGAGAAAGAAATCAGAGGAACATCACCAATCACAATAGCCTCAAACAACATAAAATATCTTAGGATAACACTGACCAAAGAAGTGATAAACCTATTCAACAAGAATTTTAAGTCTTTGAAGAAAGAAATGGAAGAAGATACCAGAAAATGGAAAGATCTCCCATGCTCTTGGATAGGTAGGATCAAGATAATAAAAATGGCAATCTTACTGAAAGCAATCTATAGATTCATTGCTATCCCCATCAAAACCCCAAAACAATTCTTCACAGACCTTGAAAGAACAATGTTCAACTTTTATTTTAAAAATAAGATTCTCTCAGGTAATAGGAAAGGAAGGGCTGTTGGGGGAGTTGGCTAACAGTGCCCACTGCCGTGGCTCTGGCTTAGTTTACTTGGTGTAGGAGTAGTTTGCTTTGTCCTGGAGCATCTTGAGGAATAGATCTGACAAAATGTGATTAGAAATAGTTTACTACATGCTTTGGATCAGTGTTAAAGCAGCAAAGGAAAATGGTTACCTCTTTCTCCATGACTCACAACGAAGTGAAGAACGCTACATGGGCAGATTTATCGAAGAGCCCATGAGCACAGAACGTGTCTAAATGGGATTCTGAGAAGAAATCCTACAATGCAGAGGCCAATCAAGATTAAATGGAATCATCCCCAATCTCAGTCTTACAGCCTATGAGAAGTCAAAGAATCCACTGCTCCTCCCTCCATCGCCAGCTTCTGTGACTTCTGTCCTGGGCAGGCAAAGGGCCTGAATTCTGTCACAGTGTGCCCTACATCCTTTAGTCACCTCCTGCTCTTCGGCACTGCCGACCACAATGTGACCCAGTTCCTGTCTTTGGTTTATTTCTGTTCATAGGAGCAGCCTAAAAGTGTTGGTGTGTGTAGAAAACAACCGAAGTTTGGGGTGATGGAAAGTGACTCACACAAACGTAAGCAATCTAACACTGGATAGTCATTCTTGTTCTTAAAAGTGATTTGACTTGTTTTTTGGTTGTGGGTTTGTTTGTTTGTATTTTGAGACAGGATTTCTCTGGGTAGTCCTGGTGTTTTTTGGTTGTGGGTTTGTTTGTTTGTATTTTGAGACAGGATTTCTCTGGGTAGTCCTGCCTGTCCTGGAACCGGCTCTGTAGACCAGGCTGGCCTCGAACTCTGGAGTGCTGGAATTAAAGACGTGTGCCGCCACCACCCAGCAAGTAATTTGATTTTTTTTTTTTGTTTCGTTTTGTTTTAGTCCAGGCTGGGTTTGAACTCACAGAGATCCACCTGCCTCTGCCTCCTAAGTGCTGGGATTAAAGATGTGTTTTTTAAGGACTCTGATTTTATTCCTTCTCAGGCTCTGGCCTCGCTGTCTCAACCCATTATAACCTTGCTTGTTTTACCATTTCCAACCTTACTCTTTCACCTAGGGCGTTTAGCTTTGTGGGAAGGTATTGCTTGTTTCTTTGCAAGCTCATCCTTAGATCCCTAAATAATTTCTTAAACTTCTCTGAGGGAAATTTTGGGGCGAGTTACTTAAAAAGTAAAACTGGGGGTCAGGCTCAGTGGTTACGAGTACTTGTTGCTCTTACAGAGGTGGTGGGTTCAATTCCCAGTACCCACATGGTAGTTCACAACCCCCTATAACTCCAGTTCTGGGGGATCCAATGCCTTCTGGCCTCCATAGATAGCAGGTACACACACATGAAATAAAATATAAAAATCTAAAACTAAAGCAGGGCTTGCCCCTAAATTCAGGTGATCTAGCAGGAAAAATCAGAAAAGGTGTCATAGAGTAGGGCACTGAGAAGTGAGGGCCACATGGCTAGTGATGGGGGGAGAGAGGGATGCCATGTCTACTCAGGTGGGGAGGAGCTGAGCAACACTAACATTTGCATTTGTAAGCGGAGGGGGAAGAATCTAGGTACGGGCTGTGATGGCCTGACCCCAGAGAACTTGAGAAGTCCAATCCCGTAGTAAGAGTTTTCTGGGAAATTTTAGCATCAAGTCTAATATGATGAGAGAGATCATGATCTGAGAAGGTCCAATTTTTTTTAACCATTTTTTTTCTTTTCTCTTTTCTTGCCTTTCTTTTTTTTGAGACAGGATTTCATTGCATAGTCCATGTTCACCTTACACTCACAAGGCTCTTGTCTCAACCATCTGGACTTAAAGGGATAAACCATGACCAGTCATCTTAAAGGTTTTCCTTGATGGCATCATCCCAGCTAATAAACACAGGTGGAGTTAGAGGGATCTCCATCAACTGCCACCATAGCCAGCAGCTGCTCCAGGTAAGAATCCGCAATAGCTACTAAAAGTTACATCTGAAAGAAGGAGGGGATTTAAAGATTTCAAAATAAAGACTTACAGAGGGCCACACATCCACATTGAAGACACTTAGTACAGATCACCTTAAATAAGTGACCCAAGGTAGCACTGCCAACTGTAGGATAGCTTGATTTCAATGCCCTCTGATACGGCAGGATGAGGACCCCCAGCATCCTGCCAAAGCTACAAGCTAACTCTAGTCATGAAGGAACATAAGATAACAGTAAACTGCGGTGTTCTGTAGGGTGACTGACCTCACTCTCCAAGGCTGCCAAGGCCGTGATCCATAAAGGGAGGACAACCCACTCTAGGCTGCAGACAGATGAATGCCATGAATTATCCTGGATTGGGTCCTGGGACAAAAACCACATTTTTTTTTTTTTGATATAAGGAACATTAGAGAGACAATTGATCTGGTTTGAATGCAGTCTGTAAGCCAGGCAAGCAACAGTCTTATGTCAGTATCAATTCTGCTTTCTACCATGATGTGAAAGTTGTAGAAGAGCTTAGTTCTGCTTTGGGGGGCTACTATGCACTAAAGTCATTTAGGATGAAGACGCAAACCATATCCCAAGCATAGTCTCAAAGTTTTAGGAGAATGTTGGGTCGAGGGGAATTCCTTATAATATTTTTGCAATTTTTCTCTAAGTCTGAAATGACTGTAAGATAAAGTAGTTTCATTTGCACAAGCAATGACTTGCAGTTCCTTCTGTTGTTATGCACTCCCCTGTCTCCTTGGCTGAGCGATGGTTCTGGAGAGCCTTGTGATGGCAGCTCCCTGGCTAAGCTGCCTTTTGTGCTGTCGTGAGAGAGAAATCCTCCATCTTGTTTAGCTGTTGCAATGGGGGCACCAAGGAGCTTCTGTCACTGATGTAGTTACATCTACTGAAGGCATAGAAAGTAGAGCAGCGCAGAGCATAGGCAAAGACCGCTCACGTGGGGAGCACTACCAAAAGGAAATTAAGGCTGGGAACACAATGAGGGGTCGCTGGCTTCAGGAGCAGCTCCCGAGGGCAGCTTGTGAAGTTAAGAAGCAGAAAAGGAGCTCCAAGGGGGAAGGAAGATATTTGGGGTTGGGGAGTTTCACCACACTGGTCATTTTGATGATTGCCTTCTCCTAATTCCTGGGGCAGAGTGCAGAGCCGTCTGTGGTTGTAAGTGAAGAAGATAGGCAACTAGGAAACATCTGGACTGAGATGGAGATTATCAGAGTATTTAGTGGGATATACAAGAATCAAAAGGGATAATAATCATAGTAACAGCAGCAGCGGATACTGGTTCCTTGTCTTGTCCTTGGGGCTAGTCTATGATCTAATGTGTTTCAACTTAACTTACACGATATGTGTAATGTTCCTGTTTCAGGGAGGAGTAAACTGAGGCATGGCAAGGTTAAGCCAAAGGTCACTTGCCAGTTAGAGACACAAGCTTCAGACTCGAGCACCCTGACCCTGGGCTCGTCTCTAAAATGAATCCTTAGTGACCCCTTTAGACTGAACACACTCCACTCCCTTTCAGTCACTAGCTTTTATGACCAGTTTTCAAGACCTGTAACTAAGGGGTATATCAGTATCCACCAGCTTTGCTATAGATGACCTCCGTTATGTGAGTCATAAGAGAAAAACCTGCCTAAGTTTTATATTTTAGAATTTGGAGGTCACTTTTGCTATCTCAAATCAGTTGGAACTGACCTGTCCTCCTGGACCTGTGCAAAGTGTAAGATTCTTTGACATCTGCTTTTTGATCCTGCTAGCACCAGCGTTTTCTGAACACGTGTCCTGTGAAGAGCCGGATATCTGGTCATGCATACTCTAGCCTCTGACTACCTCACCTTTCCTCGCCTCTAATACCCTTCCCCATGCCTCTTGACGGCCCTGCTTCTTTATCCCCTGGGCATCACTGAATCCCAGTTTCAGGGAGATAGGTTCGAGGTTTCCTTTCACACCTTCAACCTTGGCCACTGTTTTTGTTATCTTCTCATTTCTGCGACAAAATACCTGACAGAGAAAACCTGATGGCAGATGAGTTTACTTTGGCTCACGGCTTATGTAAAGTCCACCATGGTGAGAAAGGCATGGCAGCAAGAGGGTATGGAGCCTGGTCGTGTTGAACCTGTCATCAGGAAACAGAGAAAGACAAATCCTCCTGTTTCTCGCTCCTTGTTCATTCAACCTGGGACCCAAGTCCACGGGAGGTGCCACCGGCATTCAGGGTGGGCCTTCCCACCTTGGTTAAACCTCCGGAAACACCCTCACAGCCACACTCAGAAGCCCATCTCCAAGGTGATTCTAAATCCCATCAAGATTAAGTATCACAATAGACTTAAACCCTTTCTCTTTTGAAAAACATTGTTTCAGTATAGAGTCTGATGAGCAGAATGGGCCTGGTTCAACACCAAACCTGGAGAACTCTTTCCCTCTGTCCCCATCCATCTCCTTTCCCCTTAACAGTCTTTGACAACGGTGGAGATGAAGTGGAAAGCCTTGGACTCTATCTGTTTATCTTTGGGCAGAGCCGGAGAGGGGTGGTAGGGGAGAGAGGTGCAGGTTGGCCTGTAACCCGCAGGAACGCCACAGGAGGATGAAGGTCTGTACAAGGCAAGAGAAAAGCAGTGGCTGGGAAGGGTGCTCATCTTCCTTGGCTAGAGTTCCCATGCAGGAGGGTGTGGGAGGCATCTGGGAAGGTGTGTGGTACAGTGGGCCCCAAAGCCCCAGCTCTGTTCTTGTTCTCAGCCTTCTTTGGAGCCCCGCCTCTCACAGGTGTGAGGTGGTGGAGGAGTGGGGTCAAAGCCGGGTCTGCCGTTGGAAGTTTCTGCTAACTTCTTTCTACTCTAAAGGATTTTTTTTTCTTATTTTAAGAGTAGTAAGCAGTAAGTTCTGGAATGTCTGGAACATGGAAAAGAGACTGAATAAATATACTTTCAAACCCGAGACTCAGCTCCTGGCCAGGAGACACGCAAACTTTTTAATATCCTTCTTCTGCATCTGCTTAAACGGAAACAGCCCCTGGTATTTTTAGCTGCTGTGTAATCAAAGGGGGAATGTATACTTTTTTCCTGTCCTCGTTAGAACAGGAGAATGAATTGCTCAATCCTTAGCAGAGTCCGGGAAGGGAGGAAAATCCCAGAGTCCCCACTGATTGGCCCCTCCTCTGTCCTGGCCAGGATTTAAACCCAGGGAGGGAAGAAGAGAGAGGAGAAGTCAAGGGATAGACCAGCTCTGAGGTCTGCAGTACCCGGACCAGCTCACGGAGGCAGGAGGGTTGGAAGTGGTGTCCAGCAACCTCTCAGGTAAGAACGCCAGCTCCTGACAGGAGGCTTTATCTGTGATGGGGAGGAGAATGACCACTGTGGAATGGCTGCAGGCTGAAGCACACTGCTGAAAACCCAGGTAAGGCAATACAGACCAAGTTCAAAACCAACTCCCAGGACCTGTGAGCCATGTCTGCAGCAGCTATTAGACTCTGTCCTCTCCACGTCAGGAGGTAATGTCCCCTTACCTGCCGAGTGCAGTGTGTAGGGTGCTAGATTCTATCGGGAGCAGTGCATTTGAGATGAAATGTTTCCTAAGTCTCTTCTTGTTTCTTCTTGCAAAGGCCTCTTCTCTCCATGTAATTTCTTATGTGTTATAGCTCGCTGTTCTCTTAAAACAGAATTTTCATTCCAGTTGTGATTAGGAAACTATTATAACTTTTCTATCTTTGAGATTTTGTGTGAACCAGTGAAGATGATGTTTGTGAACTCCCACGAAGGGGCTCATTTAGTTGTATGTGTTTTAATTATTATTTGTGAACAGGAGAATTTCTTTCCCTTCAATTCTCATATAGTTACCCTTTTATAGTGCCCCCAAAGCAGGCATTTTGAAATACTTCAAGAGTGATGTGGTGGACTAATTTTTGGAGATCTGACTTCTTATTTGTAATTTTTGAGGGTGGGAGAAGGTTGGGATAAGAAGGATGGAGGAAGACCAAGTGGGCCCAAAACAGCACATCACTCCTAAGGACAAGGATTGCTTAGGCATGCATTTATAGAAGAATATGCTCAAGATAAAGATAGCCAGTTATCCACATCGGTCAGTCATGGCTCTGCAGCCCTTGCAGACTCAGACTGAAAGGTGACAGTGTCAAGAGAAGAGACAGGAGGAAGTAGAGAGTATCAATATTGGGGTCATTTCCCCCAGAGACAAAGGGGAAATCACACCTGGTTTTCTTTCATGCCCCTTTGAATTCTTCTAATGTTTCCAAGTGTGTTGATGCCCAAAGCATGGAAACTAGGGCACATGATTTCCAGCCCATCTTGTGGCTGTTGGCTTCCATGCCAGTGCTGTGCCGTGGTTTGACACGTAGGGTGGGCTGGCACTTTTCTGAGATGATGCCTGAGGAAATTATGCCCAGGCCCATGGAAACTCTACCTCCCCATCACTCACTCCAGAGCCGTGGCTCCCATAGGATCTGGCTGCAGATATGAGATCATGGTATAGGTTCTGCTGGAGCATTTGGAACCACCAGTCTGGGAGTGGATGGTGCGGTGCCATCGGGTCTGATTCCTGATGGCAGTGACTTGGCCTGTTCCACCACAGAGGGCTCAAGCAGATGCCAACCAGCTGCTACCTAAATATGTGCATAGCCAATGAGGGTATGTAAATTCTTGGAAGTTAGCGTTGCCCCTTCAGCTGGATGGGTGGCTGGAACTTTAAAGTTGTTTCAGTATGTGAAAAACACATTACACTAAAGAGAGACATTGTAACTTTGCACGATGCATGATTAGCATTCACCTGCAGCCCAAGCGTCATCAGGAGTCCATCATCCACCATGGAGAATTGGGATAATTGTAGAACAACTAACACTTTATCATTCTGGAGACTGGGTTGGTAAAAGCAGGCTCCTGAATTTAGATCTCATATCTATTTTATCTTCCCATTGTGAAGGAGATTGGTCCATGGGGACTAACAGAAAGCCTTCCTGTGAGAAATTAATTCATTCCCACAGGAATAAATGACCGTCTTTGCCCATTGTTCACAAATGGTTTTAAAGCTCTTAGCATAGAGACTGATATATAAGAAGTGTTTAGAAAATGGTAGCTACCATTATCATCATTCATTGGACCCTTTGCAAAAGGCAGGTTAAGATTTAGTTGATGAAAGAAAATGAGCCTGTTGAAACTCCTGAAAAAGTAGTTGAGCTCCAAGGATGGGCTGGGTGCATCATCCACTGTCTCTTCCATCCTGGATGGTTGGAAACAAATATAGATCTAGGGCTGTTGCCTAGGGTTGCAGAGCCCTTACAAACTCTTCCTGGGGACCCATTAGCGAGGCCTACTGGACTAGGAACACAGGAGCACACAGTCTGGGATGTGATATCATATAAAGCCACATCTTCACTCTTGACTGGTCTCTCATCCTGTAAGGAATGCCTGTTCAGAGAGTTCAGTCACAGATAAGAATGTTTGTATGAGTTTGGCTCAACTGGAGGCTGGCCTAGCAGAAAGAGTACTGCCTCGTATGCTAGATTTTCTTACATACCGAAGAATGGGAAATGGGGACGTTGGTTATCTGAGGTCTCATGTCCAGGATGGGTCACACCACCGTAGGTTGTTCAGCTCTCTGAGAACTTGGTTTCCTAGACCAAGAACTCTTGTCACAAGATTCAGAACAGCCCAGGGCCCAGGCTGTCACACACCGGCAAACTAGGCTCAAGAAGAGTAGAGTGAGGAGTGAAGTTTGCCATGACATTTGTGACTTCAGGACATCCGCAGCCACCCGTTCCTTCATTTCTCCTTCGTAGTTCAATGGGTTAAACCCTATTATTTGGGGAGAGCATATCTTCTTAGTGACTATATTGGAAATCCACCATAATACAGCTTTTCTAAGACCCAAAGCGGTACACTCATTTGCTTGTGGTTAACTCTTAGGCAGGATGAGGTCATGCAGGAGCAGAGAAAGCCTTGAATTTAAGTACGAAGCATTTTGCCAGTGGCTAGAAGTTGGCAAGTGTTTATTTGATGTAAGTAGTATTTTTTTTCCTGACTCAGAGTATGTGTCTTTCTTTGGAGAGAATGAGGTGACCCAGGGGCCAGTCAGCCCCAGAAGACCTTGATAGCTGAGAGACCATTCTCTCCTGCTAAGAGTTAGTTGACATGAGCCCAGTGGATAGAGGATAGAGGTCCTGGTACCCTCTGCTGTTTCCTACCTCCTTGTGGGAAGTGTTGGGACCTAAGCTGCCCAGGAGAGAAGAACAATTCATCATTCCAAGCATTGGCTTGCACTGGTCACAGGCCAGGCAGGCTCAGGCTTCCCACAATTTATCATTCCAAGCATCGGCTTGCACTGGTCACAGGCCAGGCAGGCTCAGGCTTCCATTGCTGATTTATTGATTTTTTTGCTGAGTACCTGATGTGCCTTGGCTTTTCCTTTCCTTTCAGAGCCCTCTCTCGAAGGAAATATGGCAGGAAAGAGGATATTTGGTGTTTTTCTTTCCACATCTACAGTATATATTGCAGAAAGATGGAGAATCCAGACATTAACAGTGGATAGACCTAGTGTGTGATCCGAGCTCTGTTGCTTGACTAGTTGACTGTCCTGACAATTATTTAACATTTTGAGTGCGGATGACAAAGAATATTGTTGATTGATTCTCGTCATTTTGAGCATTAATCAAAGCCAGTGTTTTAAAATTGTTTGGCCCAGTACCCACTATCTAATAAACACACACAAATCTAATGGCCCTTATTATTTAATTTACAAAATAGTTGGTCAAAGCTGTGCTATATGGCTAGGAAAACAGGAGGGACCTGTATCGTCCTAGCAATTGCCAATCCCTGAACTGACAGGCAATCTGGGCTGGGGACAGACTTTCAGATTTGGACAGGGACCATTTGGGTTAGAAATGAAAGCTACAAGAATACCTGCGGCCACCAAGAAGAAAGAGCACACAAACGTAGAACCTTGTGACATCAGTGTGTCTCAAGGCTGATCCAGGGGACCATTCATCTAGGTCATGGCGAGCAGTAAACCCTGTGAAAGACTTTCTCAGAATGGTCACAGAGGCAGCATTTACTCCGGCCACTGTCCCTTACCTTCTCACACCACTCAATGCCCCTCCCACGATGATGAGACAGTAGTTCCTGGGGGACCCTTGGTTTTCATGGTTTCCTGTGTATAATTCCCTTTGCCTTATGAATTCCTCCAGCGTCTTCCCCACTTTCCACCAGAAACTATCTCCCCATAGAATCATCTTTACTCAGAAATGTATCATCTGCCATTTTTCTTGGTGAAATTTGGTGTCCCCTCCCCTACACTGAGAACTGTCTGCGGTGTGCTCTGCATATTAATACAGAGGATGAAGTCATGCCTTCCTCATGCTGTTCAGCTAGACAGGGCTCTCTGCCCCCACTCGCTGGAGCCCGAGCCAGCATCTTCCCTTCTTGCTCACACTTGACAGTGTGAGATTGAGGATTTCCCCTGCCCATCTTCTTTCGAGCAATCACTCTGCCCAGGAAAATCTGAGCTCAGCATGTGCAACCTGAGAGGCTGTGATTAGCGAGGACATCTTGTTACAATTCAGGACAGGCGACACAGAAGGCTCCTGCAAGAGCTTCTAGGGCTTCTCATATTCCAGGCTTCAAAAACAAACACTGGGAGACGGGGTTTTGGACAGCCTTGCTGTGGTTTATGGCAGGAGTTCCCCCTTTTTTTTTTTTGTTAGGAACTTCTTCAGAAAAAAAATAACCATCTGCATTCCATTTAGGGCTCAGGAATAGTGAGCAGTAGGCTGGAGGGGGCGCTGGAGGGTAGGAGCGAACAGAGAAGTTGGTGTTGTTGACTCTATCATTGCCCAGAGGGGGAGAGTATAGTTTATGTCTTGCTACACCCACAGTAGGAGCTTTATTGGGCACAGGAGCACACGGAAGTGAATGCTCCATTGCTCACCTGGGTCCAAACCTGTGGCGTTGCATTTAGTGGTCATATGCTCAGCAGCAAGTTGTTATGGTCGCTGCTCCTCAGCTTCCAGCTTGAGACTTGAGTGGACAGTTTGTGTTTGGTTGCTTTGTCACAGAGACGAACTTTTGAATGAATCTCTAGTTCATATTTCTGTTGGGTTCCTACCCTCCAACTCATTTTTATGGCTCTCCCAATTCTGCCTTCTCATAGAGGTCTCAAGCAGATTCCCAAACTTTTCTATGCTTTGGGATTAAATGGCTTTCATGAAGTCAAATCGTTTTCCGTGTAGAACCTCAGTGCCCTCCAGTGCAAGGCTTTTCCTTTGTCCTCGCTCAGGTTGCTGGTATCCATACAGTGTGTGTGTGTGTGTGTGTGTGTGTGTGTGTGTGTGTGTGCCTAGATGTTATTTGTCCTCTTCTCACAACTTGTACAACTGTTCTGGCTTTTCCAAGTTGCTCTCTGAGGTGTGGTGTGAGGAGGGGAATGGATACCTCTATTAGTTAGCTCTCTCAGCTACTGTGATGGTAAGTGTCTATAGTACTGAATGCACACCCCTTTGTAGGAACTGTTCATGAGTGCCAGAGACTCCCCAATTTCCCTGCTGGCACCTCCTACCTTGCCTGCTAGGACAGAGAACCCCTGCTGAGCCATGTCAGTTGCCCTGTTGGAGGCTTTAGTGAGCCTCACTCTATGGCATCAGCCTGACCTCATCAAACTCCAGGATGGAGTTTTTGTGGCGATCCACCCACATCTCTGCCAAGGGCCAATCCCTAAATTGCTCCTGGCTAGTCAGGCATCCATCTCTTTTCCTTCCATTCATCTTGGATTCACCAGCCCTCCTAACTTTCGGTAGATGCCTAGATGCTTCTCACCTATTTATTAATAAAACCCTGATAGTAAGAGATGCCCCCTGACCATTCCATCTGGAGAGTGTCACTTATTATCGCTGGGTTCATGTGCAGAGTCTTGGAGACAGTGGACTTGGGTCTGAGTGCTCTCTGCCCTTCCTGGCTGTGGTATCCAGGACAACTTGCTCAACCTCTCCAGCATCTACCTCCTTGTTGGTGCAGAAAAGCATGGTATGGTGGTGAGCATGGACTTGAGAATTAGATTGAGCAGTTTCCAATCCTCCTCCTGGGCTGGAGTATATGTAACTTAGTGATAGAAACTTGCATGGTAAGCAGAAGATCCTCCCTTCAGCATTGAAAGAAAAAAATCCCATGACTTCTTAGCTGTGTACTTGCAATGTGCTTCAGTTCCTGTCTGTAAATATGTATATATTTACATATATACACATATATGTATGTACATATGTATATATTTATAAATATATATGTGTGTACATATGTATGTATGCATGCATGCATGTATGTATGTATTATGTATCAGTGTAGTTCAGTATGAGAGCACTTGCATAGTGCAAGCAAGGTTAAGCTCAATTCTAAGACACATGAAAAAAGTAACGGGGTTAACAGCAGGGTTGTTGTGATAAATGAACGAGTTAGTAAATGTGAAAACTCAGAATAGTCCCTGTCACATAGAAAGTGTTCTATGTGCAGCTATTGCTGTTGATAAAAGAAGTGGTCAATATTCAGGCTGCTTTAGACACTAGGGATTAGGGTGATGGAAGGCTGGCTTAGGTGAATGTGACTAGAAGTCCTTCCTGGCACTGTAAACAGTGTATGGACTCAGAATCTGCTGAAAAGGACACTTTCCTCCCTGGAAGCCTCATGGCTTTCCTTGTGTTCTTTTCCTGGATCTAGGCCTCCTGGAGTGTCTGAACCCTTTCTCCAAGAATGGGTCTCTGGGGGATCTTTGCCTTCCCCCTGGGGCTCCTGCTTGCTTCTGTGCTCCTGGTGGCTTCAGCCCCAGCCACTCCAGAGTCTCCTGGCTGCAGTGACAAGGAGCAACAGGTCACCGTCAGCCACACCTACAAGATCGATGTGCCCAAGTCAGCTCTGGTTCAAGTAGAGACTGACCCACAGTCCCTCAGTGATGAAGGGACATCACTCTTGGCAGCCGGGGAGGCTGGGGAGGAGCAGAACTTCATCTTCAGGCACAACATCCGTCTTCAGACACCGCAGAACTGTGACTGGGCAGACAGTGTCCAGGACCTGCTGGCCCGGGTGAAGAAGCTGGAGGAAGAGATGGCAGAGATGAAGGAGCAGTGTAGTGCCAACCGCTGCTGCCAGGGAGCTACTGGTGAGCTTACCCTCTGGTATTCACTCTACAAACATTTAGTGAGTGTTTGCTATGTGTCAGGTTCTCCGCTAGCCTCACGGGTACTGTGAGGTCCTGGTGCAGGCCCCTCGCACTGTCAGCTTTTCTCGGGGTGCAGGACACACCCGTGCTGTTTATTTGCTGATACAGCTCAAGGGGCATCTGGAAGTACAGGCAGGGAGGGTTTTGATAGGCTGGCCTCCTGGGCTAATGACACCAGAAGGGAAAGATCCCAGGGCAGTCTTACTGACAGGCCTGATTGCTAGTCAAGGGGAAGTATAGAAAGGGGAGGAGAAAGCTGAGCGTGTTGGGAAATTTCTCCAACTGTCCGACGAGGCTAATTTTATCAGCTATCACAGTTCTGAGACTAGAAGGTGTGTATTTCTGTCCTGGCCCATAGCAAGAATTCAGAAAACTAAACATTTTTATTAGTAATAAAGTACACTGTGGTTTTTTACAAAGAATGATGTTTTCTTGGCTTCATGTTTTGTTTCTTTTTTAATTTACTTAATTTTATGTACATTGTTGTGAGGGTGTCGGATTCCCTGGAACTGGAGTTACAGACAGTTGTGAGCTGCCATGTGGGTGCTGGGAATTGAACCTGGGTCCTCTGGAAGAGCAGTCCGTGCTCTTAACCACTGAGCCATCTCTCCAGCCCCTTCAGCCTCATGGTTTTTTTTTTGTTTGTTTTTGTTTTTGTTTTTCTTTTCTTTTTCTTTCAAGACAGGGTTTCTCTGTAGCTTTGGAGCCTGTCCTGGAACTAGCTCTTGTAGACCAGGCTAGCCTCGAACTCACAGAGCAGCCTCATGTTTTAAGAACATAAGCTACCCATGTGATAGTGAGTGGTGCTGTTTATTGTTCTAGTTAAGGGAACTCCTAAATGCCAGGTACAAAACTAGAGACCAGGGACACACTACTGTGAAAAAAGCATCATGTTACCCCCCCCCCCCCGCCCCCGTGCCTCCCACACTAGTAGCCCCACTTTGGAGATTTCCTTAAGAAAAAAAGATGATATTCCGAGAGGCAGAAGGTACTGGACTGATTGGCCTGACCTCCAGCTTCCCCTAGCTGTGTAGGAGGGCCCTGGCCAAGTGCCTTGATTCACCCATCATTGAGTCAGAGCTATTTTCTGTAGACTTGGTTCACAACCAGCCTTGCTTGGTCCCGCTCCATCCACCGGCATATGGAGCCATTGGAGTCCGGCCATTTGAGGCTAGAGTCCGACCATCAATGTGGACCACTTAAAGTCCCTTTATAGAAAAACACTAGTCACCACCATTCAGAGAGGAAAGGACCCAGTGATTTCACCCAAGAAGCAGCTTTTTAGACAAACAAAGAGAAACTGAGATTTGACTCCAGCATTTTCCTCACAGAGTCCCCACAAGATCCAGAAAATGTCAGTCATCTCTAACCAGTGACCTCTACTCATCACCTGTTTCTCCCCTCTGGCAGATCTGAGCCGCCACTGCAGTGGTCATGGGACCTTCTTCCCGGAGACCTGCAGCTGCCACTGTGAGCAGGGCTGGGAAGGCGTGGACTGTGAACTGCCCACCTGTCCCGGGGCTTGCAGCGGCCACGGGAGCTGCGTGGACGGGCGCTGCGTGTGCGACCAGCCCTACGTGGGGGTCGACTGCGCCTATGCTGCCTGCCCCCAGGACTGCAGCGGGCATGGCGTGTGCGTGCATGGCGTCTGTCAGTGCTATGAGGACTTCACCGCGGAGGACTGCAGCGAGCAGCGCTGTCCGGGTGACTGCAGCGGGCATGGCTTCTGTGACACCGGCGAGTGTTACTGCGAGATGGGCTTTACTGGTCCTGACTGTTCCCAGGGTGAGAGCCGTAAGAAGCGCTTTGAGGGCCACCCTTCCCACAATCCGTGGTCTCACTTGCCCTAAGTCTATTACATGTCTTACTTGAGAATCTCTCCCTTTAACTTAAATAATGCTCCTTTTGGAGGTCTCAACAATAGAGTTGGCTGGTGGCGGAGGGGCTCCTCAAGTTCTACCTCTCCTCTAGGAGTTCATACAATTGACAGCTGCTGGGTGTGGCTTGTAGTAGGTTGGTGAGCACCACATAGAAGTGCATACAGAAATGACTAACTGTACTCAGCCAATTATATACAAAAAGAAACATGGTGGGGGCGGGAGGGAGAAGAGTGGGAGATGAGAAGCAGGAAGGGAAGGAGGGAAGGACCTCCCGGTGGGTGGGAAGGAATGTGTTTAGTGGGTGGAAGCTGTAGATATACCCAAGATACATTGTACCTTTATATAAAATTTTCAATGAATTAAACAAAAAAGAACAAAGTGCTGGGCCTATGGTGAGCCCTAGACACTTTTTGGTAACACATAAAAGTTCCTGGTAGGGATCGAGAATATGCTTTTGCAGGAATTCCCCTGGGCCTGCTCCTGGTGGTGGTGGTGGTGGTCAGCAACCAGGCAAGAACTTCCTGGGGAGCGGTGTCCAGAATGGTGCCACACTTGATCTGC
This sequence comes from Arvicola amphibius, assembly GCF_903992535.2. Taxonomy (NCBI): domain Eukaryota; kingdom Metazoa; phylum Chordata; class Mammalia; order Rodentia; family Cricetidae; genus Arvicola; species Arvicola amphibius. The sequence continues at coordinate 61,381,419 of NC_052058.2, forward strand.
ATCTCGCTGGCCTCCTTATAGCCTTAAATAAGTGCTAGTTCACTTGGCCACCAAGCATCACCCTCTCCACCTTCACCTCTTGTTCCTTTTCTGTTTGCAGTGGTGGCTCCTCAGGGCCTACAGCTGCTCAAGAGCACGGAGAATTCCCTGCTGGTGAGCTGGGAGCCCTCCAGTGAGGTGGACCACTACCTGCTCAGCTACTATCCCCTGGGGAAGGAGCAGGATACAAAGCAGGTCCAGGTGCCCAAGGAACAGCATACCTATGACATCACTGGTCTGCTGCCTGGCACCAAATACATAGTCACCCTGCGCAATGTGAAGAAGGACATTTCCAGCAGTCCTCAGCATCTCCTTGCCACCACAGGTGAGACACAGCCAGCCACCCCAGGTTTCTCCTGCTTTCCCCACAAATGCTCTGCTGTTGATCACCCTAACTTGGAGTCTGAAAACAGCAGCTGAGGTCCTGGGTGCTAGAGAAGCCGCCTACTTCTCTGTGGCCCTCTTCCGGATTCCTGGTTACTGGATCCTTCAAGCCAGCAATGGAAACCTGATGGATTGAGTCTCAAGAGGTCTCCTGTTTCCGGGAGACCAGGGGGGTCTAGTTGCCCCCACACTCCCATACAAGTAGCCAAAGAGTGAATTGTTGGCTCCTTACTGAGCTTCCGAGGTCATTCAGCAAGTTCAAACAGGGCTGGGTGAGAAGTGGTTGAAGACCCCTGGAGCAGCTAGATTCAGGTCCCGAGGGAAGAGAGAACATGGGGCAGCTGAAGGTTTACAGAGTTGTTTGCAAAGCTATGGGCAGTATTTGGGTAGCTGAACACTCAAGGTCTAGCAGCAATCATTCTAGCCTGAAGGATAGGATGGGCGTTGGTACACTGGCCCAGGGGAAGCTGTAGGAAAGGCCGCCAAATAGGGGATGCTGATAGAGGGATACAGACAGTCTACGGCACCCCTGCCGGGAGAGTAGAGGAATCAATGGCCTGAGCTCTTTCCCGTTCTCCAATCTATTGCTGATTTCTTCTGGCTGAACCCAAACTGGAAGACTTAATTCACAGAAACAAAAACCTGGGACACAGAACCCGGTGGAGTCCTGGACACAGAGCAAGGAGAGTGCAGGAGACTGGCTTGAAGGGCATAGTCTCTACTGTGTCACCAAGTAACACGGACATGACAGGAGAAGAGAACATTGCTGCTATGTCACTAAATGCAATAGCTCATCTCTTGGTGAATTAAGAGTAGAGAGGGACTTATTACTTGCAGCAAGTAAGGGAAGCCCTGGGACTAACTCTCAAAGCAGTCTTCTTTCCCAAACAAAGAAAGTAGAGGTAGGGTGGTATCTTCTATTCAGGAACATATTGATAAAGGAATAATTACCATCACATGTAAAGATGAGCATATTCCTGAGCAGGCTAAAACAAGAAAACAAGCAAAAAAGCAAACAAGCAAAAAGGCCAGGAACTTGAGTTTAGTTCCTAGAAGACGTGTTACAAAATGGGCACAGTAGCTATTTGTAATCCTAACGCTGGGGATGGAGAGTAGGTGGATCTCCAGTCAGTCAGTCCTAGCCTGCTCAGTGAGCTCCAGACCAATGAGAGAGCCTGTCTCAGAAAAACAAGGTGGACAGATCCTGAGGAACAACCCCCTGAGGTTGTCCTCTGACCTCCACACACATGTATAAGTGCACCCATGTATGTATACACACACACCATGAACATACACAGTGGCTAATATTAGCCATTCCGTGCAAAGAATTTAGTATTATTTTGACTGGTTCCTCATTAGTTGCTTTAATGGTTTCTAATTGCAAAACCACCACCTGCACCATCATCACCACCACCAATAAAGTGACTTTGAGCCAACTATAGTGGCACATGTCTGTCATCCTAGCCCCCAGGAGCCAGATGCAGAAGAATCACCAGCTCTAGGCCAGCTTGAGCTACACAGTGAGACCCGTTTCAAAACAAAAGAATTTTGAAAGTATGTTAAGTCATTTAAAAGGGTGGATGTTTTCTTCTAAGTGTGGGTAGGAACTACATTATGTGGCTGCCTGGCAGCCAACACGCTCTAGAAATCTAGTTTTTCATGAATATTCTTAAAGTGGCATTGACTTTCCGAAGTCTGCATCAATCTAGTTGTCCCAGTGACTCTGATTCGTTCCTTTACTCAACACTTGTTCACCAAGGAGCCACCATGTGCCAGGTGCTGTTCTAGGTGCTGATCAAATGTACGGCCATCACCCCACTCCTAATCCTTGGGGGGAAAGATCCAGATGGGTAGGATGTTGGCATGCAGTCGTCTTTGTGGAAACAGAAGGCTGCCTGTCATGTTTCGGTGGCAGGAATAAGGTTAGTTTGAGTAGATCAGTGTGGAAAATGGCTTGGAGAGATGTGGCAGTTTTAGGGCAGGCCTTTGTCGGGGATCACGAGAAACATCCCTGCAGCTGGACAGGTTGGATCTGTTCATTTTATCCTAGGAAAATATCCATCCTGGAGCGCTCCAGCCGTGTCTCAGCAAGAGTGCAAAGAAGGATTGGCTTGAGACTAGGGGTTGAATTAGATAACAGGGAGCGCAGGGATTTGCTTTGGTGGGGATGCTATCAAGAAGTGGGGGCAATTCTGTGATTGAGCGTCTTAGGGGATTTCCTCCAGAGTGAGGGCTCACTAGAGACAACGAGAGCCGTGACTGGAAAGAGGTAGTTACATTGCCTGTTAGTCAGGAGGGGAAACATTTTGTCATTTCTGTGGACAATAGTCTTGCTTTTGTCTGTGTTCAGACACGGTCATAGGATGGCTTTGTTTTTGTCTCAATCTTGCATGCTTACCGAGTGTCCTTGGCTAATGCTAATGTGCTGTGAAATGGTTTGTGAGCATGGGAGAGTACAGAGCACATCTGCTAGAGCCAGGTCAGTGTCTGACGGTAGGGGTTGCTTTTGTTTGTAGCTGCCTTGTCTGCAGCTGCATCTGCCACATGCAGGACAGCGTTGAGACTCCCAGGAGAGGGCGGGACCATCTGGCAGAAAGCCTTAGCATCCCTTCTTAGAGTCTTCCTCTGAAGACTTGTAAAATCTCGCTACTGTGAAGTTTGTCTTTCTATCTAAACTATTCAAGTTCAAACCCATCTTTCCTGCCCCTCGGGGGAGCTTTAGACATTCTAACACTTACTCCCATCTTGAGCAGTCTCCTTAAGTCCTTGCCGACTTTTTTTTTTTTTAAATTTGTGAATCCCCCAATTCTCTTAAGCCATGTAGGATATCTTCCACAATCCTTCAGTCACCTTGGTCACTTTCCTGTTGCCTTTTCACTAGGGGATTCCCTCTTTGAAAGAAGTATCAGAACAGAACCTGGGGCCAGGAGGTAGGAGCTGCAGGTGAGAAAAAGGCTCTGAAGAGTTCCTTGCCTATAGAAGAGAGAATCACAGATAGTCAGAGCTGAGGAATCTTGAGATAACTGAGTTCATACTCTGCCTAATACGAAAGTTCCTTGTCTTATATCCTTGACAGGAGGTCAGTCAGAATGGATGAAAGTGCCTCCAAGCTTAGGCAACGTGACCTTGGAAGGGGGCAAGGCTGGGAGTCTTGGAAGTTGTTTATCCCTGCCTCAGACTAAGAGCGATCTCTATCAAACTGTGATACAGCTGTTGCAGTTCTAAGTCTTCACAGAAGTCCTGAGTTGCCCCTCTCAAAAGGTCTTCGCTTAGTGTGCCATTCCTTTGTATTATAATTTTATGCTTTTCTTCCTAAGTGGCAGGGCAAATGTTTAACCCCATGCGTTTCACTGTGAACAAAGTCATATGATGAATGAATGTACTTTATAGGACAGGGCCGTGTGGCATCATAGCACACTGGGGACCTTGTGGAAGTAGTAGAATTTGATAGACAGTTTGGGAAGGATACAGAGACAGACCTAATTAAAAATCACCTGCTTTGTAGTTTTGCCTTGGGTTAATCTGTAATGCATCTGAGCACCGTGGGCTCTAACTTAGTTAGAGGAAGAATCTGGCTCTATTAGAAATGTAATATATTGAAAATTTGAAATGAATCGCTCCAGCTTTACATGCATCTATTCCCATGGCTATTGCTAAGGACAGGGGCTCAGTAGCCACAGGGAGAACACCAGTTCAGAGCGGCTGAGCCCCGGGCTGGGTACTGTGGGTGCTGACCTGAGGGGAGAAGCTCCGGCTTGGTCAGAGTCTGTGTGGGAAGGTGGGATGTGTGGAGCATAGTGGATGAAGTGTGGGATCTTCCTAGGAAGACTCTGCCTTCTGTGGAAAATCTCGAGACTAACATCCAGCTGCTACCTGGGGAGCTCTAAGACCCCTGTTAAAGACTGTCCTGGGGCTGAAGCCAGCTCTCAGTGTGTCAAGGAAGGGAGCTGACTTAGTGGCCAATGGCCTATTTCAGACCTTTGTGGACTCTGTGCTCAACCCTTTTCGCTTGTCTTCTCTGATCTTTGTCCTAGATCTTGCTGTGGTAGGCACTGCCTGGGTTAATGAAGAGACAGAGACATCCCTTGATGTGGAGTGGGAGAACCCGCTGACGGAGGTGGACTATTACAAGCTTCGGTATGGCCCCTTAACAGGGCAGGAAGTTGCTGAGGTCACTGTGCCTAGGAGCCATGATCCCAAGAGTAGATATGACATCACTGGTAAGAGTCTACACTGGGAGATTCTAGATGCTGGCTGCAGAAGCTATGGTGAAGGGAGGCAGTATACACTGGGTCTTAGGGATCTAGATTCTAGATACCTAGGTGCAAGCCTGCTCCCAGAGCATGATGTCTCTGTGCCAGCATTTCAGGACTGGAACCCCAGGACACTTCTTTAACAGTCACTTCTAAAGTGTCATTCCTATCAGCAGAGTTTTTGAGGCCCTATGTGTATTTGGGGCCGGAGAGATGGCTCAGTGGTTAAGAGCACTGTTCTTCCAAAGGTCCTGAGTTCAATTCCTAGCAACCACATGGTGGCTCACACAATATGTAATGTGATCTGGTGCCCTCTTGAGGAAGAGAACTGGTCAGTCATCCTCATCAACTTAGATCATGAAACCCAATATGGACAAGTTCAACAGAACTGCATGCTGAAAAAAAAAGTATATATTTTAGGAAGTATTTGATGTTGTACACGTATTTCTTTTGGAGGAATATTGCAGGGGAGTAGGGTGGGGAGGGAGATATCTATCTATCTATCTATCTATCATCTATCTATAATCTGTATATATAAATATACATATATTATTTAATTATGTATATATGCCATATATATATATATATATATATATATTGCTGAGTACCATGCTGAGAAGGGTTTTGTTAGGCAAAGGATAGGAATCCCTTCTTAGATGATTGAACTAATGTTACAAAGACCTGGCTCTCAGGAAAGTCTGGGATGTGCCAAACTTTGTAATACTCGGAGTTTCTATACTTTTCAAGTCCCTTTTAGGAAAGTGATATTATGTTATACACAGTCATGAGTATCGAGATAGACACAGGTCATTAGAAGAAGCCCATTCAAGTGAAGGATCCCAGCTTCGTGGTCCATCCTCTGGGTCCTCACTCTACTGCCTACTCCCTCAGTTCCTTTCTGAGAGAAGAGCTTGCAGTTCTCCCTGTTTGTGGGGAGGAGAGTGAGCATGTGGGCTTCATATAAGCAACTGTTTGTTTCCATGTCGCCAGTGGAGTCTGAGTGGCTGTATCACGAGGAACAACCACTCCAGTTGTTTCCACAGGGAGATAACTTAGGCCAGATTTCTCCTTTTTCTTCTATTATAAGAACGAGTTTGGAGGGAATCTGGTTGTTAGGAGCTGGAAAACATTTGGACTATAAATAAAATCGAGAAGTAAGTACTCAATAGTCCACAAAGAACAGGAGACCCAAGGACTTTGTGCCACGTGTTTCCCATCCCTTCACGTTCTACTGCCCCAGGGCTGCTTATCTGCCTCTACTGGCAAGTTTGGGGGTCAGCATAAATCTTACCTCCTCAAGAGAGCTCAGGTCGAAGCTGTGTGGGCATGGGGTCCGGAGCCTGTCTTCACATACACACCTTGGCTTCTTTTCTCTAGGTCTGCAGCCTGGAACAGAATATAAGATCACAGTTGTTCCCATGAAAGGTGGCCTGGAGGGGAAGCCGATTCTCCTGAATGGCAGGACAGGTATGGAAGTTTAACCAATTTCACATTCTTGATTTTTTTCTGGTCTCTAAGTGACAATTCCAGGATTTCCATGGAGAGATTCTCTGACTTTCTGGATGGGTAGAAGAACAGAGGCAAATTTCTCCTGTTTCCCCTTTTTTTTCTTGCCATGGGAAACTCTTCCTGGGATCTTGGAGTCCAGGGGAGATAGTATTCATGACACTTGTCTTCTGATTTCAATTGTTTCAATCACTGAGTTATTGTCTCAAGACACTTAGTATGTGTGCAGAAGTGCATTCCCCAAGGACAGCTGGTCTAGATTATTTTTCATGTTGTATTTGTAGTTTTTCATGATGTCCACATCCAAGCAGTCTGCTTTGAAATGGGAAATGATGGTTAAGGCCGTCTCACGGAATCATGATATAGTTAGCATTTCTCTATGCGAATATTTATAAGAGGTTATGCAGCATTTACCAGCCAGAATGGAACTTGAAACCGTTGTAGGCTTAAGTACATCTTGAACTGTGCGCTTCCTGCAGTGATTGCGCTCCTGCCCACGCAGATTGGGCTCTGGAAAAGGCTGATACTTGGAGCCTGCAAAGAAAGAATCCTTCAGTTTTGAGTTTTAGTTTAAAAAGTGGCTTAATTCTTTCCAGTTCAGTCTTAGAAGTATGTAGGTGGGGTAATGTAATAATGAGGACGAGGCAGTGTGAGGGTTGAATGAACTAGTTCTGTTTCCTATGAGACAGTTGGAGTATGGAAGCGTTAGAGACCTTTGTAATTATAAAGGAAGAGATGTAATTTAATTTATGACCCAGACAAGATGGACTGGCTTAGTCTGCCTAAATGGTTGATGAGATATTTGAGTGAGTCAGAAAGTGGTCAACACTTCCCTTGCTTCTGAGAGCTTTCTCTGTGGCTTGAGAAGTTACAGATCAATCGAAAGTTTGCTATGTGCCAGGCAGCAAATTCCCTGGACATTTTTCATGGGTTTTGTCATTTGGTTCTCAAGCCAGTCTATGGATGAGCTACTACTATTATTTCTAGGTCCTATGCATAAGAAAACTGAGCCTCAAAGGAGTGAAGACCAGGATCACCCAGACAGGAAATGGTAGAGTTGGATTTGAAAGAAGGATGTTCCCATTTAAAAATTGGAGCTTAGCTACGGAGGCAAAGTGCTTCCTACTTGACCCTTCTGTGAGAGATTATTAAGTTTTCTCCTCTTATACAATCAACACAACATTCAACACTTGGTCATTAAAGTGTGTGTGTGTGTGTGTGTGTGTGTGTGTGTATGTGTGTGTGTGTGTGTGTGTATGTGTGTGTGTGTATTCCACATGCACTAAGCTTCTCCATCAGATACCAACTGGGTATTGTACAAATCAATTCACTTCTGATAGTACCTACTAGAAGTAGTGTTAGATCCCAAGGCTGGAGAGATGGCTGAGAGGTCACTTGTTGCTCTTGTAGATAACCTGGGTTTAATTCCCCAAACCCACATGGTGGTTTACAACCATCCAGAACACCACTTCTAGATCCAACACCCTCTTCTGACTTTCTTGAACACCAAGCACACATGTGGTGCACATAGGGATGTAAGCAAAACACTCATACACACAAAAAATAAAGTGAATAAATGGTTAAAAATAATAAAAGATCCCAAGGCTGATGGGTCAGAATTTAAAAATGGGTTCAGAAGGGAACTGGAGAACTGTCTTATTAGAATTGGAAACAAAAACCTCAGCAGCCATGGAAGGAGATGGGTGGGGAAGAGGTGGAGATGTGAGTTAGGGTCTAAAAGAGCTGGTTTGCTCAGTAGTGTGGTAGTGTAGGCTGGCAAGGAGCTGCATGGTAGGGGGTGGGGTGATACTTCAGAGTGAGAAAGCCCAGAATGTTGGGAAAAGCACACTTCAGATTTTGGTTAGTATCAAAAAAAAAAAAAAAAAAAAAGAAAGAAGAAGAAGAAGAAGAAGAAGAAGAAGAAGAAGAAGAAGAAGAAGAAGAAGAAGAAGAAGAAGAAGGAAAAGTATTTCTTTTTTAAGTCTGAACTCAAAACAGCAAGCATGCTTGGTAGAGCTGATAAGTACATTATTGCATTAATAATTATTCCTTTCATTGCCCTATCATGTGTTCATGTGGCTTGCCTGTGGCTAAACGTTTGGTCTCCAGTGGATTAACTTTTGGGAGAGAAACAATAGCATGTCCTAATCTTTCCAGCAGATCAGAATGGCAGTGTCTCCACCCAGAATACCCAAGAAGAGAGGTGAAACTTAGCTTCCCTTCCTTGACCAGTGGTAGCTTGCTTTCCCTTAATGGGTGTAAGGAGCCCTGATACCTCCATCTTTTCATGTGTTCTTTTAAACCTCAAGGAAGTCAATTGTGAAGCTTCCCTTCCTAATGTTCCTGGGGTGGGAGTAGGGATGGGGGAATGGAGACACAGGATATAGAGTCTGAAGGAGGATCAGGAGGGAAGACCCACCCTTACTGGCCTGCAAGTCAACCACAAGTCAGCCAATCCTGGTAGCACAACTTCTACTTCTTGACTACAGCCTTTCATAGTCACATTAAATGTCACAGTCTCTGAGTTCTTACAGCAATTAATTGCATGTGCTATTGAATTGGTAGTTAACCTTTCAAGTATATTATCCCAACTAGACTATTAGCGTCTGAGAAGTGTTTTTATTGTCAATTATGTCCTAAAATCAGGATGAGATGCTTTATTGGATTGCAAATAAATCTATGGTATGTGCCCTACTAAAATAAAAAAAGAAAAAGATTCTATGGTTTCTGAGGCCAGGAAATAATCTCATGCCTGGTTAAGGCTATTAGTTAATTTAGGAGATGAAAAGATTTGTGTTCTCCAAATGTTTTGCATCTCAAAAGATGAGAAAGAGTACCTGAGTCTAAGAACAGCACATGCACAGGCGGGGAGGGAAGAATGTAGTTCAGTTATTTTCCACTTAGCAAGTCAGCCAGCGGAACTTGTTAAACCCAAACTCATAAAGCCGAAGGGTCTCCAAATAAGAGCTTATTGAGCTGTTACAGCTGCTTGACAGAAGCAAAGAAAAAAAAAGCCTGACCAGGTTCTTGGACAAGTTCCTTTGACTATTGGCAACAAAGCTAAATAGCAATTGAAAATATGTACATGGGATATGAAGTCAAGAATATATTTACAAAATTCTGGGAAGGAAAATGTACGTACTAAACACTGAGTCTGCACTGACAATAGGTGAGAGACTGAATTATTATTGGCAGCAGGAGATACTCCACACTGTAACTCCACATCGACAGCTATGCCTCTTGAGGAGTTCTCCCAGGGACCTCTGCTGTGCTACAGTCAGGACCTTGAATTATGCTGGAGAAAAGAATTTGAGGACAAAGCAATGAAGCACAATTAGGGTTTAGGAAGGATCAGTGGTATATACTTAAGGGATAGGTACAGGCTTCTCAAGGGACAGAGAATAACAAGCATTTGACAACATCTATGAAGGATTCTGAAGTCAGATTGGTCAAAGGACAAGATCTGTATCTAAATTTAAAAATCTTAAATTAAAAAGGTGAATTAAAGTGTTCTAATATATTTATTTTTAGAGCAAGACTTGTGTTTGTCAATGAGATTATAGGGTAGTTTATGAGTGTATTCTTCAGGTTCATGAATGAGCAAAGGGAGTGCTGGGAAGGAAAGTTTTGGTCAAAAAAGTCAAAGAAGTTCTTACTATTTCTAGATCAGAAGAAAATCAAGACCTTTTTATCAAGACCTCTTTTTGACTGTCAGCTCTATTCACAACATTTTTTAGGTCCCTCCCCCACCAGAAAAGTACAGGTTTATGATAAAAATCTTGATGTGGCTAACTCAAAGGCCACTAACATTTTGTTCTTAAACATGGATAATTGGTTGTTTTAAGTGTTCTGCTTCATATATCTCCCAGGAAAAGTGACAGTGTTTCTATACAGTCTTTACAATGGGGGTATGTGGTGATGGAATTTTTCTCTTCCCACCTCCCCTTAAAAAATTATCTTCCTAACCTGCTTCAGGGTTCTGCAGAGTGGAGAATATTTGGGGGGTAAGAGAGCAGCATCTATTGCTCTGGATGAGTTGGTATTAGTACTTCTGACAGCTTACAAGTTGACAGGGGTGGCCCTGGGCAGTGACTAGAGTTAAGTCAAGGTTTCTATGCAGCACGAAGAAGGGGGAAAGGCCTTATGGTTAGTTTCTGTCAAATGTGCTAACAGATTCACTTCCTTTACTTCTTCTTCCCTCCTCCTCTTCAGCCATTCTTTTTATCAAACTACTATTATGAAAAAGACAAGGCTGACAGAGCCGATGAGGACTCCCCCCCCCACCCCCCCCAGTGTCCAGCACATGGGAAGTTGTAGCTGCGCCTCCTAGTTGGGGCCAGGTTGGAGACTCCTGATCTGCAGCCGGGGCTATAGCTGTAACTTGTCTAGGAGTTGGCCCACCACTGCGGCTACTGGAAGATTTTGCTGTGTGGAAAAACCGGTTTAATGATCCCCACATCCCCTCTTGGCAGACAGGGAGGTTTCGGTCTTGCGGTGCTGGCTTCATGCAATGTGGCATTTTGTGAGTGTGTGGGGTCCATCCATGAGGTCTGCCTTGCCTTCTCGGATGTCAGCATCTGATTGCCACCCTCGTCTGTCCTGTGAATAGTTAGGGATCACAGCTTTGGGAGGATTTCCCTGCAAGCTTACATTGTTGAAGAGTTGCAAGAAAGGGGAGGGGATGGAGGCAGAAGTCACTGAGTTTTAATCTCTAGCTGGACTTCTGTGGTTAAACTTACAAATTTAAAGCTGTTTTAGATATAGAACTAGACTGATTTTTCTTTTCTGGTATCCATAACAAAAACCTATGAATTAATTATTTTCTATGTGTGTATACATTTATGTATGTATGTATTTATTTAGGCTTTTGGCTCAATTGTTACCTAAGCCAGGTCTGGAATCTTATCCTAAAGCAGGAAAAAAACCCCGCCATATTGGGAAGACAAGTACTACAGAGAAAGAAATGCTTTCTTCAGTGACTGAAGAATGAAGAAATTGGGGTTTTTCCTTGTAAATCACGCTGGAATCTAGAGGGTTGAGGAGTAACAGACATAGGATAAGTCTGATGAGGGAGAGAGAGTCCCTAATGAAGTGTGCTCCTGTCTCTCAGATACCCTGGTTCCTCCTCTTCATGGTCTGTTGTGTCCGTGTAACATCTGCTATATATTTTTTTAAGCTTGGAGGAAGAAGAGAGACTTAGCAAGGTCTAAGTCAAGTTATCATCCTGCAGCATAAGCTTGAACAAAGCATTTCTCAAATGGTCAGCATGTCTACATGCAGTGCAGAGTAGAATCTGACCCAAGGGGTAAAGCCACAAAGAGGACAGACCCAGCATGAAGACAAAGGTACCAAGCTTTCCCATCCCAGTTAAGTCTCCCATCAGACACATGTAGATAAAAGCTGTGAGTCCGTCTTCCTAGCAAAGTGTTCTTCAAGTCCTCGAAAAACCATTTAGGCAACCATTAACATTATATCCACACACTAAATGTTTCCCATGGCAGAACTAGTGGAAAACGACAGTGTGTTTAGCCTGCTTGTGTGACTTACAAGGTTAGTGATCTTTAAGTAAAGGGCATATGAGTCTAGAGGGTTTGTTTAGGGTTTTTCTTGGCAGCCACTTGATCTCTTCAGTGCCCTGAGGCTGCTGAAGAAGAATGAGCTCCAGGTTTGGCCATGTTGGATCTCTCAGTCCATGTAGACAGCTTTGGTCCTACCTACCCACTGGCCTGTGCAGAGTGCCCAAAAGCTATGGGCTGAGTACTGACTGGGCAAGCTGAAGAAGTGAGAGACACTGGGCGTTATAGATGTGCGTGGGTCACTTGGGTCAGGGACTTCAGAGGCAGGACTCACTCCTGTCTCTATGTCCCTTACCCTCCTACTTGCATCTTATCACTATGGCCCAGGCCGAGCTAGGGTCTTGGTAGGCTGTCACCATCCCTTCCTAGCAAGCACGGAATCATTTTGGATACAGAAAGGGGAAGGGGGCAGGGAGGGAATCATTTCTGTTGTGTGCATGCTTCCTTCTGAACAACCTCTTAGTGCTTCCTGAAGTTGGGGTTGGGATTCTGTAGGTTCCTACACCCAGATTTCCTCCTCTCTCATTCTACGGGGCTCTCTTTGCTAGTGAGGTAGATACATCTAGCACTCCAACAGCCCAGGGCCATTCTCTCTCTAGAATACTTCCCAAGTTCTAATCTACTACTACTATGCTATTTCAGCTTGCAGTAGCCTCTCAGAGCATATTTTATTTTCCCTACAACTTGTTATTAAGGGCTACTCCACATAGGTTGATGCTATGTCATTCATATTGGATTGGGTTCACCCAGATGACCCCATTTTGACTTTATTATCTCCAAAAGGATTGTTTTAAAACAAAGGTTCCAAACTGAGGTACAAGGCACAGAAGGTTGGCATGCTGTATTGGAGCAGGAGGACTGGACACAATTTAACTCATGCCACCACTGATTCTCAGCTGCATGTGGTCATTCAAAGATTGTTAGGGAGCCGGGCGGCGGTGGTGCACGCCTTTAATCCCAGCACTCGGGAGGCAGAGGCAGGCAGATCTCTGTGAGTTCGAGACCAGCCTGGTCTACAAGAGCTAGTTCCAGGACAGGCTCCAAAGCTACAGAGAAACCCTGTCTCGAAAAAAAAACAAAAAAACAAAAAAACAAAACAAAACATAAAAAACCCAAAGATTGTTAGGGGAGTGATGGCCACTAATATTTACTACTATTGATCTTAGACAATTTATATAACCTAAGCCTAGCATATACTTACTGTTCTAAGCATGGAAAACTTTATTGGTTTTCCAAACTAGTGGGGCATCTAGTAAATGCCTTCTGTTTTTACCATGAGATTGATAAGTAATGTATGAAAAGCACATGACCCCTGGTGTGTGCTTAGAAAACGGCAGTTGACATACTAAATGAAATATGAACGGCCTCTGGTAATGGAACACATTTCATCTTTTCATGCAAGTAAAACACTGTCCTTATGTTTGATGAAGGTGCACCGCAGCTGAGGTCACAATAAGGGACTGTGTGAAGTTGTCCCTTCTCTCTGGAGGGTCCTTTAATAAGACACCAAGAGTGGATTGGGGAAAGGAGTTTCGCTGCCGTAGACTAGGAAGTTGTTCAGTGGCTTTTTAGCTAAACAGATGTAGATCCTATCCAGAGGAACTGTAGTGTCTTGTCTTAGTTTTGTTCTGCTCAATAGCTCTATCATTGCCTTGATAGATGTGTATGGATGACTTACTTGTAAAATTCTCCAGTGGCAGGAAACTGGACAGAAAGGTGAGTATATCAGATAAAAGACTAAATTATGACTGGAACTTAGGAGGTAAAAGTAATAAGTAGGAATGTTGGGTCAGGACATTATTACACATTGTGTAGATGAGGCTGATAGGCTTCACACGGAAGCCTTCATTCTGTGATGTGCATCAGAAGCACTAAAATTTTATAGTGTTTACTAACTTATTATGTATTTTTTGAGATAAAGTTTTGCTCTGTGGTTCAGTCTGGTGTTGAACTTCATATATAACCCAGGTTCACCCTGAACTCGTGATTCTTCTGCTTCAGGCTCCCAAGCTCAGGGATTACAGACGTGTACCGCCACAACCAGGGATATATGTGGGGGTACTTGTCTCTAATCCCAGCATTCAGAGGGCTGAGGCAGAAGATTGTGAGCTCAAGGCGCAGATGAGATAAATAGTAAGAATCTGTTTTTAAAGAACTATCCCACTCGCCCCCTCCCCTACCAAAACCCAAAAGCAAGCAAGCAAAACACCCAAAAAGAAACACAAGAAACAGAGATGCTAGGGCTCATTCTAAACTTTCTTAAATAGAATCTCTGCTGGTGGCACTTGGCAGGAACCTAGTGCTGACAAAATTTGAGTACCCCAAAGCTTGATAAAGGTTAGTAAGTGTTGGTATGAAAAAGCTTGGAGACTTCCTAAAGACATAGGTACAGGTGCCCTATTGAGACGCATGTGTGTATCCAGAATACAGCTGACAAATTGTTCTGAGTATAAACGTCCTCAGCATAGACTTCCGGCTGGGTTATTTACCCATGACTGCTGAGTGCCATCACGTTCTCTGTCACGCTCATTGTGGTGAGGTAAATGAACTAATTTTTTGGCACTTTTATTTGGGAAAGAAAGAAGAAAAAAACATTGTATAGATAGATGATAAATGCCTGGTCTAGAAACATTCATTGGAAGAAGTAGATAGAAGAGATCAGTTGTTTTGATTTCAGGAGACGAGGTGAGGAAGGCTACCTGTTGTTGAAAACTTGCTGAGCGGTCTCCTGGAAAGGGACCTAGAGGCGTCCCATCTGTGCCTGTGGTATCATACACTTTAAAGGAGTTATACTTCATAGAAACTACTACGTCAGTGAGAACATCGACTACTTCTTAGGTGTTTATCTGCTGTGCCTGATGGTGTTAACTCAATGTGTTCAGTGATCTGAAACTAGAACAGCTTTTTATCCCTCAGTCTACCACAGACCTATTCACAGTTTAAGATTAAAGCAGATGCTAGGTGTCTGCCTGTCACAGTTGAAGGAGAGACCCCCTTGCATTATGGAGATCCCTGACCTGGACCCTAACTAAAGTGACTGTGGATTTCAACAAGCAAGTGGTTTCTCTAATTTTTCTTTCTCATGTATTTTATGAAGAAATTGATGGACCAACCAATGTGGTCACTAATCAGGTGACGGAAGACACCGCATCTGTGTCCTGGGATCCAGTGAGAGCTGACATAGACAAGTACGTGGTGCGCTATATCTCCCCCGATGGGGAGAGCAAGGAGAAAGCGGTCCCCAAGGACCAGAGCAGCACTGTTCTGACGGGCCTGAAGCCAGGAGAGGCCTACAAAGTCTTCGTGTGGGCTGAGAGAGGCAACCAGGGCAGCAAGAAAGCAGACACCAAGGCCCTTACAGGTAACAGGAGAATGGGATTGAGAAAGCTTCTTCAGGGTAAGGAGGAGGTTGATTTTGAAGGTGGAGATGGTTGCCACTTGGCATCAACTCTTTTGTTTGTGGGGTTGAGGATATTTACAAAAGCAATTTAAAAATATTCTTTTTTATACAATATATTGTGATTATATTCTTTTCTGTATCCCAACCTGTCCCAGATCCCCCATCTCACCTCCCTATTCACCCAACTTCAAGTTATTTCCTCGCTCAAAAAAAGACCCCAAGAAAAAAGTAAAACAAAACAAAACCTATAACACCCAAATCAAAACAAACACCCCTGCAAAACCATAACAGAAAAACTTATGAAAAACCATGGAGTTTGCTTTGTGTTGACTTCCTGGGACTAGAGCCTGCTAGGAATATGACTGATCTACCCAGTGATACTCCGTTGGAGAAAATGAATTTCTCTTTTCCCAGCGTGTATCAACTGTAGATAGATTCTTGGTTAGAGGTGGGACTTTGTGTTCACTTCCCCTGCTCAGTGCAGAGATTTTTGTCCCAAAACAAATTTCAATGTCATATTTATGATTTTTTCCTTTTAACTTCAGACTGAGAAATGAGACTCTTTAATAAAAATAGTCATACATATTTGGGATGGAATTCTATATACATCTCTCTTGGAATAGGCTAAAATTTTGTAATATTTATTTATTTGTTTGTTTGTTTGTTTATTTATTTATTTACTTAATTTTTTCTTTCCTCCCATTCTCTTCCCTCAGCTCCTCCACAATCTACTCCTCTGTTTCTGTTCAGAAAGAGGCAGGTCTCCCATTGGTATAAACAAAGCATGGCATATCAAGTTGCTGCAGGACCAAGCTTGTATTAAGGCTGGGCAAGGCAATCCAGTATGAGGAATAGGTTCTTAAGAGCCAGTCAAAGTGTTAGGGATGTCCCCTGCTCCCATTGTTAGGAGTTCCACAAGCAGACCAAGCTACACAACTGTCATTTATATGTAGGCTGGTCCCAAGCAGGCTCTCTGGTTGTTGGTTCAGACTGTGAGTTTCTATGAGCCAGGGTAGTTGTTTCTGTGGGTTTTCTTGTGATGCCTAACCCCTCTGACTCCTATTTTATTTTTTAATAAAATCTAAAAACATTGACTCAACTATGAATTTGAATGCTTCATGCTTATTTTGGTCTGCAGTGGAGAAGAGGCACTTTGTATGTAGGAGATTTCTTTCAGACTATGGAAACGGTTTGCATCCTGCATTAACATTTGCCAAATCCACGGATTCTTCTTTTAAGCATTCAGAAACACAAGGACCTCCAATTCTGCTCAGCTCAGGCCTTCGGGTGTTTTGAGACATACTGGGACATAGCATGGCTGCTCTTCATGTTTAAACACTCCTTTGGTGGTCCCTGAATTCACAAGAGCCTAATCGGTATCCACCTGCTCTTCCAAAACACTTAATAGGAAGTCACAGGAAAAGGATTCACTGATTGTGCCTGGACAGTCACTGAATACAAAGAAAGAACTTTAGAGAAGTCTGCATAACAATTAGGATTATGGCTTCAGATCCTTGGCTGTTCAAATTTTAACCCTGGTGCTCCATTAACTAGCTGAGTGACAGCGAGTCTTTTCTGGTTCATAAAGTGGCTCGGGAGTGTCTATGTCGTAGGGATCTGGGGATGAGCAACCATCGAGTGTCGTTCTTAGGCTTCCTATTGCTGGGGTGAAACACTGACCGAAAGCAAGCGGGGAGGAAAAGGTGTATCCAGCTCATGCTTCTGTGTCACAGTTCATCATCAAAGACAGTCAGGACAGGAACCTGGAGGCAGGAGCTAATGCAGAGGCCACAGAGCTGCTTACTGGCTTTCTCTCGTGGCTTGTTCAGTCTGCTTTCTTATAGAATCCAGAACCACCAGCCCAGGATTGATCACTGAATAAGAAAATGCCCTACTGGCTTGCCTACAGGCTGATCTTGTGGAAGTCTTTTCTTAGTTGAGGTTCCCTCTTTTCAGATGACCTTAGCTTGTTTCAAGTTGACACACAACCAGCCAAGCACAATGAGCTAATTCATAGAAAACAACCGACACACAACAAGAGTCCTAGTTTGCTTGCTGCTGTTGTGAGAAATCACTGCCCAAAGCCAGTGTGGCGAGGAGAGGGTTTGAAGAGAGCCTGGAAGGACAGACTGGAGCTAACAAAGAAGTAGCATGTATAAAGGCCTCAAGTATGAGATTGGACCATTAGGTAATCTCAAGTGTCCTCTGTGGTAGACATGTCTGTGAGGTGGTAGGTACAATAGCAAGGGATGAGGCTGGGACATCAAAGGCAGCTCAGTGCCCTAGGAGTTAGAGCCTTTATCCTTCCATGACAGATGTCAGTGGTATGGCCCCGTCTCTGTGCTTCTTATAGTCAGTTGTCTTAGGACTACACATTTTACTGAGGTGACTGCCAGGCCTGGCAAGCTGCGATGTTCAGGGTGAAATGCTCTTTCCTTCTGGGGACACTCTTGAGGAGCTGGTTTTTAGAGAAGGGTAATCAAGACATTGCTGTTTAGCAAGGTACAATGTTGTTACCTTACATTTTGAGGAGGAGGTGAGATCCCATACCTGAAATGCCATTATTAATAGCAGGCCATGGAATCACTGACCACGCAGTTCATCTGTGAGGAAGGACTGCTCCTTCCTTCTCTGCAGAGGTGCAGAGACAGAAACTTATATTGCATAATTTCTCCTAAGTTAGGAACCCGGAAAATCAGAGCCGAGGCTCTAATCCAGCTTTGTCACATAGACACTCAGGCAGTTCTGCTAGGGTCATTTTCACTAGCCCACCCCTCAGTACCGTCAGTTTAAAGCTTTCCCCAGGCCCTGGCCACAGACACAATGTTTATGTACAAAACATGGACAGCTCCTACTTCCAGAGCATTTGTCTTCCCAAAGACCATATCAGAATAGGTGGAGAGGATTATTGAAATATGCTTGCTTTCAGGTAGTCTATGGCAAAGGAAAACTCAGTATGTAAAAGTCATTTCTTTAAATGCCAGAGCAACTTGTGGAAAAAAAACTTTACAGAATTGATCTATATATTTGCAGGGTCTGAAGACCCTTTCTTCTGTTTATGCTAGTAATTTTTTCTGACCACTTGCCCACTTAAAGCTTTAAATTCTCTCAATCCCTGGCATATGGGTGACTCGAATTAATTGACATCGTTATTTTGGCTATGTCTTTGGCTGTTTAAAAATTAGAGAGTAATCAGGCCTACCCTCTTTTTTGTATCTTCCTTGAAGAAATTGACAGCCCTGAAAACCTGGTGACTGACCGGGTGACAGAGAACACTCTTTCTGTCTCATGGGACCCAGTGGAAGCTGACATTGACAGGTATGTGGTAAGCTACACTTCCGTGGATGGTGAGACGAAGCAGGTCCCAGTGAGGAAGGATCAGAGAAGCACAGTCCTGACTGGCCTGAAGCCAGGTGTGGAGTACAAAGTTTCCGTGTGGGCCGAGAAGGGCGATCGAGAGAGCAAGAAGGCTAACACCAAGGCTCCCACAGGTGAGCAGAGAGAGATGAACCATTGGAACGAATTGTGAGCTTACGGATTTGAGTGTGTGTGGTCCCACAGGTTGGGGTCTAAGATATGTTAAGACGTGTGACACTGGGGGGTGAGGTGGGATGGGGTAGGGTAGAGAGAGCACTCAAACAGCAGAGGGCTTGCTGCCCATACCGAGTCTGATCCTCAGCACCCGTGTAAAAAGCTGGATGTGGGGGCACACGCTTGCAATCCCAGCACTGGGGAGGCAGACTGGGATCCCTGGAACTCACGGGGCTGCCAGCCAAACCCAGTCAGCACACCTCAGGTCTCAGCGAGGGAAGTACAACTGCATAGAAGTGGTACTGTTAACGGACCCACTGGATATGTGTAGAGGGTCTGGTTATGATTAGATTTGGGATAATACTTCCAGGGTTCTCACCGGTGAAGCGGCTTTTGATAAAATGATAAATTAGGTACCCCGACAGTGTAGCAGGTGTTTAATTGGCTGTCTTGATGCACCATATGTTACTAGGAAGCTATTGTTCCTTCTACATTTTAAGGAGCCGAAAGTCAAGAAAAGATGCTAAGTATATAGCTAGCCTGACTTTGCAATTGAGATTCAGAAACTGCGTTCTCCCTTGACTCCCAGCAGAGACTTAGTGTGCTTACCCACTACCTGCCGAATGTTCTGGGACATAAAAAGCAGGATAATGGAGTATGCCTTCCACTGCTACAGCTTAAACTTTCAAACATTTTCCTTTCAGACCTTGACAGCCCCAAAAACTTGGTGACTGACCAAGTCACAGAGAACACTCTCAGTGTCTCCTGGGACCCTGTTCAGGCCAACATTGACAGGTACATAGTGAGCTACACCTCTGCTGATGGCGAGACCAGGGAGGTGCCCGTGTCTAAGGAGAAGAGCAGCACCGTCCTGACGGGCCTGAGGCCGGGTGTAGAGTACAAGGTCCACGTGTGGGCCCAGAAGGGGGCTCAGGAGAGCAGGAAGGCCAATACCAAGGCCCCTACAGGTGATGGAACATGCCTTACCTCTATGCCATGGCTAAGCTTGTAAGATGTTAGGTTGATTTCTCTTCCTCTAACCTTGGCAGGCAGGAAGATTTCGTTGATTAGAGGTAATTGTGCTCCCTAGCAAATTGTCTACCTCCTTCTCTCAGAATGGATGTCTCATATTGTATTCTCCAAACTGTGGCCATCAAAGACGGCTGCTTACTGCTCACAGCCTCTACCTTTCTTCTACCTCATCTGTTATTAGGGATAAATGTTTCCCTTTGGCAAGAAGCAGCTACAAAGAAAGCACAAGTAACTGTCATGCTGAGAGAGCCAGACTCGCAGGTTGTGAGCCACAATTTTTGCTTTTTAAGAATTCCTCCCTTGTTTAAACCCTTCCAATGAAGTTTGTTCCTGTTTCTGCCCTTTGGATGAATGTTTTAGGCAGAAATAATTGCAGTGTTTTGTTCTCTAAAAGTAAGCCAGTGTCTAGTCCCTCCCTCCAGTGTTGATTTTTTTTTTTTTTAGTAATGAAAATGTCCATTTCCATGCAAGAGTCCATCCTTCATTTGCAGTGAGCTGTTTGCATGCTAACTGCCTGCCATGGGAAGGGGCATTGCTCGGTGTCTCTTCTGTGTTCCTCCTTGTACTTAAGTCCTGTTCTTTCAGTTGGCTAAGTACATTTTTTTCCATCCTGATCCATTACCTCTCCTTCCTCCTAAACCCCAGCACACTTCCTCTAATGGTTGGTGGACCAAGGTTGGTCAGCTGAGGATCCTAAAACTGCTCTGATGGCATCCTCTCATTCCTCTAGGTGGTCCTCCAGAACAGCTCTTGATACAACCCCAGGCATACTCCACTGATGGAGGACTCTCGTTGGTTAATAAAGAAACTGCCTTGGTTTTTGATAGGGCAGGATTTAGGTGGGTGGAGTAGAAAGAACAGGAAGAAGGAAGTGAGGCAGATGCCTCGGGCAATCGCCATGCCTCTCCTCTCTGAGACAGATGCGATGGAACCAACCGCCAGGTCAGACATGCTGAATCTTTCCCTGTAAGACACCACTCATGGTGTTACAGAGATTATTAGATATGGGTTAGTCAAGATGTGAGTAAGAGGCTGAAACTAATGGGCCAGGCAGTGTTTAAATGAATACAATTTCCATGTAATTATTTCGGGGCATAAGCTAGCAGGCGGCCGGGATCCGGGTGGCAGGAACATGGCCTACCCGCAGCTCATCACTACACCCCACTTCGCTCAACTGATATCTAGTCCATAGGAAACACGTGTGCATCCTATGTCCACTCAAATAACACATAGTCTGTGTGAAATGCTGACGCCCCTCTTGTTCTGTGTGAGAGCAACCGGGCTTTTTCTCATAGATGCGGTATTTTAGCTACATGCCATATATCAGCTCACTGATTCTCATGCCTTAGAAAGGGTTTCTCAACCTCATCACTTGACATTTGAGCAGGGCAATCTTTTGTTTCAGGTGTGTGTGTGCGTGCACGTGCGTGGGAGTGTTTCAGAGGATGTTTAGCACACCCCGTGTCCCCCTCCCCTACACTGAGTTGTGGCAATCATAATGTCTTAGGCATTGCTAATCACCCTTGCTGAGATCTTTTGTTCCATAGCAAACACAATAAGCCCTATCAGGGATCCTGGTGAAACAAATTAAATTCAAACCTCACCTAAGGTAAACCCTGTCTTTTCAAACAATTCCATTTTCTAAGTCCTAACGTACTGGCCTCTCCAACTTCCTTAATAGTCTGGACATGGTTGGTCAGTCAAGGATCCTAAAACTGTTGATGCTGCCTTACTTGTAGGAAGTAGGAATTTAGATACCAGTTTCTTGTGGTCATAGCCTAAGGCAACATATGAAGTAGAATCTTTGTGCAAATGGCCTTAGGAAAATGGCTTTTGCAATGAATTATTTAGAAGAAGGAAATATTACTAGCTTATTGATAAAATATGTTTTTGATTGCCTCTGCTATGTAGTATGGAGGAAGGTAATCTTTTGGATTTATAAAGTGTCAATGAATTGATTTCATCATTAGTGACGGTAATTGAAGGTCTTGGCATCTACTCAGTGCTAAGAACAGTCATAACATGTTATTAGCTTATGTGATGTAACTATGACATAAAAATTCACAAGCTAAGCCGGGCGGTGGTGGCACACGCCTTTAATCCCAGCACTCGGGAGGCAGAGGCAGGTGGATCTCTGTGAGTTCGAGGCCAGCCTGGTCTACAAGAGCTAGTTCCAGGACAGGCTCTAAAAAAAAGCTGCAGAGAAACCCTGTCTCGAAAAACAAAAAAAATTCACAAGCTATAAATAAACATCTCCCATCTCCTGTTTTTGTTTCCTCTGTGGAAGAAGCTGAGGGACAAGGGCTGGAATGCCATTTATTACATTTTGAACCTCAGAATGAATATACTGAGGTCCAGAAACTGTAAATATTGTTTTTATTTTAGTCGACAGAGCTAACCACACACACACACACACACACACACACACACACACACACACACACACACACCTAAAAACTTTCACTTTACAAATGCAGAAGACAGTGAGGCAACTTGTCCAAGTAATGAAACGAAGTTAATAATTGATGAAGGCAGGTGCACTCATTGAAGATGAGTCTCTGAAGGAACCCGAAGTCTATATAACAGTCTGTACATAATTTAGAGGTGAAAAAGTAGAGCTTATAAGCATCTGAGTGGCCCGAGGCTACCAACAGCTGACTGATGGCAGAGCCGGGACGAGGTCCTCAGTCTGCTGACTGGAACCCAAGGTGCCTTCTTCCCCTCAGCTCTGCCTCTTCAGGTAGAAGCCAGTCCCTTTGGATGCAGCGCTCATTCTGCTCTCCTGCGCTGCCTCCTTGAGGCTCTGAGCTCACTCTGGAGACCAGGTCTCCAGCCATGAAACACTGAAAATGCACATAGGATATGGGGAAACTGTAGGAACTGGAAAGTCTCCCTGCCCAGGACAAATGGTCTCATTCTTGGTGCCTGCTTCCAGTCTTTAGTGATCAGTTCTTTTCCTTTTAGATATTGATGGCCCCAAAAACCTGGTGACTGACCAGGTGACAGAGACCACTCTCAGTGTCTCCTGGGAACCAGTGGAGGCTGACATCGATAGGTACATAGTGCGCTACACCTCTGCTGATGGCGAGACCAGGGAGGTCCCTGTGTCTAAGGAGAAGAGCAGCACCGTCCTGACGGGCCTGAGGCCAGGTGTGGAGTACAAGGTTGATGTGTGGGCCCAGAAGGGGGCCCAGGACAGCAGGAAGGCCAACACCAAGGCCCCCACAGGTATGAACATATATGTTTCATGGTAAGTCTTTGGTAGGGGGACACTTGCTATTCCTTCTCTGGCCTTGGAAGAAACTAATGTTCGTAGAAGACTAGAGCGACAGGCTTCTGTCATATCTCCCACACCACCCCTCATGCCCTTTACATTTCATCTGGAAATACAGACCTCATGTTTTGGTCTTACAAAGACTAATGACTGCTCACATCTCCACGCTGTTCTTCTAATTGTGCATTTCCCTCACTGTCAATCACTGAATTGTTCCATCCTGAAGATGAAATGGCATAGAGAAAGCATATGGTTCAGCTTCTAGGAGCTAAGTGCTTCAGGGAGATAGCTTTTGCTGGGATTTTCTTGGCATGGGAGGATTTATTGTTCTGTTAGGGAGTAGATTCTCTTTTGAGTACTATGTGTTCCATTTTGACAAGCCCAGGCTTGCAGTCATACATAACAGCAGTTTTAATTTTAAGGCTTTTCTGTTCTTTCATTTGCAAGAATAGCCTTACTAAGATGTCTTTACATACAAAATTCAATTTTTAGCGTATACAGCTCAGCATTCACTATTACATAGTCACACAATCACCCAACTCTTAGATTGTATGTTTAGAAAATTTTCATCACAATAAGGAACATGATGTGCATTACCAGATGTTGTTCATTCCCTCCCCATAGGTAGCAACTGCTATCTGTTCTAGATTTCTCTGTTCTGGACAGTTCTAATACGTGGATTAACACAGTATGTGGCATTGTATTATTTACTTCTTACATAAAACAGTTTTCAGGTTCATCTGTATTATAACATATATTGACACTTATTTTTATTAAAATTAATATTTGCTTGTATGGATACATACATTTATTTGCTAGTTTGTCTTGGTGGCTGTTTGGTTTGTTTTCATGTTTTGAATATCATGAATAATGATACTGGGGCATTCATTTTTCTTAGGTAGCTGTATTAGAACTGAACTGTTAATTCTGTATATTTAATTTTTGAGTTCCTGCCAAACTAATCTCCAAAGTGGTTGTGCCCTTTTACAAATACACAAGCAAAAGTAAGAGTAATTTTCTTCATTTAGTTGGTCGTGAGAAGAATCTGTTTTGTTGGTAGAGCAGGAATCTGTGTTTCCATTCACAGCTGAGAATTTTCAATTTAGGAGAGTACATTATTTCTGCAATTCTGCAGTATCTTACCCTGCATGTTTCTAAGAAGCAGTTTTACGGGTGAGGAGACTGAGCTTTAGTTAGCTGCTGAGGTCTCTAAGGCCACTGGACTGGGACTGCAATCCAGCTTCTCTAATTCTGAGTACATTACTGTTTTTACTATCTTGGGCTACTGCCTTAAGGGTTCAAGAATAGTTGTGGGGACAAGATCTGTGTCCACGAATCAATTGAAAACCAGTACAGGAGATGGGAAAACTGCAAGAACAGGAATGCTCAGCCCAGTCTTAATGGTGGCTGGTGTGTGTATGCATGTGCGTGTGTGTGTATGCATGTGTGTGTGTGTATGCATGTGTGTGTGTATGCATATGTGTGTATGTGTGTGTTTCAACAAAGTCTTGTTGAACAGCCTATGTTGATCTCAAATTCATCATCTCATGCTTCACTGCCTTGGCCTTCTGCATAATGGGACTACAGATTTGAGATATTACACTCAGTTTACTTACTAGGGGTTAATGATCAAGTTTTTCCTTTTAGATATTGATAGCCCTAAAAACCTGGTGACTGAGCAGGTGACAGAGAACACTGCCACTGTGTCCTGGGACCCAGTAGAGGCTGACATTGACAGGTATGTGGTGCGCTACACATCTGCTGATGGAGAGACCAGGGAAATCCTTGTTGGGAAGGAGGAGAGAAGCACCATCCTGACGGGCATGCGACCAGGTGTGGAGTATCAGGTCGACGTGTGGGCCCAGAAGGGGACACGGGAGAGCAGGAAGACCAGCACCAAAGCCCCCACAGGTAATGGACATTACTCCTTGAGAACGTGAGTGTTATCATCCTATGCATTTGGGAGGTTATGTGTGGTTTCCTTCATGACTATTGACCCAAATCAGTGATTTGGAGAGAATCAGGATGGCAGAATATTGTCATACAGTTTCCAGCATCTCTCAGTGCCTTTGATAGCTCTCTTTTTAATCAAATAATAAGTATTTAATTAAACAATATTCAATAAGTGTTACTTCTCTATTTTTTATTATCATCATTTTTATTAATTAAAACTTCCATTTATTTTATATTCCAACCATAGTTTCCTCTCTCTCCTCTCCTCCCACTCCCCCCTCTCCATCCCCCATCTCCTCTCTGCCACTCTCCCATCCACTCCCTCCTATGGGTGTCAGCAAAGCATTGCATATCAAGTTGAGGTAGGACTAAGATCCTCCCTTTGTACCAAGTGAAGCTAGGCTAGGCAACCCAGTGTAGGGTCCCCAAAGTCAGCTCAAGCCTTAGAGACAGGCCCTGGTCCCACTGCTAGGAGTCCTACACAACTGTCACACATATGTAGAGGGCCTAGGTTGGTCTCATGAAGGCTCCAGAGTTTATGAGCTCCTATGAGCCCAGGTTAGTTGTTTCTGTGGGTTCCCTTGGGATGAGCTTAACCCTCTTGGCTTGTACAATCCTTCCTCCTTCTTTTCAACAGGATTCCCCTAGTGCTTGGCTGTGGATCTCTCCATTTTTTTCTATCAGTTACTGGATGAGGGTTCTATGATGACAACTAGGGTAGTCACCAATCTTATTACAGGAGACAGCCAGTTCAGGCATCCTATCCACTATTGATAGGGGTCTTAGCTGGGGCCATCCTGTGTTTTCTCCCTGACCCTGAAATGTACTCCTGCCATCAAGACAAGTCTTTCACCACTCTCCACTCCATCCTGCCCCCAACCCGCCCAACCTGATTCCTCATGATCCCATTACCAACCCCCCACCCCTGCCCTCAGTTTACCCAGGAGAGCTCTTCTATTTCCCTTTCCCAGGGAAATCCACACATCCCTCTTTGGGCCCTCCTTGTTACCTAGCCTTTCTGGGGCTGTGGATTGTAGCATGGTTATCCTTTACAGCTAATAACCATTTATGAGGGAGTACATACCATGTTTGTCTTTCTTAGTCTGGGTTATGTCACTCAGGATGATTTTTTTTTCTACTTCTATTCATTTGTCTGCAAATTTCATGATGTCATTATTTTTTTTACAGTTGATTACCACATTCTTTAAAATCCATTCTTTAGGTTAAGGAAGATCTAGGTTGTTTCCAGGTTCTGGATATTACAAATAATGCTGCTATGAACATAATTTTGAACAAGTGTCCTTGCGGTATTATTGAGCATCCTTTGGGTATGTGCCCCAAATGGTATAACTGGGTTCTGAGATAGATTGATTCCCAGTTTTCTGAGAAACTGTCATATCAACTCCAGAGTGGCTGTACAAGTTTGTACTCACATCAGCAGGGGAGGAGTGTTCCCCTTACTCCCATCATCTCCAACATAAGCTGTCCTTAGTGTTTTTGATCTTAGCCACTCTAACAGGTATAAGATGGTATCTCAGAGTCATTTTGATTTGTATTTCCCTGATGGCTAAGGATGTTGAACAATTCTTTAAGTGTACCCTAGCCATTTGAGATTCTTCTGCTGAGAATTCTGTTTAGATCAGTATGTAGACAGAGGCTGCTTGTTTGTTTCCCGGCCACCCAGACCCGAAATAATCGCACAGAAACTGTATTAATTAAAACATTGCTTAACCAATAGTTTAAGCGTAT
The DNA here is from genome assembly GCF_903992535.2 of Arvicola amphibius. NCBI lineage: Eukaryota > Metazoa > Chordata > Mammalia > Rodentia > Cricetidae > Arvicola > Arvicola amphibius. Next base: position 61,408,116 of record NC_052058.2, read on the forward strand.
TTCTAGCTAACTCTTATATCTTAAATTAATACACCCCTGTTAATATGTGCATCACCATGAGGTCGTGGCCTACTGGCAAGGTTCTGGCAGGCTCCTGCAGGCATCTTTCTCCTTTGGCAGCTACATGGCATCTCCCTGACTCTGCCTTCTCTCTCTCTCTCTCTCTCTCTCTCCTCTCTCTCTCTCTCTCTTTCTCCCTCCCTCCCTCCCTCCCTCCCTCCCTCCCTTCCTCCCTCCTTCCCTCTCTCCCTCCCTCTCTCCCTCCCTCTCTATATTCTGTTAAGTCATTGGCTGAAAGTAGCTTCTTTATTAACCAATGGCAATAAAATATATAGCATACAGAGGGGAATCCCACATCATCAGTCCTCATTTGTTAATTGGATTATTTGATATTTTGATGTCTAGTTTCTTGAATTCTTTATATATTTTGGAGATCAGCCCAAATGATGTGGTGTTGGTGAAGATCTTTTCCCATTCTGTAGATTGCTGTTTTGTCTTATTGACAGTGTCCTTTGCCTTACAGAAGTGTCACAGTATCAGGAGGCCCCATTGGTTAATTGCTGCTCTCAGTGTCTGTGCTACTGGTGTTATATTTAGGAAGTGGTCTCCTTTGTCAATGTGTTCAAGGCTCCTTCCCACTTTCTCTTCTATCACTGTCAGTATATCTGGATTTATGATGAGGTCTGTGATCCACTTGGACTTGAGTTTTGTGCATGGTGATAGAGATGGATCTGTTTACATTCTTCTACATATTGACATCCAGTTATGCCAGCACCATTTCTTGAGGATGCTTTCATTTTCCATTGTGTAATTTTGGCTTCTTCGTCAAAAACCAGGTATTCATAGGGACACATTATCTCTTAATGAGGACCTCATGTTCAGGCTTATACTTCAGCCTCATAGAGATTGGTGGTGAGCTGTGGATATCGCTCAGGAATATAGTCCTGCATAGCATGAACAAGGTCCTGGGTTTGCTCTCCTGAATGAAAGTGAAAGGACCAATGGTGGTGACTCCTCCGCAGGGTTCTTCCAGCTAAGTATTCCCGGTGTGCTCAATCTCAAAATATTTCTTATTGAAGAGAGAGAAAGGGTGTGTGTGTGTGTGTGTGTGTGTGTGTGTGTGTGTGTGTGTGTGTTTGTGTGTATGCTAGGTTAAGTACTCCAGGAAAAGGGTTTTCCCTGTGATCACTTTGGAGTAAGGAGAGGATGTGGTTTTCTTAGTGGTAAACCCTCTTCTGAGTACTGTGTTCTATTCTGAGGACTGTGCCATTGGTATTTCACATAGCATTTGGTAATTGTAAGGCCTTTTCATCTCTGCTCACACATTTGCTAAGAACAGCCATATTAAGAGATATTTCCGTATTAAAACTCGCCCTTTAAAATGTACAATTCAGTGAATTTAGTGTGCTCACAGTTCTGTAACTATTACTGGAGTCTATTACTATAGTCTATTCTCACTACCAAAAAGTACTGAGCTTGAGCTCATGTCCTTTGCCAGTCACTTTCCAAGCCTGCTAACAATTGCTGTCTGTCTGTGCTATAGAGTTCTCTGTTTCTATGTCTCTGTGGGTTTATGATCTGTATGGACTCTGGTGAGATGCCTTTCATTTTCCAGCTTTATTTTTGTTGTAACATGTATCAGTATGCCAATTAGTATTTCATAGTACATGCCATCACATTTGCTTTTCGGTTTGTTAGCTGTTTGACATTTGGATTATTTTAAGTTGTCAAAGTCTATTATGAAGAATGTGACCAGGACATCTGTAATATAAATATTTGTGTGTGAGCAATGCTGAGGATCAAACCTAGGGCCTGGTGCATGCTAGGCCAGCGCTTCACTGTATTCCCACCTTTCTGAGTACAAGCTTTATGCATATATATGCTATCACTTTTCTTAGTTATGCAACTAAGAGTGGAATTATAGGATCCTTTGGTAATTCTGACAATAATTTACTAGGAAAAAGTTGTGATAGGATTCTACTTGTTCACTAGCAACAGATGAGGATTATGTTGTCCTCAGAGTGTTTGCTGAATTGACAGAGCAGGAGTCAATGTCTCTGTTTTACATTTGAGAGCCCCCTACCCCTTATAGGTAGTTTCCATAAGTCACATAGCTGATCTCTCATGGGTTTGATTTCAGAAATACTCATGCAATACTGAGCTATCTTATAATTTATTAACCTAGGCTCATATTTACAAATGAGGAAAGTGGTTAGGTACCAGTTGCCCAGGCTGATGGCAGAGCCCGGACAAGATCCTCAGTCTGCTGACTGGAACCCAAGGTGCCTTCTGCCCCTCAGCTCTGCCTCTTCAGGTAGAAGCCAGTCCCTTTGGATGCAGCACTCATTCTGCTCTCCTGCGCTGCCTCCTTGAGGCTCTGAGCTCACTGTGGAGACCAGGTCTCCAGCCATGAAACACTGAAAATGCACATAGGATAGGGGGAAACTGTAGGAACTGGAAAGTCTCCCTGCCCAGGACAAATGGTCTCATTCTTGGTGCCTGCTTCCAGTCTTTAGTGATCAGTTCTTTTCCTTTTAGATATTGATGGCCCCAAAAACCTGGTGACTGACCAAGTCACAGAGACCACTCTCAGTGTCTCCTGGGAACCAGTGGAGGCTGACATCGATAGGTACATAGTGCGCTACACCTCTGCTGATGGCGAGACCAGGGAGGTCCCTGTGTCTAAGGAGAAGAGCAGCACCGTCCTGACGGGCCTGAGGCCAGGTGTGGAGTACAAGGTTGATGTGTGGGCCCAGAAGGGGGCCCAGGACAGCAGGAAGGCCAACACCAAGGCCCCCACAGGTATGAACATATATGTTTCATGCTAAGCCTTTGGTAGGGGGACACTTGCTATTCCTTCTCTGGCCTTGGAAGTAACAATGATTGTTAAAGATCAGAGGGGCAGGCTTTTGTCATATCTCCCACACCATCTCTTCATGATATTTAACACATTGGTTCAAAATAAGGACCCCATATTCTCCTCTTCACTTGGCTCCCAAAGCTCAGTGGTGATTGGCACATCCACCCACTGTTTATAAAAATGTCTATTTCCTTTGTGGTCAATTTCTTTCTTGGAAAGAAAACGTATTGCTAGGATCTGTGAATTATATATTTCATTGAAATCCAGTGGCTTTTGCTGTGCTCACTTTGGGATAGGGGAGGATACTTGTTCCTTAGAAAAGAAACCCTCTTGGGTACTGTGTTTTCTACTCTGAAAATCCTGTGACTAATTATCTACAAGAACAGTTGATGATTCTAATTTTCATCCATGTTTCCTCTTCAAGAGGAACAGCCTTTTCACACTAAAATCACCCTCTTGAAGAGTCCAGTTCAAGGGACTTAGCATATTCTTGATATATTGACAGAACTGCACAACTACTACCACTATTTCAGTGACATCATCAGCTGAGGGGCCTCATACCCATCACCAGCAACTTCCCATCCTCCTTCCCTGCAGCCGTACATAACAATTGCTGTCTGTCTCTATAGGTTTCTCTGCTCAGGTCATTTCTTTTTAAATAAAAGTATATTTTTGTTAATTTTTAAGAAGCTCATAATGCACACAATGCATTTTGATTATTCCCCGCTCTTCCCCTAACTCATCCCAGATGCAGCCCCCACTCCTCACCTTCCTCCTTCTTTATAATCCACTATGTCCAATCTGTACTACCCACATACTCACAGGTATGGGGCCATCCATGGTGGACCTACCAGAGGCCACACACTTAAAGACCCTTTCCTACAACCCATCAATAACTCCTCAATTGGGCATCAGGTTCCATGAGTCCATTTCCCATTCATGCTAGAATGTTGACTGGCTTCATGTTGTGCCTATCTTGTGCAGGCACTCACAGCTGCTGAGCTCATGACTGTAGTGGTCTTGTCACATTCAGAAGACACTGTTTTTGTTCAGGTCCTCTCCAACTTCTGGCTCTTACAGTCTTTCTGTTCCTTCTTCCTCAATGGTCCCTAAGCCAGGGTGTGTATGATATAGATGCCGCATTTGTGGCTGAGCATTGCACAGGCATTTCTCCTCTGTACTGCGACCAATTGTGAGTTTCTGTATTAACTTATATCCATTATACAAAGAAACTTCTCAGATGAGACTGAACATTTGTTATACATGGGTTCATATATCATGTGGCCTTTGGTGATTTACTTTTTTCATTAAACTGTATTCCTCAGGATCTTCCACACTCAAGCAGGAATCCATTCTTAATTTGTTAGTGAATATTTCATTGTATGACTGGCTATATGACATTTTGTTTATTGATTTGTCATTTGTGAATATATGAATTGTTTCTTTTCTACTCTCATGAATAATGATGCCATAGCATTTGTGTGCAAGTTTGTTTTCAAAGACATATATGCCTAGGAGCAGAACTTCTGTATCATCCTCTTGATTAGTCCTTTATTATGCTAGTACAATCACATAGTGTTTATACTACTTTATATACCCACTAGGAATAAATAAGGGCTTCTTCCTTTCTTCAAAGTAATTTGTTGAGTTGATAGTAGCCCCCCCCCCAGTTTTATAATAAAAAACCAAAACCCTCAAATCCAGTGAAATCTTTGATTTCTCCAAGACAGATAGTTGATGAAGGTGGGATTTGATTCATGCAATATTCCTGGAATATTGACCTACCTTGTAACCTAGGTTAAGGTCCCCATTTATGAAAAAGGAAACTGAGGCATACTCAGAGAAGCTGAGCTGTTCAAGTTCACAGCTGGCCAATGACAGACTGGGATGAGAGTCTTTGTCTACTAACTATAAAAAATGTATTTTCTACCAGCTGTTCTTCTGTGGTTGGGATTAGAACACAACCCTACTAACTCTAGATATGGTAGCCATTCCATTGTCCCATGTAGCAAGGTTTCTTGTTAGATTATCTTTTTTGTTTGTTTTGTTTTTTGAGGCAGCGTTTCTCTGTGTAACAGTCTTGGCTGCCCTGAAACTAGTTCTTGTAGACCAGGCTGGCCTTGAACTCACAGAGATCTGCCTGCCTCTGCCTCCTGAGTGCTGGGATTAAAGGCATACACCACCACTGCCTGGATCCTATCAGATTATTTTTGAACCATCAGTTCACAAATAATAACCCAGAGACTTATTATTAATTATGAAAGTTTGGCCTTAGCTTAGGCCTTCCCCCAACTAGCTCTCATAACTTAATTAACTATTATTTTTTTGATCTATAGTCTGCCCCATGGCTCGTTACCTCTCCTTAGAATGGCACATCTGACTTGCTCTGAGTCTGACAGTGAAATTGTATGCCTAGATTTCTCCTTCTCTTCCCTTCCTCTCTTTCCCCAGAAGTCCCACCTATCTCTCCTGCCTAACCACTGGCCATTTAGCTCTTTATTAAACCAACCATAACACATTTTAGGCAGACACACACCCTTATAGTGTAAACAAATATTCCACAATAGCCCTGTTCTTCCTTTTTGAGGACCCCAAAGTCCAATTCTGGTCTCAATCTGTGAAAACTGAAAATACGCATATGAGATGGGATATAAGAACAGGAAACTCAGCCCAAACAAAATGGCCTCAATTTTCGGTGTCTATTCTAGTGTTTATTGACTAGTACTTTTCTTTTTAGATATTGATAGTCCCAAAAACCTAGTGACCGACCAGGTGACAGAGACCACTCTCAGTGTCTCCTGGGACCCGGTAAAGGCCGACATCGACAGGTATGTGGTACGCTATACCTCTGCTAATGGAGAATCCAAGGAATTTCTTATTGGGAAGGACCAGAGGAGCACCATCCTGACAGGCCTGAGGCCCGGTGTGGAGTACAAGGTTGAAGTGTGGGCCCAGAAGGGAGCCCGGGAGAGTAAGAAGGCCAACACCAAAGCTTACACAGGTAATGAACAGCATAGTTTAAAGGTACCATGGCTGTCACGTCGAGTTTTAATTTCTTCCCCTGACACAGATGGTTCTTGGCGATTTTTGGAAGAGCAGGGTTATTTCTTCCACAACCAGCTTCACACACCACCCTTACTTCCTTGCAAGTGGTTTCCTTAGGTGTTGGACTCGCCAAACAGACTCCAAACTGTCTGGCTGGCTGTGTGTACAGTTCCTCTTCTAGGTGCTCGGATCTTTTTCTAGAGATACTGTTTTTTGGTTTCTTTGAGAAGGATACTAGAAAATATTTTTTTAAAAATACATTTTGCCTTAAGATTCTAGATTTTTTCCATCTTCTGTTGCAAGCAAAGGTTTGCTTTTTAACATCCAAGTCTTATTTTAATTATAAAACAAATTTGTCACTGTAGATGATAAGTCTTTACTGTCTTGCTAATGGACAGAAGCCTGTTTCTCCTTTTTGTTTTCAAAACCAAGGTCTTCAACTTGAATCCTCTGTATATTGCCTGTAGCAGGCCTTGTATATAGAGCAGTCTTGATATTCCTTACTAAATGAATAAGAAATTAGTTTTGTTAAACTTCTAGTAGAAGTCATACCCTAGATTCTCAGATTGTGGTTGGCTGGGTGTCTTGGTTGGGAAGCTTTCCTGGGAAGAGAGGTGATGCATGGAGCAGAAATAAAAGACAAATATCAGACAGCAAATGAACAAACCCCCACCAAAATGGGAGTGGATGAGATGGAAAACCACAGAAAATGAAAACTCATCAGCCAACGAGACCATCAGTGTCTGCACCTGCACCCTGGCTCCCTGAATGGTGCATATTGATTTGTTGTTGTTGCTATCATCATCACCATTGTTTTGTGTGTGTGTGTGTGTGTGTGTGTGTGTGTAGGCACACAGGCCATGGCACATGTGGCACATGTGTGGAGGTCAGAGGATAACTTTCTAGATTTAATTCTCTCCTCCATTTCCATCAGTTTGGGGATCACACTCAGGGTGACCCACTTCTGTGCAATCGCCTTTACTGACTGAGCCATCTTGCTGAACCAATAGCACATACTGACTAAGACTTTTCCTCGTAGACATTGACAGTCCCAAAAACCTGGTGACCAATCAGGTAACAGAAAATACAGCCACCATCTCCTGGGACCCGGTGCAGGCTGATATTGACAGGTACATGGTGCGCTACACCTCCGCTGATGGCGAGACCAGGGAGGTTCCAGTGAGGAAGGAGAAGAGCAGTACTGTCCTCACAGGCTTGAGACCTGGTGTGGAGTACACTGTTCAAGTGTGGGCTCAGAAGGGGGCCCGGGAGAGCAAGAAGGCCAAAACCAAGGCCCCCACAGGTAAGGAATGTTGTTCACTGGAACCTGCAGGGGAAGATAAAGTGTTCTTTTCCTGTTCTTACACTGATGTGAAATAAATGGTAAGGGATGAGCAAACCAAGTTAATAGAGGTTCATCCGCTACTGCTGAATAGTGACATGCATGTTTTGGGGTCTGTGATGCCAGAGACTGGATTGTTTTAGGAGGGCACCTTCCTCTATTTCTTCTGACATACAGAGTGCCTGTCAGAGACGAGGAAAGTTGTAAATGACAGAAAGTTTTTGGGTTTATGGGTATATAATCTGAAAGGCCCAAAACAAGAGTCCTAGTGTCTTGTGGCCTTTGTCCTGTATCATATCACTCATAGACAAATAAATGAGCAGAAGTAAGACAAAGGGAGGGCAAGAGGTCTTGAACTTAAGCCTGGACCCGAGCTGACTTTCCCGCTCCTGTGGAATGATGTTAGTCCCTTTGTGAGAGCAGACCTAATCATGACCTAATCACCTTTAAAACATTCCACTTCTTAAAACCTCACTGAGGGCTTTGATGTAAAAAACAAAACTTCTATGTACTTTTAAAGAGAACAAAGTACTGTAATAGATCCGCTGCTGAGCGGTCCCATAATGCCTTGAAACTTTTTCCACAGCATATGTCCTTAATTGTTAATGTTTCCCAGCTACTGAAAATTACAAGAACTAATGTAAAGTGAATATAAAAGTTCTAAAGTTATTGTAATAAGGAACTGTTTTGAGACAAGCTGTTCCATTAGAATTAACCTAATAGAAACTGTTACAAACAAACTTCACCCTGGGAAGCGGGGACCCAGTGTCCAATAAGCAGCTAACTTCTCATTGCCATCATTTAAGTGCCAGGTCTAAGGATAGAGTGACAGGCAAAAAAATTATGTCCACTGCTCTCCTGACAGCCAGTGGGAGAGACAGGCAATAAACAAAAGGAAAATTTGTCACTGTAAATCTTGGTAAGCCCTATGAAGGACATGACAGTGGTGCAGGTCTAGAGATCAGTGGGTCGGAAGGCACGGGGCTTAGATGGTGTGAGTGCATAGTCGTAGGATACATTGTCAGATACACCACAGGGAAGGCTAAGCAAGACTGCAGTTTATATAGAACAGCAGAGTGTACATGCTTAGGGCTGACATGCTCATGTAGCTCGCTCTGTGCTGGGGGCCCAGGCTCCTTGGCTGTTGTGGATCAGTCACCCTTAGGGAATTGTGTTCATTTAGTTGGTTAACATATGCCTGCATTCCAGCCAATGGGAAGGCCAGGGTATGACTTGAATGTTACATACATCAGTTTTCAGAATTCTCTCTCAGATCCAAGATGTAGTTATAAATCAAGGGGCTGGAGGATAGTTGGGGATACAGAGTAGGTGCCATGGGGAAGAGTCTATAGGATTGTTCCAACCATGATTTCAGTGGTTTAGCTAGTTCAGATTTTCATTGTTGTGCTGGTGAAACTGGGCAGGACAGAATGTTTCCAGATTGATAAATATAGAGAAGACCTGGTTCCTTCCATTGTAAGATCTAGTGTCTTGTTTCCGTGGAAAATGGAAACTTGGAAACCTGGGGACTCTTAAAGGTATTTCCTTTCTTCCTTCCTTCCTTCCTTCCTTCCTTCCTTCCTTCCTTCCTTCCTTCCGTCCTTCCTTCCTTCCTTCCTTTCTTCCTCTCTCCTTCCCTCCTTCCCTCCTCCCCCCTTTTATTTATTTATTTTTTTGAAATAGGGCATCACTATATAGCCCTGGCTGTGCTTGAATCTGTGCTCTTCTTGTCTCTGAACTGGAGTGGGCACCATATCAGCTTTACTCCTGTATTCATGAGAATTATACCACTATTAATGATAAAATTATACCAGTAATAATTATACTGTTATTAGCTCTTTTGAATGGAAGAACTCTTGTGGAAGGGGTGGTGAGATGCCTTTCCATGGTTCTAAAGCCAGCCTTTTCTAAATCTTAAACAAAGAAATTGACAGCCCCAAGAACTTGGTGACCAACCGGGTAACAGAGAATACAGCCACCATCTCCTGGGATCCAGTGCGAGCCACCATTGACAAGTACATGGTACGCTACACCTCTGCGGATGGAGAGACCAAAGAGATTCCAGTGTCAAAGGATCAGAGTAGTACCATCCTGACGGGTCTGAAGCCAGGCATGGAATATACCATCCATGTATGGGCCCAGAAGGGGGCCAGGGAGAGCAAGAAGGCTGACACGAAGGCCCTAACAGGTACTGTGATACTTCACTCTTACCTAGAGTGAATCTCCCCCTATGGATAGGGTGAGGAGGGGAAGAGTGGGGCTGATGACTTTATCTAAAGATGTTTTCCTAAGTGGTTCCCTATTGACCTTGTTTAGGTGTTTATGTGTTCACACATTCATGTACATGTATGCATGTGTGCATGTGCATGGAGAGGTAGACATGGGGGGAGGGTCAGTTGCTCTTCACGTTATTTTTTGAGATGGTCTCTGTAGCTGGTGACTGCTTATTTGTTTCCCGGCTGTCCAGACCCAAATAATCACACAAAAACTATATTAATTGCAATACTGTTTGACCAATAGCCTAGGAGTCTTTCTAGTTAGCTCTTACATCTTAAATTAACCCAATTTCCTTTATTCTGTCTATTACCATGAGACTGTGGCCTACCGGTAAGGCTCGGTGTCTTCCTCCTTTGATAGCTACATGGCATCTCCTTGACTCCGCCTGCTCTGTCTCTATATCTCTTCCAGCATGGCCATATTCTGCCCTGCCATAGGCCAAAGCAGCTTTATTCATCAACCAATTAAAGCAACACATATACAGAAGGACATCCCACATAAGGTCTCTCTTTGATTTGGCGAGTCTGTCTGGTCAGTAAAGCTCAAGGGATCTGCCTGTCTCTACCTCCTCTGCCCCAAGATTACAGACATGTGCTATATTGTCCCTGGTTTTTTCTATAGGTAGTAGGGATCTGAACTTAGAGGCTCATGCGTCTATGTAAAGCATTTTGCCCACTGAGCCTTTCCTTCAGCCTCATAGTTATCTTTTAGAGGTAGTTCTTTGACAAGTTAGGTAGGATGGAGGGCACATGGTGCCATGGTTGTGTAAGTTATTCTTCCCCAAGGCTTATCTGCTTAGCCCAGATGCCAGGACCTCTGCCCCGGCTTTGAATAAAAAACTGGGTTGGGTCTCAGTTCCTACTGGGAAAAGAAAGAAGCAGGAAGTTCTAGTTTCAGTCTTTCAAGGTGGAGATGGAGATGATGGTGGAGCATCCTCCTCTGTGTCATCATCTGTGGATGACCGTCAGTGCCTGGGTTGCAAGTGAATGTGTGTGATGGGGCCTTTGGGCATAGATGAGCATTATGCAACTGGGCCTCCATGGGACCCAATGTCTGTGATCCCTTCAGGCATTCTGAACAAGGTCCATTTATCTCCTCTGTGGTCAGTAGAGGTGCCATACATCTCTTGATGGTTTTTATTAGTTAAAATTAGCTAGCATTAAAAAAACGACAGGCTCCAAAGCTACAGAGAAACCCTGTCTCGAAAAAACCAATATATATATATATATGACCAAAAAATTCACTTTAGAAACTATGTGTAAAACGAAACCCAAAACAAAACCCAAATTACTTTTCCCCTCGTCCCAGACTCCCCGGACTCCTGTGTGGCTCTCCAAAAGCAATGGATGACTCTTGTCCTCCTTCCTTATCTCATTACTCTCTTCCTCTCTCCTACTCATCCCCTCTTCCTCCTTTATCTTCTCTTCCTTTCCCCAATTTAAAATAATTAAACATATTTCTCTCTCCTTCCCTCTTCCCTCCTTCCTTCCTGCTCCCTTTCACCCTCTGTCCTTCTCTTCCTCTTTCCCCTCCTCCCTCCCTCCCTCCCTCCCTCCCTCCCTCCCTCCCCACCTCTCTCTGTCTCTTTCTCTCTCTATCTTTCTGTGTATGTGTGTGTGGGCGTGAGCACAGCACACATGCGGAGGTCAGAGAACAACTTATAGGAGTTGGTTCTCCCTTCCTTCGTGTAGGATCTGGGAGTGAACTCAGGCTGTCAAGCCTGGTGGCAAGCACCTGTCGGCAGAGCCATTTTGCCAGTCTCACTTTTCCCAACTGTAAGAACAGTAATGAAACTTTTATCTTCCTGCTTCATTGAGATACGAACATAACCAAGTCAGACATCCCAAGTCCACAGTTGTTAATCAAAGAGGAGGATGCCGAAACTACCTTAAACTATTTAAATTCTGAAGGAAATCCAGTCTCTCTATGTGATGGATAAAGTATGATCCATGCCAGATGCTGTGCTTTAGAAAATCAAACCAAGCTGATATTACAGAGACTCAAAATTTGTCAAAACAACCTAATTCAAAACAACAGCTGTCTGATTTCTATTAAAATACTGCAATTCAGTTCTCAGCTGAAATGCTACTGGGGAGAAAATAGCCTGGAGATGGCTTTTTGGGAAGTTCTAAATTAAAATCGCCTTTTATGATATTTTTTTCAAAATGGAAATTTCCATTCATATCTTGTTTGCTTAAAAAATATGAAGATTCTAACCAGAGTTGGTGGAAATTAGCATTTTTGCTGAGCTTTTGTTTCCCTTGTCTACACGTACATGCTCACAGACCTGTGCATTCCCTCTGGTACACACTCACAGACCCATATATGCCCTCTGGTATATGATCCCATGCATGCCCTCTGGTGTATGCTCACATACCCGTGCATGCCCTCTGGTACATGTTCACATAACCATGTATGCCCTCTGTTACATACATACTTGTGTGTGCCCTCTGGTACATGCTCACATACCCATGTATGCCCTCTGGTGTATGCTCACATACCCATGGATGCCCTCTGTTACATACTCCCTTCTGGTACATACTCACAGACCCATGTATGCCCTCTGGTAAATACTCACATACCTGTGTGTGCCCTCTGGTACATACTCACATACCCATGTATGCCCTCTGGTACAAGTCCACATGCCTGTGTGATCTTCTGGTGTATGCTCACATACCCGTCTATGTCCTCTGGTATATGTTCACATACCCATGCATGCCTCTGGTATACACTCACAGACCCATGTATACCCTTTAGTACACACTCACATACCCATGTATGCCCTCTGGTACAAGTCTACATGCCTGTGTGATCCTCTGGTATCTGAGTGGCCAAGTCTATACATGAAAAAGAAAAGCTTTTCTTTGTCTGCACCCTTCCTAACTAACAGCTCTCCCACCTCTCATTCTGAAACAGAGTCTGTCTGACTCTACAGGCCAGGAAGGCCTCCAGCCTTACTCTCTGAAATCCTCCTGGCTCAGCCTTTTGAGTGCTGGGATGAGAGATATGCATGACCACACCCAATTTCTTTCTGCTTTAACATAAACACTATATCTCTTATTTCTGTACTGGGTATATACAAAGGTCACACACTTAGATGTTTAAGAAATAGAATTTTGTATTTTTATATTAAGTTAATATTATTCTCAGTCCCCTTACATATTAAGGCTCCTAATCTCAGCAGGTAAGTTTTGGGGTTTCTCAGTGCTGGACATTGACAGCACATCATCTTTTCATCTCTCCAGACAGTGTCCTCTGAACGGTCCCTAGGTTCTGTGTGCAGGGTCCTTTCCAACTTGTGGCTCTCATCCTTCCAAATCACACAAGAAGCTCCACCACCAATGAGAACCAAAGTGCCAAATTACACTGTTCATATTTACCACTCTGGGCATCTCCTGGGGAAACGAGGTCCAGGGTCCCTTCCTCTCTAGACTACTCAAAGCCATATTTTTAAATCCTCCACTTCTACAGGTCTGCACTTTTAAAAACAAAGGCTAGGGAGGCTCTGAGCAAGACCAGGACTACTGACTGCTTAAAGGCAGGGAGAGAAATGGGTAAATACATAGAAAGAAGATCACTTAAAATTATGTATATTTTAAGAACAATTGTTACCTGGCTACTCATTTACAGAAATTGACCCTCCGAAAAATCTCCGTCCTTTTGGCGTCACACATTCTGGTGGAGTATTGACCTGGATGCCCCCCTCTGCTCAAATTGATGGCTACATTTTGACCTACCAGCTCCCCAACGGCACAGTGAAGGTATGAGGAGTTCCTGTATTTCTCTTGGTGCCTTCTCTTCACAGGTTCCCTGTACAACAAGCCAGCTTGACTGGTTGATCCCTCACTGCTAAGCCACGCTATTTGTGAATACTACGTTCTCATTGTAAGGACTAACCTCCGTGCCTGCTGCTAGTGACTGTGACACATCTGCTGCCTGGGCATAGACCCCATTTTAGCGTTCACTTGTTCATCGCTTATCTTGCAGTTCTAGGGACTCAAACTCAGGGAGGTGTGCGTACTAGGCATGCTCTGTTTTCCTCCTCTTCCTCCTGCTCCTTCAGAACTACCTCTTGCTTCCCCTCCTCCTAATCTTCCTGCCCCTCCTCCTGCATCTCCTCTTCCTGTATCATCTCTAGCTCCTCCTTCACCTCCTCTGGCTCCTTCCACATCTCCTCCTTTTGTACCACCTCTTGCTCTTCCTTCTGCCCCTCATGCCCCTCTTTCTGTTCCTCTCCAGTAGCACCTTTTGTTCCTCCTCCTGCCTCTTCTCTTCCTGCCCCTCCTCCTCTTTCACCCCTCTTCTTGCTGCTGCTCCTTTTGCTCCTCTTCTTTCTCCCCCTGCCCCTCCTTCCCGTCTATAAATTGTTGGATCTGCTTAACACTTTTAAGTTCCAGGAGGAGTGAGAATTTTTTTCTGTTTTGCTTATTTTTGTATCTAAAGCATTTAAGATAGTGCTTAGCATGCAGTTGCTGTGATTTTTTTGTTTTATTTTATTTTTGGTGCTAGTTAGTCTTGAACTCAGGGCCCTGTATGTGTCATGCAAATGCGCTGCCCCTGAACTATGTGTCTAGCTCTTTTCAATATTTTTATTTTGGGACTAGGTCTCACTAACTTGCTGAGGCTGACTTCAAACTTGAACTCTTTCTGCTTCAGTCTTGAAAGCAGCTAAGGTCAGAGGTGTGTGTCAGCATTCATGGCCACCAATAAATATTCACTGACTAAATGGATGGCCATTATTTCAAGGGCTAACCTTCCCTAAGGATCTCTGAAGTCCAGCAAAGTTTTCAAACTTGGCCAATAGAAAATTGTCATTATTTCTCTTTGGCAATACATAAAGACAAATAAGAAATAAGAAAGAAAAAATAAGGATACTGATTTATTTTTTATTACAATGAGTGAATCTGACTGTCCAGCTTGGAGAGTTAGTCCAATGTTTATAGAGTGAGTAAGACATGTTCAGAAGGATTTATTCAAATACCAACTACTCTGTCTCACAGATATGATGATGACCAGGTTTGCCTTTTTTTAAAATGTTCTTAGTCTAGCATTGTCAGCTTGCTGCTAATAGCACTGCTCTAGTCATCGTCTCTCCATATCTGAAGGCACAGGTCCCTAGGCAGCCTGGCTGGTGCTCCAGTGGTGGCCATGCATGGACTTGGCTCTCAGCTGGCCCTTCTAGCAGGGCCAACTCTCCGTGGCATGGCCCTCCAGGAAAGTGACTGAGACTCACTGGGATTCTGGGCTGCCACTGAACTCTTGGAGAGCTTCTGACATCATGTTAGTCAATGCTGTTGATGCCCAGGGTGCTGGAAAGAGAAACTGAATCGCCTACTGTCTGTTACCTCCTTTGTTTGTAGGAAGTGCAGCTCCAAAGAGGTCAGCAGAGGTTTGAATTGCAAGACCTGGAACAGGGTGTCACCTACCCTATTTCCTTGGTTGCCTTTAAGGGTGATCGCCGGAGTCGAAGTGTATCTACCACCCTTTCTACAGGTAATGTGGAATCAAGCCCTTTAAATGACAATATATAGAGGCAGGTATTGGAGAGGTCTTCGGGGGGCATGGAGTTATGGAGAAATAAAGATGGGATTATGGATTCCAAACAAATCCACCCCACAGTGAAGGGACTAACGAGGGCAAAACTGAGTGTTGCACCCGGGAGAGCTAGCCTAGGACATCGAGCGACACAAACCTCACTTAAAGGTGCATTTGCAGAATTGATAGGAGCAGAGGGAGTGAGAACACTAACATGTGAGCCAAGAATTGGAAGAAACAAAATAGTGCAGGAGGCTATGAAATGATTTCTGAACAAAGTAAATTGCCTTATAACAGGGAAAGCTGTGTTGTTTCCTCTTCCTTCCTTCCCTTCTAACGACTTTGTCCTTCTGCTTGCTCTCAGTGGATGCCCGTTATCCACACCCCTCAGACTGCAGTCAGGTTCAGCAGAACACCAATGCTGCCAGTGGCCTCTACACAATCTACCTAAATGGTGACGCCAGTCGGCCCATGCAGGTGTACTGTGACATGGACACGGATGGAGGCGGCTGGATTGTGAGTCCTAACGGTGCCCAGAGGCGCTCAATGGAATTTCTTTCTTAATCTAGGGAGATGGTCACAGCTGCCCCAGGGAGGCTCTCTTTCTTCTCTGCCAGTGGGGGAAGGAGCTTTAATAGCTTGCAGTTGTTTGCAGAGAGATCTTATCCCATTGTAGGAAAACAATCTAGGGCTTAATTTGGACCTGTGACAGGCATGGTTCTTCAAAGCACTTTAAAAAACTAGACTTTCACATGATACTTTAATGTGAGAGGATTATTATTCTTGTCTTACAAAGAGGGACGCTGAAGCTTACATGGTTGAGTTGGTCATACATGTCAGTGACATTGCTAGAGCCACATTCCAGGAGTCACGCCTGCTAGATCCTTGGATATTCTGATGGCTTATTTTAGGTCGACCAAAATGTAAATTCATGGCCTTTTTGATGGATCAATCCTCTGAACTGGGACCTGGTCTGGGGTCTAGACTTTGACTCTGCAGGACAGAAATATGATTCTAAGACCTTTGCTTACACTACACCACTTCTGTCATGGCTTGCTGATTCAGTCCTATGAGGCACCTTTGAAGATTGCAGGCGGATTGTTCTTTCTCCCTCACTTGGCTTCTTCCTGTGTCTGAACTGATGCAGGCTCTTATTTTCCTAAACTACAGGCAGTCTTCACCCGCTGGACATTGCCATCCATTGTGGGAAAGAGAAAGCCTGGTCTCCTAGTGCCCAACTCTGCTCATTTACACATTTGCTCAGGGCTCTTAGAGCAGCCACAGGTGAAATGATATCATCTGATGAGCAGCGATGAAGAAAACTTAATATCTGCACAGTGGCAAAGAATACTTGAAAGTCCGTTTCATCCACCAATTGGTTGGATGGCAGAAAGGCTTGATTTATAAAATAACACAGCAGATTGTAACATGGGAGGTGTCCCACCTGAGCAGACCTGTAGGGCTGTGCCTGCTGCTTTTCATCAACACCATTGTAACTCTACGCATCAGCCCACTCCGGCCTACAGCCCAATTTTCTGCCATTGTGCTTATAATTGACCTTTGGCAGGTTGTCTGTACTGTTTAGTGTGGTCTTTTTGAAAACCAAGCTTATACAGGGAGGGAGTCATTTATCTACAGCAGCCAAGGGAGGGAGGGAGGGAGGGAGAGAGAGAGAGAGAGAGAGAGAGAGAGAGAGAGAGAGAGAGGGGAGAGAGAGAGTCGTCTCTCTGCTTGTACAGCCCATGAAATAGTGCACAGATATCTAGTGAGAAGCTACTGTTTCAGACACTGTTTCATTGTCTGACAACACAGCAATGAACACCCAGATAGATGGCCGACTTCACGGACCTTGCCTTCTGTACACCCATGCAAATGAGCCTGACTCAACACAGTCAGTTATAGGACCACAGAATTCAGTCAGCCTGTGCTTTATTTGGTCTCTAAGGGTCAGCTATCTCTGAAAGATGACCCAGGTTTCCTCTGAGCTTTTAAAATCCTTTTATGGAAGTTGTTCTCTGTCCCAGGCAGCAGGAACCTAATTCGATGAACAGGCAGAAGGCCTTTGCCCTGAGGTAATGCAGGCTGCCAGGAGGAGACTGGAAAGAACATCAGGGAACACTTAGAAGTCTCCAATCTTTCCATCTTGGAAGTCTAAGGGCTGCAGCAGAGGCTCTTTCCACAGGCATTTAAATGCAACCTTGACTTTTCTCTCCTGATTTAGTCATCAAGACAATGAGTAATGTCTCCAGCACAATGACAGTGCTGGATTGTAGAACCCTCTTAAGATACTTTACCACCTCTTAAGACATTTCCCTATTCTTACATAGCTCATTACAGAGTGTTTTAATCTCTCAAATGCCTCAACCAAACTAAAATGTATAAATTATCTGTGTGGTCGGTACACTTAAAGATGATAGAATAAAATATAAACTAACAATTATTGAGATATAATAACAGCTTATTGTTATCCATGCCTAACTTCATGGTTTGCTGACCTTTCTGAAGCCTCCTTTGAAGTTCTTGGGTGATGGGGTCCAGCTGTACCTCGACCTTACGGTTTAGAGAGGTGAAGCATGGGCTGTGCTTGTGGCTCAGTTGGTAAAGTGCTTGCCTAGCATGTGTGATGCTCAGGGACTATTCTCTGACATCATAGAGAACTGGATGTGATGTCCATGACTGTAATGCTAGCCCATGGGAGGCTGAGGTAAAGGGAGTGGGATTAGAAGTCCAAGATCATCTTGGCTACACGTGAGTTTGAGACCAACCTGGGCTACACTGAGACCTTGAAGGGGGGGGGGTGAAACTAGCTAACTTAAAAATGAAATTAGCCAATTTAGTCAAGGGTACATCTAATAAGTGTGGAGATTCCAGAATTGGCTTCCCTAGACACACTGGGGCATTATTTAAAACAAAACAAAAAACCCAAACCCAAAACCTGCTCATTGATTGGAGATAGAGACATTGGTAATGCATCCTTAGAAGGGCAGGCTCAGAATCAGTCCCAGCCTTGGAGTGGGAATGCTAGCGGCATAATGGATACACAAATAAGGAAATGTCAGTACCATATCCAGCTAGGATTCAATTGTCAGTGATACAAGAAGAATCCAGGAGCAGGCTTGACACAGGCTCCTGACCAGGAAACAGGTCTTTCAAGTATTCAGAAATGCTACCTGGGAAATAGACCCGGGAGGGTTAGATCTTCTAACATTCCGACTGAATGATGGGGTTGTGTTATCCTTTTTTGGGTCACTAAATGGTTGTGTGAACATGGCTAATTTTCTGAGCTTTGCCATCTGTGAAATGGCATTGTTACTTTTCCCTCAGATTCAACACTCAGTTGATGTCCAGTAAATGGTTGTTATAAAGTAAGTGAGTGAAGAATGAAGGGGAAAAGAGAATGGGGAAGTTTAATGAGTGGGCAGGGGAGAAGAGGAGAGTGAGAAGAGCTGTGCTGATGGACAGTGTTAATACTGCGTGCAGTGGCTTTTCCTAAATTCTGCTCATCAGCGCGTTGCCATTCCTAGGACATTTTTGTAAGACACGTGCCATCTCATCTAGTTTTCCCAGAAATGGTGTGGTAGACTTCTCTTTCCCACTTGGGTCTCTGCTTTACGGTGAGCTGGCTGAGATCAGAAACCAAAAAGACTGACTCATTCTCCCCTCTCCAGGCCGCGTCTGTGGCTGCCTTGGAGCTTGGAATGTTCTCTTCCCATGGGTGTCTCTGTTTGGCACCTCCTAGGCCACAAGACTTACTGGGGCTGCGAAGGGAGTTAATGTGGGCGCCCGTGTGAGGCTTGAGCAGGGTCAGGATTCTCACCTCCCTCCCCCACTCCTCCTAGAATGTAAAGATCACACAGCTATCAGGTTGACTTTACCAGATTTAACACCATGGATAGGATTTTGTGTTGGGACTTCTTCATTTAGATGAATACAAGAAAAAATAGAGTTATAATTCTAGTCTTTGGTAAGTGGTTGCTAATCATTACTGAGTGGGCTAGGATGGCTTTTAGCTTGGCTCTCAAGTTCAAGTGGAATAATATGCATTGCCATTTTCAATACTGTGCACAGGTGTGTTTGGGTTTAGAGACGTTTCAAGTTTATTTCACATAAAGGAGTCTGATTTTTCTCCAAGGGGAACTGACATTTCTTTTCGGACTAGAGATCTTTTTGTAAAGAAAGAAAGCAACCCATTTGTCTGAAGTAGAACCTGCATCAGTCTCCATTTTCTCATTTCCCATTTACTCCTCAGCTCATCCCAGCCTGGCTTTCTGTCTCCCTAACAGAGCTCCTGCTGAAGAAGTGGGCGATTTCCATGTCATAACTCCCAGGGAGCTGGGCTCTTATGTGCCTTCACCTCTCATCAGTATTGGAAACGACTGACCATTATTTCTCTCTGTGGCTTTTGTGATTACCCATTTTTCTAGTTTTCCTTCTGTGTTCTTAGTTGCTTCTTTGCTCCTTAATGAAATCATCAATGCCCATGAGCATCCTGGAGATCTAAGTTCTGACGTTCTTCCTAGATGGCAGTATCCTCCCCTGTTGCCCTCATTTCCCACCGAGTCTCGGTGGATCTTTATATTCGTTAGGGCAAAATGGTTCTGCAGAGGTGACAAACCACTCTCCCGTTCTCATGCTCAAATCCGGGAGCTATTTTGCTCATGTGTGCATTGCTCTGTAGGTTTGGCAATCACCACTCAGAGTGGTGACTCAGTGGTTCAGGCTGCTTCCATTCTGTGGTTGGGCTGTTTCGGTTTGTGGCTTCTACCATGGCACATGGCAGTGGAAGACGACATGCTGAACTCCATCTACTCTTGTCCTTTTAACTCTTGTCCTTTTGGCTAGAAACACTCACACAGCTTTTACTTAACTACAGAGAAAGGTGGAAAAGGTCCTGTGTTCTTGGGACAAGAAAAGTCCAATGACTCGGTGAATTCCTACCATTTCCCCCACATGCTCCCTCCTTAGAAATCAAGCATAGGTCTCTCTTTATACCCGAATCTCCAGCTGTTTACATGAGACCTCTCTTCACCAGGAAACCTCAGAAAGAATTCATGCTGGACCAGGGATGCAGCTTAATGGTAGAACTCTTGCTTAGCACTCATGATACCCTAGGTTCGATTCCAAGTACAGCTAAGAAGAAAGGAAAACAAACACACCCCAACTCCCACAGTGTTCCTAAATGAACTTATGATATACGCTCAAAAAGCTGCCCCTCTCAGAATCCCCCTTTTGTAAGAACAGCTGAGGAATACTTACTCAGTTCTGCAATCCAAACTCCTATAGAACAGGAGAAGTGTCTGTGGTGGGGTTGTATAGTTTGTCAAGACCCCCAAAATATGGACTGGAATTCCAAACCCAATCAAGCTGTGTATGTGAGCTCTCACTATTGGCTCTCTTCTTTCAGGTCCACATTCTGTGCGTCACCACGCCTGCCAAGCTTACGTTCTGTTGACTTCTGTCTGTTCTCAGGGTGGCTTCTGGTCTAAGTTATCATCCGCTGTTAACAGCACACTGCAGTGGTCTCCAGACTGGTAACCTTCCCACCACACTTGCCTCTGGCCAGACTTTTCTCTACACTGCAGCCAGAAGGACCTGGGGAAGATCCCGTTTCCTGCTTAGATTCCTCCAAAATTACCATTGCTTTTTTACAGTGGGCCAACATCTTCAACCAAATTGAATCCCACCAGGGCTGACCTTTGCTCACATCCCAGCCTCCTCTCCTATTCCTTCCTAATGAACACCCAGAACCATGGACAATCCATCCTTCCTTTCTCTTCCTGATGTTCTTGCTTGCCCTGCAGCCCTCGGCTATTTCCCAGGGGAGCTTTTGTGTAGGTGCAGTTCTCCTGTGCCTTTCCTTCAAAACTCTCATCACTGATTTAATTGAATTCTTATTCATTTGATTATTTAATTAATATCTTTCTTATTTACTGGACTGTTTGATCTGTTTGGTCAGAAACCAGTTCTGCTGTATCCATTTTGCCCATCACCTTGCATGGTCTCTACTACCCAGTAGATGCTCGATAAATATTTGTTGAGTGAACTTGTGTTGTTCTATAAATACTAAATACTTGCTATGTTAGGATTTTTGTGAATTAAAATAATTCCCACTTTCAAACTATTTAAGTGGAAGACAAAAGACAGCATACAAATATATCATGCTCCAATTGAGTCAAAGGCTTTAAGGTTATATGTCAGAGACAGCAAAGATCTGGAATGTTCTATCCCACACACCCAACTACTAGTAATATATTACTGGTTCTCCCAAGTTTTTCTGTGCTCTATGATTGAAATTTCTTGAAAGTAGGAATGTTCCTGTTAGGTACTACACCTTTTCAAATGTGCATAAAATGCACATTTTGCCTTAAATTCTTATGAATGTAATAGACAGTAATGTCAATATACTGAGACATAAATAAAATTTGCTTCTGAAAAATGAAGATGTACCATTTTAGGAAATGTGCGGGTTCATAGTTTCTTCTTGCCTCCCAGAACCACATGGAAAATACAACTAGCATTTCCTGGCCCTGCAGTTGTGTCTGTTCAATAGCAGAGCAAGGCATTCTTTTCCTTTTACAGGTCTTCCAGAGACGGAACACTGGGCAGCTGGATTTCTTCAAGCGTTGGCGGAGTTATGTAGATGGTTTTGGGGACCCCATGAAGGAGTTCTGGCTTGGTATGATCTCTGAGAATCAGGAAGGTGGGGTTGTGGGAAGATAACATCCCGTTTGATGATCTGGTCAGGCTGTTTACCCATTTTCAAGGAGAGATCCAAAGGATAGGGATTCTGTGTGGTGTGGCCATGCCAATTGGAAGGCTCTTGTGTACTAGGTTCAGGTGAAGAGATAGGATATCCAGAAGTGACTTTTTAGCTGTAGCCAAGTTCTACAGAGTCTTTGTAGAGCCTGCATTTCATGTAACCACAGTAGAAAGACAGCTGATTGATTGGATTCTGGGCTCTTGCTAAGACGATGTGCTAGCAGGTCCTGTAATTCTGCTAGTGCAGCCAGATATTATGGGCATTAGTTTTACCCATTTGCCCTCTGCTCTCTTCTGGAGCAGATGTTCACGGAGAGTAAAATATCCAATAAAACATCTACTGGGGGGGCTGGAGAGATGGCTCAGTGGTTAAGAGCATTGCCTGCTCTTCCAAAGGTCCTGAGTTCAATTCCCAGCAACCACATGGTGGCTCACAACCATCTGTAATGAGGTCTGGTGCCCTCTTCTGGCCTTCAGGCACACATGCAGTCAGAATATTGTATACATAATAAATAAATAAATAAATAAATAAATAAATAAATAAATAAATAAACATTTTAAAAAATCTACTGGGAAGTATGAAATTAAAAAGATTGAATCTGAGTATTCAATGTCTAATAGAGTAGATGATGTTTGTGGTTTTCTTGGTACAGCTTCTCCTTTGAGTTCTGAGCTCAAAGCTGATCTCTGTTCTACTTGTGAGATGTGTCAGCAGAAAGAAGGTCTGCTTCTGCTTCAGTGAGGTGGCACCAAGGGGCAGGTCACCCCAATACTACACCCCCTCTCCTACATAATAGCATTCCATGAAGTCACCAGCATTGCCATGCCAAAGAAATAACAGAATGGGACTATTAGCACCCCAGGAGAAAGTGTTGGGAAAGCCCTTTATTAACAGAGAAGATAAATGCAAAGAAGACCTTTAGCTCTGAATGTCTCAGATGCAGATAGTGAGAGCTCACCCACCTGAGCCGACCGGTCTTTAGAATTCCTCTCCATGTTTTCAGGACTTGATAAACTACACAATCTCACCTCTGGCACTCCTACGCGGTATGAGGTGAGGGCAGACTTACAGACTTTCAACGAATCCGCCTACGCTGTGTATGATTTCTTCCAAGTGGCGTCCAGTAAAGAGCGGTACAAGCTGTCAGTTGGGAAGTACAGAGGCACAGCAGGTAAGGGGTCTTTCTCTCTCCAGGAGTCTCTCGCTTCTGTCATTTGAGATTTGATTTGCTGTGTGCTATGGATGTGGGTTGTGGAATACTGGCATGTAGCAGTTGGTTGTCCTCACTAACAATGGAAGTCATGCTCTCTGAAAGCGCTTGAGGGTAAAGGAAGTCAAAGCAACTTTAACCACAAATCTGAAAGGAAGGTTTGTATGTTCCCTCCCCCCAGACCCCTCCTTGATGCCCCTCTGGTTTAGGCTGTTGTACATTAGCCTTTTTGAACAATTTCATTCTGCCTTTCAGTGGGCTTCCACACAGTGTGACTGTTACATTTGCTGTGTAACAGTGTGTGTGTGTGTGTGTGTGAGAGAGAGAGAGATAGAGAGAGAGAGAGTAATTTCAACATTTTGTAGTATTTTGCTGTAAATTAAAACAGAAAAATGGAAGTGCTGAGTCAAGGAGTGAGAGCTTTAGGTCTCATTAGCTTACACAACAGGGACAACACAAAAATGAGTGGTTTAGCCAAGAGCAGGGGCTCTTAGCCTCTATTAGCTGCTCACTGGATTCTGGCCAATGGGTGTGGTGTGTTCAGTTCTGTAGGGAAAGGAACAGAATTAAACAGCATGACTGAAATGCTGGGATTATACTGACAAATATTTTAAGAGATGGTGTGGTTGTGGTTGCTCCTTTAATACAGATTTTTTTAAAAAAAAAAAAAAAGAAAAGAAAAAGAAAAAAACCGATGTTCATGCCTTCTAAGCAAAGTCTGCCTTCTGCCTTTTGCCTGATTCCCACTTTGGTATAACAATGTAGGAATGTGTTACCAACCAAATTGGCTGACTGCATAGGTCACAGTCTCTCCTCTCCAAAATACATGAGAAAAGGAGAATAAAAGCACAAAGTAACTTTTGCAGACCAAGTGGTAGGGGAATAAGGAGCTCGGGAGCGGAGATGGTGGTACAGCAAGGACCTGAGTGGTGGGTGGAAGCTTCCTGTAGGACGGGGGAGTGCAGTTGGCTCAGAAAGAAGGCTAAACACAGAGGGAGGAGAGGAAGGGGCTCACCACACCTGGGGGAGTCTTGGGGGAATCAAGGACTAAGCCAGGGCAAGGAGATTGCTAGTACTCCAGAAGACTTGGAAGGGATCTCAAAATTGTGTCCTCAAGGCTTTCTGAGGTCCCGGGCCATGATTTGAAGTGGTCAACTATGAACAGGAAATTTCTTTGAGCTCTATGATTTCATTTCTTAAAACAATAATATGAATTTCGCTCTTGTTTCTTAGTATCTAGCATCAAGTCTGCTGCAGAGTTGATGAAATTTTTAAAAATGAAATTTCTAGCAGGATTCCCTGTCTAATCTCATGAATATTTACTATATTTAATAGGAATAGACCCTCAGTTTGGTGTGGGAGCAGGTGGGTACCCATTACCCAGGAGTTTGCCCTTGGTCACGTTTGAATTGTCCAAGGAGTCGAAGCAGGGATTGAATGGGAAAGAGTGTGCAAAGATGTGTTTCTGGGAGAAATAAGTTCAGAAAAGGCTCTACAGCTACCAAGGCCCACTCTGCTTGGACTCGCCCCTTCCTTCCTCAGGCGATCTGCATCTTTCTGGGCTAGAGATGGGCTGTGCTGTATGCGCTCTAAGTGGAATATAAAATGTGGGGGTCAGCCCTGGAAGTCAGACTAGTAGGAAAGTAAGTCGAAGGAGTCAACATGTTCTAAACTAATTGCCGTCCCCCCAGGTACTTTATTTGCGTTTTAGCCCTGACAAAGTGATAACTCCTGTTCTAAACTCACTCAGGCCAATAAGGCCAGTCAGTAAGGATTTTTTCCCTTTCAATTCAAGGAGGAAAAGGCAGCTTGGATACAACTGGGAAACACGCATGACCTTTGTTCATGTAATTATCAGGCTTGTTACAGAATGATTTAAATGATCATAATTATTATTTTTTTAAAGACAGGCTCTTATTATGTATCCAAGGCTAGCATACAACTTGTAATCTTTCTGCCTTTGCCTCTTGAGTGCTGGGATTAACACATATACTACCATACACGGTGATCATAATAATTTAATACTAAAATAATT
The DNA here is from genome assembly GCF_903992535.2 of Arvicola amphibius. Taxonomy (NCBI): domain Eukaryota; kingdom Metazoa; phylum Chordata; class Mammalia; order Rodentia; family Cricetidae; genus Arvicola; species Arvicola amphibius. The sequence goes on from NC_052058.2 coordinate 61,433,180, forward strand.
GAAATTCATTGTCTCAGAGGACTGAGCCAGTTACATAACTCATGCCTCATCTCTAAGGTCAGACTGAATTCCTGATGGCTTCTTCCAGTCTCTCCCATCATTTGGAATAAGAGAGGACTTGCAGGCCAACCTTCAGTTGCCCACATTGGCCTCCTCATGCTCTGGTCTGTCTCCTGTAGGCTATCTGGCTGTCCTTCACACTTCAGCTAGACTTAGCCTTTCCTTCTCAGGCTAGAGTCTCAGTTCTTATGCACCTCATTCCTGAGATCTTCCTGGACAAGGTCTGGAGTCAGGTGCTTCTCTTTGGCTCGCCTGCCTTCCCATCTCCCCCAAGCTTGGCACCCTTCCTGGCCTCTTGGTTGAGACTTTATTCAGATCTATCTTTTCAGTTTGTCCCTTTCTTTCCCTTTTCTTTCTTAGACCATTAAAGTTTGCCTTTTCTGAGCCTAGTTACCATAATCCAGCAAATGAGCTGATGCTAATGGGTAAGGGAGTCAACATATTCTTAAATTAATGTGGTTCTCCTCCCAGGTACCTTATTTGCATTTTAACTGTAACTAGGGGATAATTCCCATTCTAAGGTTGTTCAGGCCAACAGGACCCGTCAGTGGAGGATGTCTTTTTAAATAGGAAGCCTTGGGAGCCTCTCAAATCACATAGCATTTAGGCAGCCGTCTAGTCTACCTGTGAGTACCATCACTCCTACCTATATGTTCTGTCTTACAGTGGTGGGGTCAGTGGCATTTTAGCTTTCCTCAAATATGCTTCTAGGTTCAGATGAGGGTTTTAAATCCTAGGAAGCTTCTGGCTACTTATGCCCTAAATGATGAGGTACAGTGTAGAGGACAGATGGTCAAGTGGAAGGTGAAGGTCTTGCTATCTCTGTGTGCACAACCTGTCTCTGTGTCTAGACTCTCCAGTGCTTTTATTTTAGCAGAGATGCACAGCCTTGGTGGAAAGGTAGGCTTCAAGCTTGTCCCCAGCTCAGACTATCCAGCTGGGCTCATGGCTTCTGACTGCCATTGAAGTCATGTCTTATTATTTTGTTATTAATACAAAGGAAGCTTCAGCAAGGCCACAGAATGCTACCTTAGTTTCTGATTCTGCGTCTTAGAGGCTTTCTTAGGTCCTTCATCGAACACTGTTTATTTATGTAGAGATAACAATGTGAACATAAATAGAATCTGTCTCAGCATTTCCACTGGGCTAGCCAAATTACTTACCGCTTATTCCATATCCCTCTTACCTGAGGTTCAGTCATGCTGGGGTGCTCAAGGAATGGGTCCATGTCCTGGGAACACTGGGGAATGTGACTGGGGATCTCTAACAGCATGAGTGGTCCAGGAATGACAATGTCCATACAGAGCTGTTTCAACCCAAAGCCAGTGGGTTAAATGTATTTTTAAAGGCTGGCATTTGAGAAGAAAAATAAGTAATATATTCATGGAGAAAAGGAAAAGCTAGACATTCATCATCACTCTATTTGCTACCCTCAATTTCAGGGACAACATTCAAGGTCTAGACTCTCTGCCCTGTGTCTGAATGTGACTTACAGGGAATATGATGCTTATGGCTTCTCCTAGTGTTAGGTCTTAGGTGGTGGCTGCAGAGTCATCCTGCACCACAAAGTACTGGGGGAGGAGGGGGGGTCAAAGTGACGTTTGGATGAGATGGACAGTGGCCACTTCTTGAGTGTGGTTCAGCCCTCCTTTGAGCCTGCTATAACTGGAAGAACCGGAATCCCTCTGAGCCAGTAGAATAGAGCTCAGCAGCGGTTTCTCCTAATGCTAATATGAGGGTCTCTAAACATCACCGGATTAACTACTTTTAAAATTCATTATTTTTGAAATGGTATGTAGTTTAGGCTAGCCTCAAACTTGCAATCCTCTGCCTTTGCTTCCAGAGTTCTGAGGTTAAGGCATGCCCATCACATCCGGATTAACTCCATTTGCCTTAGGAAGATAAACTTGTTGAATCGTAACACCCCCTCAGCGGGGGCCAGTTATTTTCTGATTCACGAACATACTCATTTTCTACACTCTGAACAAGAGGGTGGCTTCAGTTTCTTGAAGGTAGAAAAATCCATATGCAGAAATGAAATAAAAATCCCATACAGACAGAAACACACTTCTTTTTTTCTAGTCCGGGGTCCATAGTTAAATAACTGGAGTTATCTGTGAGAAATCACTTGTGTGGATTTGTGGAAAATAAGCTCTGGGAACTCATATTCCAGCCAGGAAAGCTGTGCTTATTAAAAGACTGTTACTAGGGGAGCCATTGTGTGTTATTTCAAGCTGTAGTTAACTGTCTGCAGGAATCTGGAGGGAGGAGGGAATGTGCACAGATAAAGTTACAGCCTGTCTTTCTTTGACTGGAAGAAACCCATGCAGGCCTGGCCGTCTTGGTGTCAGAGGAGTGGACTCCCTAGTTCCATTCTTACTGCTCTTGCCTTTGCTGGGTGAGGCATGAAGGGACCACTGCTAAGTTTACAGACTTGGAGGGACAAATTGAACCTTAATTTCACACAGGGGCTATTCACTTTTTAAGGGACAGAGGATGCTGGGGATTGCGCCAAGACCCTTGAACTTCCTAAGTGGACATTACCTCTGTGCCCAAGTCCCCTGCCCTTATGAGCTCTTTTTCTGCCTGCCCTAACTCACCCCAGCTGCGTTTTCAAGAACAAGAAACTCCTCTGGTTTGTGTCCCTAGAACCTGGCCTGAGGCTCACCCACCGCAGGTGACACATGTCACCCACCGCAGGTGACATGTATGTTCTCTGAATAAGTATGTGGACGGAGCTGCAGCTGTGCCGGGGCCATAGGAAGGGCTGTGGAGGCACAGATGCATGCTCTCACCTTAAGTGTGAGCCTGAGAAGCTGCGTTTTTAGTAGGTTCTCAGAAGACGTCTGTGATTTAGGTCTTGCGAACTCCCCCCAGGACCATTGTTGAAGGCTGCACTTAATAGTAGGGATGAAGCCCTCTGTGCGAGTGAGGGGGGCCCCGGGTGAATCTGCGTTTCTTAGAATCTGAGGGCCAGCAGTTGAATCTTGGTGCTCTCTTTTACGGACTCGGGAATAAGGCCACAGACTAATAATCCCCAGGTGTTCATTTCCTTGTGGGATCCAGAAGGGTCCTGCCCATCTTGTAGGCCTGTGAGAGTCACAGTAATCAGATGTAAATGTGACTGTCATTGTTGCAGGAGGGGAACTTGATTAAGCCGATGATTGATATGGGCTCTTATTGCCTTTTATGAGCTGAAAAAGAAAGTAAACTTATAAATGGAAGACAAATGCGGTAGGCAAATAGGTGCAGTCGAGTGAAGTAATTAAAGCAGATGCCAGACAGGATGTAATGAAGCATTAAATTGTACATACATGCCCAGAAGGGCTCGAGAAGTTCAGGTGTGTGTGCGTGTGTATCGGAGGAGGATCAGTGAGGAGAATCTTATTCAGTGGTGGAGTTGAGCTAGGCTTTAAGGGAGGTTAGAGTTTGACTAACGAAGGGCAGAGGGCACATGGGCCTGTTTACCTCATCAGTAGAGACAGCAGGATTGGAGGCTCCATAGGAGACAGCTCAGTGGCAAACCTGCCCACAGCCATGCTAGCCCCACAGCACACGTGCTGGCTTTGGGGATCCAGTTCTTGGCCAGTTCCCAGTAGCACAGACCCAGAAACCTGCTCAACATCCCTGCAGGGTCTTAATACTCAGGGTCATCCTGTTCGGCGGCACTGTCCTGGAGTACCACCTCGACTCCCTTCTTATCTCTCTTTCAGGGGATGCTCTCACTTACCACAATGGATGGAAGTTCACGACTTTTGACCGAGACAATGATATTGCCCTCAGCAACTGTGCGCTGACTCATCATGGTGGCTGGTGGTATAAGAACTGTCATTTGGCCAACCCTAATGGCAAATATGGGGAGACCAAGCATAGTGAGGTAAGTGACAGGTGCACATCTTTTCAATCACAAGCTTTGTCTGTCTATACTCCCAAGGCGCACCATCCAGGTCAGTGTGGTAGCCCTGCCCCCCTCTCTAAAGCTTTCAGTGAGGCAGGAGAACATGATCCAGGCTTCGAGATGTCCCCAGACGGCAGACACTATAGGGTCTGCATTGGACTACCACACCCTATAGGGTCTGCACTGCACCACCACACCCTATAGGGTCTGCATTGCACCACCACACCGTATAGGGTCTGCATTCACTACCACACCCTATAGGGTCTGCACTGCACTACCACACCCTATAGGGTCTGCATTCACTACCACACCCTATAGGGTCTGCACTGCACTACCACACCCTATAGGGTCTGCATTCACTACCACACCCTATAGGGTCTGCATTCACTACCACATCCTATAGGGTCTGCATTCACTACCACATCCTATAGGGTCTGCATTCACTACCACATCCTATAGGGTCTGCATTCACTACCACACACATTCTCAGCTGCAGGTGGGTGACTGACTGTCACCCATTTACGAAGACCATTGATGTGAATCATGTGCCATATCACTCCATTTTTAAGTTTCTTTTGTAATCTTTATGAGATAGGGTGAGTCTCATCTAGCCCAGGATGACCTTACATTCATTGCCCTGTAGCTGAGGCTAATCGTAAACCCATGATCTTCCTGCCTCTACCTTGTAAATTCTGGGATTATAGGCATTTGTCACCACATCTGGCTAAATTTTTGTTGTTCATTTGTCTACACAAACAAATAGTATTTGTTTGCTATTTAGCCTAGGCTGGCCCTGGACTCTGAATCCTCCTGCCTTAGCCTCCTGAGAGCTGGGATCACAGGTGTTTGCCACCACACCTAGCTCTCAGTGTACCTTACTAATTCACAAACAGACCCTGCTATAGATTGGGTTACTTTAACGAGGTTAGGTGATTTAGAAACAGGACATGCACCTGGTGGTGGTGGTGGTGGTGGCGGTGGTGCATGACTCTGATCTGAGCACTCAGGAGGCGGAGGCAAGTAGATCTCTATGAATTTGAGGCCAACCTGGTCTACAAACTGAGTTCCAGGACAGCCAGAACTGTTACACAGAGAAACTCTGTCTCAAAGAAAACAAAAACAAATGAACAAAAAGGGGGGGGGGAGAAAGAAAGAAAAAGATATGCATGTATGTCTCATAGTTCTAGAGGCTGCCCAATCCACGATCAGTGCCCACGTATTCATTCTTGATGGAGCCTTGCTTCTTGGAAATAGACACCTTCCAGAGAGGCTTTCTGACCTCTTTCTCTTCTGTTGTGGGTGCATCTAAAATTGACCTCCCAGAGAACTGCCTCTGAATATCACCAAATCGGGGCAATAAAACTTCAACATGCAGACTTTGGGGAGAGCACAGACATTCTCTTCAAAAGCGGACACTTCATTGTCTTTCCCATTGTCTCCAGCAGAGCTGTTCCTTTCAGTCCCTTGATCACTAGGTGAGCAGATTCTACTTTAGGTCAGACCCATCCTTGGCTCCACTTTAACCCCAGTCACCAAGAGTCTGCTGCAAACACCCTGTCCGCTCCCCTCTGTCACGACTGTATTCAAGGCTGAGTGTATGTGAGTGCTCCTCCCTTGCGGACTTTCCTGTCAGTACTTTCTGGGACATCCATGATCCTTGCTTATCAGTGTGGCTCCTTACCAGCTGTAGGACATCTGTCGACCCCCTTGGCTGCTTGAAAATTGTACTTTCCTATACTCACCATCAATCTCCTGTCCTTCATAAGCCTGTCCCGGGTCTCTAATTTCCAACCAGGTCCTGATCCTGGCCTTTATGAAGCCACCTCTCCCCAGAACTCAGACATACTAATATTACCATAAATATTAGCACCTCTCAAATCCAGGTACATTTTTATTACTTTGGTCCTTACTAGGTAGCCAGCATTCCCAATCCTTATATAATTTTCTTTTTCAAAGGGAAGAAGAAATTTGCCCCCAGGGCAATGAGGAGGGTTGGCCTCTGAATCATGGTGGCAGCATGTGGGCTGACCAGGGGAAGCCTATGATCAGAAATCAAATATTTGAAATGAGCAGCCAGCATGCCCTAAACCATTCCTGCATTTGCTAATAAAAGACATTCATCTGGTTAATGTGCTTTTCTTGGTCTGCAAGGCATTTAGCTTCTTGTTTATTATTTACTTCACAAATTAAAATACATAAAATTGGTCACTTGGGCTCTTTATTGGCCAGGTTGCAAGGTTATTAAGTGAATTAAATATTATTGGGCCCACCAGTCAAAAGACATAAAATGAAATTTTGTTTTCAGCAGGCCATTTGTTACCCCAACACTAATATCTGAACAGTCTAAATTGAAAATGATTTTACACAATTGGCTAATTAATATGTTTATTTTTGCCTTTTAGCTTTTGGAAAAGACAGAGTAAAGCAATAACTGGTTTTCTGATCTCTGCCTAGATTGACCTTCTTGTCATCCTTGTACTCTGGCCTCTCCCACATCTGTTTTCCTGCCATGGAGGCTTGTCCACCCAGTTTGTCAAATTCCAGGAGAGGGTGCATGATCTGGCCCTCCTGTCTTGGCTCATAACCCATTCCTACCCGAACTTCCTCTTCCTTTTCCTCCTCTTTCAGAGAGGGAATGACTTCTCTCTTTAGGATTCCCTCTACCATAAACCACCTTATTTTTTGCCCAAATACCTTTTCTTCATGTAGATTTGTTTGTTTGTTTTGTAGGGAGTGAACTGGGAGCCGTGGAAAGGTCATGAGTTCTCCATTCCTTATGTGGAGCTGAAAATCCGCCCCTTTGGTTACAGCAGAGACCGTTTCTCCGGCAGAAGGAAGCGGTCCATAGGAGGAAAAGCGAGAATGTTCTGAAGGCTGGTTTGAGCCTGTCTTCACAGGAGACCAGACAAGCTTAGGGTGGGCGGGTGGCCGTGACTGGGAAGCTGAAGTCTGAGGGATGTTCATAGCCTCTAACTTCTTAGATTGCTGGATACCTACAGGGCTAATGATATCATCACACTTCAAGTTTTAGAGGTTCCTACCATGTCACCTGCATGTTTGCCAGTCTCTACGGAGGGCCCAGAAAGTCAGCAAAGTAATTAGACAGTTTGAACAGATAGGACACAGTATTGGAACCGTATGGTTTTTTTAAGTCCATCCTTAATGACAGCTGTATTGAATTAGGGTGAAGAAATGAACCAGCCAGTAGATCACCAACTGGAAATCTTTAGAAATTGGAGATCTATGTATATATCCAATGATATAGATCTTTCTAGAAGAAAAACGGAAAGTGAGGTTCTGATCCCTCAGAGGTCTGAGCTGAGGCAACCTACTACTTGTTGTCTCTGTCTCCCCCCGAGTTTTGAAGGAAAAGTATAAATCTTCCTCCTTTTAAATTTCGTGTGTGATGAAGAAGGGGCAGAGAGAGCACCGTGGGGCCTTGATGCCTTGCTATTTAGCTAAGTTCTGACTGATCTCTAGCCTGCTGGAGACCAAAGCTCCCATTTCATTGCTATTTTTAACCGTCCCTTTCCAGATATTTGCATAATCTCTTTCCTAGATCTGCATATGTTGTAAATAAATTTGCAGTCATTTCAACTTTAAATAATCTGTCTCTCTAAATAACTGGTACCCCCCCCCCCAAGTCTTTCCTGGCTGGCTCGGGCCCATCAGCCCTCAGCCTCCCTCCTTCCCTGCTCCCCACACTGGAATCTCCCTCATCTTGTCCTTTTTGTGTGTCTGGTATCATTTTGGAAGATTTTCTGTAGCCAAGTCAGTGACCATTGAAGTAACTTAAATTCCTATTCAAGAAAAAAAAAATAAACAAACTGTTTGATTTTTCAAAATTGCCGTGTGTTATTTTCTTCACTTAAGTGCACTTGAATTCTAAATCTAACGTAAATACAAGTGAAGGGACAATTTGAGCATTATACAGGAATGCGGTTGGCTGTAGTCTTACTTGTGTGATAAGACAGCATGCTTTTTGGAATGTAGCCCAAGTATGAGTGGAGAGGAAGGCAAATGTTCTAGAAGCTGCACTTCCCCTTCTGGTCCAGGCTATACTTTGTTGCTTAGCTTTCCCAGGTTTAACCTCTGGGTCAATGCCAAGCTACACACCGGAAATCACTTCTGTCAAGCTTTCAAATTTTCAGTCTCAGCACCTCCTAGTAAGGCCACAGCAACAGCTAGATCTGCCTGCTAATGAGCGTGCTAAATGATGCTCACTAGGGGTTGGGGCTGATCATTAAAAAGGTGCGTGCACTTTGGTCATTGATTCAAGAATGTAGTAAGTGGTGGCCTGCTAGAGAAACAGATGAACGAGTCATGCTTGGTCCTGGAGCTGAGGGAGCTCGGAGGCTGTCATGTATTCAACACATACTATTTAAATACACTTATCCCGTACCAGGCTCTGTCCCGAGTGTCAAACCTATCCAAACAAAGCATTCACGAACATACTTTGTTCTATGTAGTCTAGCCAAAGGTTGCCAATAAACAAATGATGCTTCCACTCCAGTGGTGGCGAGTGACAGCAAATGACCAATCATCTCCCGTGTTCGAGCCTGACAGCAAAAACCAAGTCAGTTTTTATGACTTCAAGTGATCACCTCAGGAGAGTCACGGAGGTGGACAGTGACGGAGGTGAGGACTTTGAAGACTTTCTGGAGAGGAGATATTTTCAGGACAGGTTCTTGGAGTCTTGGTACACTTTTATTGGGGCTTAAGCCTGAGGTAACTTCCTCTTCTGTCTTGGGTCCCTCTGTAGAGCCTCCACGCTCCATCCAGGTCCTCTCCTCAGATTCTTAGGCCGCATACTGTGCTTGTTTGCGCAAACAGGTCTCCTCTCTGCAGATCAGAGTCCTTGGGCTCATCCTGGTGGGTTCAAACCTTTTGCTGCTTTGGCAAAGTGGATTCAGTTCCAGGTACACCTACTTAAACAAGATCACACCTTCTAATCTCTCTCAAGTAGTTCCACTCCTTGATGACCAAGCATTCAAATATATGAGCCTATGGGGCCATTGTGATTCACACCACCACAGATATAGATTGGTAGACTCCCTCCTGAGATGTTACGACCCATTGAAACTACTGCTAGGACTGGGGACTTCTCTAAGTAGTTCTGCTATGAAAGCCACCCATAGCCTTTGTTCTGGACGAGGCTTTGGTGGTACCAGATGATACCATGTACATCCCAGGTTCATTGACCCGCAGGGTTGCTCCACTGCTGGCAACTGGCGTGTGGGAGATTGGGGCTTCATTACCATCTTTTACATCTATAACAAAGTCCTATGTTGCTCTGGAGAAAGCTTTAGCTGACTATGATGGTTTGAAAGAAAATGGCCCCAAAGGGCGTTGCATTATTAGGAGGTGTGGCCTTGTTGGAGTAGGTGTGGTCTTGTAGGAGGAAGTATGTCACTGTAGGGGTGGGCTTTGAGGTCTCCTTTGCTCAAGCTACACTCAGTGTGTCTCCCAGTTGTTTCCTGCTGCCTGTGTAACAGGACATAGAACTCTCAGCTTCGCCAGCACCATGGCTGCCTGCCTGCTGCCATGTCCCATCATGACGATAATGGACTAAATCTCTGAAACTGTAAGCCAGCCCCAGTGAAATGTTTCCTGTATAAGAGTTGCTGTGCTCATGGTGTCTCTTCACAGCACTAGAAACCCTAAGACAATGACCTTCAAAGATTCTACTGTGAGCAGGGAAGGGATTAATTTTCAAGGAGTGTTTAGAGAGCGGGCCACAGCCCAGCCCCCAATCTTCCTTCATGAGGCCCCTTGCTTTAACATGGCCAGCCCAGCAGTTCATTCCGGTAACTGAATACCGGCCTAGGAAATGGGTTTCCGATAGATCTGCTTTTCAGGGAGGGTGAAGCGCTTTTCTTAGAGTCAGGTGGGTCCTCAAAGTTTTAAAGCTTATAGGAAGTCATCCCATGCTTCAGGATGACCCAAAGTGAACGGAGGTTTGAGGAGTGGGGATACACTAGAAGCCAGGAGCAGAGCACGGGCCGGGACGTCTGTACCACAAACTTTGGTAGTTTCCCGAGGTTATCTATTCTGCGCACGCGCAAGGTAGAGCTGCGCAGGCAAACTGATCAACTCTCAGAAACGTGTGGGAAGACAGCTCGGAAACTAATCCGGATGGTGGAGGCTTAAGGAGAAAGTGAGTCACTAGGGTGTGGTTGGCACTGTGATGTGTGTGTGTGTGTGTGTGTGTGTGTAATTCCACCAAAATTATCAGAGCATCAGGCCTAGAAAGACAGACTGAATGGCAAGGGGAGCAGCCAGACACCTGGGAGAGTAAGGCTGTGCCTGAGACAGGCAACATGGCTTCTCAGCGGGTGAGAAGACCAGGGAACCCGTGGAAAGGACAAGTAGGGATTCTTTGCTGCAAAGCTGTACTGACTGTCCGTTCACATTGCCAGTCAGCGCCTGTGTGAGCTTTGATGTATGTCCTTTTGCTCACTCCAGAGTCCCCTTCAGTGGGTCTCGGGTGAGTTCTGTGCATCTGAGCTTTTCAGAGTTCCCCAGGGGACTCCAACAAGGACCCAGGTGGGAGAGCCACTGTCCCCATGAAAAGCATTTGGACAGTGAGGAGTGACCAGTGCTTTTGAAACCTTGAAGTGATGTGGCAGACTTGTAGTTAGGAAACATTAGTTTGGTGACAGGATGGTAAAGGTAACATAGTGGGTTTTTTTTGGAAAACTATTTAAAATTGTGTGTGTGTGTGTGAACATGAGTGGGTGTGCATGTGTGGAGGCCAGAGGTTTACCCTGCATTTCCCTTGCTTAGTTTCTACTTCATTTACTGATGCAGGGTCCCTTTCTGAACCCACGGCTCACAGATTTCAGTCAGTCAGTGTGTTCTGCCTCCTCTGTGTAAAGATTGACGTCAGGTGGGCTGCCACACCGGACGAGCATTTACCTCCAGACCTCACACCTGAGCAGCAGCTGCTTTCTCCGCTGAGCTACTTCCCTAGTCTTCATGCTGTTTTTAATCGTCACACAAGGATGGGAAAAGTGTGACATTTCAATATGCTTATACGATGTGACAGGATCAGATCAGGGTGACTGACATATGCATCGCCTCAGACGTTTATCCTATCTCAGTGTTGCGAACATGCAAAAATCTTCTCTATTAGTTATTTTGAAATATACATTTAATCCTCATCAGCCAGTTACTCCACTGTGATACACAACACCGGAATTTATTCCTCCTGTCTGAGAGCACCCTGTACCCCTTAACCACCTGCAAGGGCTGGGGTGGGGTGCGTAGGGAAAGGATGAAGGTTCTCAGACCAGCTCACAGCTGCTGTAATAGTTCAGGCAAGAGGTAATTATTCCCTTGCTCTGTGTCAGGGAGAGATCTGTAGAACCAGCAGGATTTAAGGTGGATCGCTTTCAAAGACTAGCTGGTAAACCTCAGAGCTTGGTAGACTCTAGGTAAACCTCAGAGCTTGGTAGACTTAGTTGCGTATCATGGCTGCTTTCTCGGGAAATGCGCGGCATTCATGTTCGTCATGTGAGTTCAAGCACTCTGTTTTATATCTTAGAATTATCAGGCATTCAAGGGTTACAAAAGCTAGAAAATACTGCAGGGGAGGGAGAAAAAGGAGAGGGGAGGGAGAGGGAGGAAAGGAGGGAGAGAGAAAAGAGTCACACACACAGATTTTTCAAAGAATTGTGATCAAGGAAAGAAAAAAGAAAGCGGTTGTAGGTTGTGCAAAGCAAGGACATGCAGACAAGAAAACATGCAAAGAAAAGATGGTGAAAAGCTGCTGGTGGAACTTAGTTACTAGAAAATGTCCCCAGCTTCACTTTAAAAAAAATTACAGGTCATTCACTAAGCCTTTCACCAGGGTCATGGAGAGGATCGACAGTTCATGTCAATGGGAGCCAAGCAATACGGTAGGAGCCTGCAGCCAGGGGCAAGAGGCCTGCTATACCCAGTCTGGCCAGGAGATGGCAATGTTGCCTTACCAGGTGCCTCTCGGTTCAAGGGAACCTTTACTCCACGAAGGGAAAGTTCTAGAGGGGTTCCCCACTTTTCTTTCTTCTTGAGTATCATCCTCTGGAGAATTGGTCAGTGGGGTCCAGTCAGCATCCAGTATGAGCTTAGTGGTTGCTTAGGCAGTGTTTTTCCTGGTCTAACACAACAGGTGAGCAGGTGTTCCCTGGAAGGGAATTCTTGATTCTGCCTCCCCACAACATGTCTACCATCATGTACTGGGCTGGGCAGTGGATAGACAGTTCCAGAGGTATTTCCAAACACTGCCCAAAGTACCTCTGTGAGTGGATTGCTTCTGTGGATCCCTTGGGTTCAAGTCCCAGTGTTATGTAAATAAGATTCCCAGATTAACTCACAACCCCCTGCTCATTACAGAAATAGATGAACTTCTATATAAATAAGGGCAAAGATAGAATAGTTCTAAAGTTGTACTGTAAATTTTAGTTATTTTACATTTGGTTTGTCAGCTTTTTAACTTGCACAAAGATTTGTTTTAGACTTAATTGTAGGCCCATATTTCTACATGGTATGGCGACCAGAATCTCTGGCCACGGTTTGCATCTGCCGCGCAGGAGATGGTCACCTAACCTGTTGCCATCCCTAACGAAGGGTCAGGATGTTTTTCTGCTCCTTCTTTGTAATTTGGAGGATACCTGAAAAGATGTTAATCTGGCCTACGTGACAGAGCTGGCACACAGAGCAGGAAGATAGGGAGACGTGATAAAATGGGTATAGAAAGGTGTGGTTAAAGGTGTGGACATTACCACAGCCATTTACCTGGTTACCTAGGAAGCAGAAGGCAAATGAATTTCCCCCTTAGTTTATGTTTTGGTATATAAGGCTGTTTGGAGAATAAATGCAGAGGAATTCTCAGGATGTGAACTCAGGATTTCGTGAGGGATCACTGAGAATCTCCCTCCTGATAAAGCCAAATGAGTTGTGTCTTTAATTCCATGCCTCCCCTCTAGTCCAGAGGAATAATTTAGGGCCCCAGGCTGGCACCGGACCCCGATACTTAATTATTTTATTTTGCATGCAAAAGTATTTAGTCTTCATATATGTATATGCACCAGTACATGCCTGGTGCCTATAGAGACCAGAAGAGAACATTGGATGTCCCGAAACTGGACTGACAGATGGCTGTGAGCAGCCATGTGTAGCTGGGAACCAAACCTGGGTCCTCTGCAAGAACAGCAAGTGTGCTTGACCATTGAGCCATCTCTCCAGTCCAGCATTGTAAGTTTAAAGAAAAATAAAGGAATGTGGTTCTTTGTTTTGGCTAGTAAAGAGCATTAGGTTTATTAGTTCAGAGAGGCCAAGGAGGTGGAACACATGAAAGGGACATTTGGAGGCTTATGACCAGACCCATGAAATTCCTGGAAGAAAACTGTGCTCTCCATTTCATGTCTTGGTATGCTGGCTTCTTTTCTTGGGGTCTTATTTTCTTTATTTGTGAAACAGGAACCAAATGTGATCATGAATGCACCCTACATGCTACCAAGCCCTCTGGAATGGTAGGTGGAGTGTTCGGAGCTTAAGACTTTATATTGTCATTCCAAACTTTTGACTCTTCCTTTTCCTCAACAGGAGTATAGAACTAGCCAGTTCCAAAGGCTGCTTTTCTATGAATGGTCAACGGGATGATGAACAGAAGAAAGAGGAAGGTGAGTGAAATCCAAGGGGATGATTTGATTCTCTCCTCTGGAAGTTTTGCCTTTGATTTCTAGAACACCAACCATGCTTTTCCTTCTAGTCAAGTTAACAACACTTGTGCACTCTCCATAAACCAGGCCCTGTGCTAAATGTTTTATGTGCATTCTTCCTGTTTAACTTTTGGAGAACATCTTAATAGGGAGGTTACATCACACAGTGAGTGCTTGTCTGGCCTTCAGGACCTGGACCATCCTAGTCTTGAGTCCTAACCCACAATGCCCGGGGACTCTCATCCATTCTGCCAATGGGGGCCTCCCTTCTCAGTTCACCCCAGCACAAGTCTTTGTTAGCCTGACTTCATGCCAGCCTTGGTGTGTGTGTCCCTCTGAGATGCAATGAGCACACTGTTGATATGGGGATTCCTCTCTGTATGCTATGAATACCATCGGTTAATAAAGAAACTGTCTTGGGCCTGCACAGGGAATAGAGGTAGGCAGGGAAAGGCTGGGAGGAAGAAGGCAGAGTAAGGGAAAAGCCATGTAGCCCGGCTGGAGACAGATGCCAGAACTTTGCTGGTAACCCACCGCTACATGGCGTTACACAGATTAATAGAAATGGATTAAATTAAGATGTAAGAGTTAGCCAGTAAGAAGCTAGAGCTAAGGGGCCAAGCAGTGATTTAATTAATACAGTTTCTATGTGATTATTTTGGGGCTGAGCGGCCGGGAACCAACAAGCAGCCCCCTCCTCCTACACACTGTACTGCAGAGGTCTGTTCCTTTAGGCAGGTTGTGACCCCTCAGGACAGAGTCTCATAACTGGGACTCAGTGGACTCGACACAGTAAAAGCTAAAATATTTTCATGTGTATGCACTGCCATTACTAAATAAAGTGTGACACTTGTCCCCATGGGAATCTGAAAACATCTCAATAAGTTGAACTTATGACAGATACAGTAAATTGTTCAAAGGGATTTATTTGTTCAGTCTTGTTTGCCTGTGACTTTGAATTCAATAACAATCTTAAGACCAAAGGGCAAACAGCCAGTAGAGTACTCCAGTGAGTTGAGAATACCAATGGATGATCATTGTGCAACTCCATTTCTCAGAGTATGGGCCGGCCTGGGCAGGTGGAGCTGAGGGGCCCTTGGGGAGTGGTGAGCCTGGGAGGAGCCTGGGAGGAGCCTGGGAGGTATGCTTACAGCCCTCTGGGCAGCCCCTCCTCTGCACTGGAAAGTTTTGCAATGTCCTGGAGGAATGAATAGCAGGCTGACTCAAGACTCTGCTCCCTGGTTGCCGTGAATGTGTGGTGATAGGGAAGGAGCTCAAGAATCAACTGGAACCCCATGAAACAGCCGGCCTTGGGCAAGACAGCAAAATGTACCACTGTGCTAGCTTCTGTCTTAAGCCCCTTTAAAACATCACAGCCATTCACAAACATTTGCCTACTCTTTCCACAAGATGCCAGCCCCATGCTATGTGGGGTGGTGCTCCTAGCCATGGGGTGGCTATTGAACACTTGAAATAGGGCTGGCATAATTGAGCTCTGGACTTTGACTTGATTTAATTTTAGTGAACTAAGCCACATGTGGCTAAGAGTGGCAGACTGAGCCGTGTTGGTCGGGACCATTTCCACCATCTTGTTTGGTTGGTCAGCACTCTAGGTGGCTTCTACTTTAAAGACAAGCTAAGCATGGTTGAGAGAGGAATCAGGAGCATCTAACTCACTTCATGTCCTGACTAGTGCCAAGTTGTGGTTGACTTAGAAAGAGGGCGCATGTGCTTATATAAATACATGCATATGGACACATGTGTCTGTCCCTCATGGCTACCGCGGGGCTCCTTGCTGCTGTGTCTCACAGCCACAGATTAACCCAGAGGTCCTGGTTGTTGTTTTAAAGATCTTTACTATTACTTCCTTTTCCTGTAAGAAGACACTGGTTGACTTCACTGGAGAACTGTTTTCTAAATGTCTTCAGGGAGTATCAGCACTCTGTTCTGCACCCATGGTTGCCCAGTTCAGTCTCCATGGTTGCCTGCTTTACAAAGAGGGGGGAGGAGTCACATTCCTGGTCCTTGGCCCTGAGGCTCTAGGAGGGCAGTGACCAATCAGGGAGAATCCCTCCATTGTCGTTTCTGAGTGAGAATATCTCAATGATAGGACAACAAGCAGCTTATTCCAATGTGCAAGGAGGATTTCAGTTTCAAAATATTTATTTAAATAAACTTTATGTGATTTTAATTTTACAAGAAAGACACTGGAAAATACTGTACAACTTTGATCATTTATATATTCTTTTATAAAAGTGACTGTTCTTTCTTTACATTTTCCCGTTCTTTTTTCCTCCTCCCAAAAAATCAAAAGAATCCACTGAACAATAGATAAACACCCCTCTGACTGCATCTGAGTGTAGACCAGAAGACCAGCACGGGAGACCCCCTCCCCAAGCCCGTGCCAGTTTAGAAGGCTTCTTCTTTATGAATCCTCTTCAGAAAAAAGTTTTAAGAGATTTATTTTATGTGTACAAGTGTTTTGCCTGCATGTGTACATAAGTACCATTTGTGTGCCTGGCACCTGGGTCTTCGACAAGAGCAACAGGTGCTCTTGACTGCTGAGCCATCAGCCCCACT
This sequence comes from Arvicola amphibius, assembly GCF_903992535.2. Classification (NCBI taxonomy): domain Eukaryota; kingdom Metazoa; phylum Chordata; class Mammalia; order Rodentia; family Cricetidae; genus Arvicola; species Arvicola amphibius. The sequence goes on from NC_052058.2 coordinate 61,449,422, forward strand.
GAAGCCTCTTATGTTCTCCACTGATTCCCCCTCCCCAGAGGGGTCAGGCAGACACAGGTCCTGAGCCACCCCCCCTTGACTATTTGTGGCAGCTCTGGGATAGACCACAAGGCGGGAGAGGTGGAGAGTCATGAGGAATGAACTGGTGTGCGTAGGGAGAGGAAGCCCTAAGAGAAGGATGGAAAAGAGTGAAGCAGGGAGATAGGACACCAGGCTCTGTTCTGGGTCTCTGCTCCCCAGCAGCAATGGGAGGGGCTTATCACATCACTACCTGCACCATCCTAGGTGTTCTACAAAGGCTGTCAGAGAGGTTGTGAGGGGAAGGGGTCAGGAAGTGGTGATCCAATCAGGGTTGGGACTCCTGGATTCTAGCGTATGAAAGCAACTGAGAATCGACTTTCTGGTGCTGCATGACAGGAACTGGCTCAAGTCCATTTGATCTGAAAGCAGTAGGTACACTGTGCCTGGAGACAGAGACCTTGTTATGGCATCAGTGACAACTGACTGCTATCTAAATTCAGACAGGCAGGCAGTAGTCACGGAAACCATGGTTTTGTGTGGTCCTTGATGCTGGTGATCCATTCTTGCAGACTGTTCATTACCTGACATCCCATCTTTGCTGTCTGGCTCCACCTCTACCGAATTCTTCTGCCTTAGGGTGACTGAGAGTTAGAGGTGGAAAGGGCACCTAATGGGTAGTAACTGACAGAGAGGGGCATGCGGTATGTGGAGAAGCCTGGCCATTGTGTGACATGTGGCAGACAGCCAGGCAAACTATGACAAGGTACCCATGTGACAAAGGGGCAGAGAATCAGGAAGTGCTGCTCTGGTCAAGAGTCCTGTGACATTGGGGTTTTGAAGGAGAGAATAAGACTTCCCTGTCTGGTAGAAGACCCGGATGTGAGAGCCACCACTAGCCAGCCATGTTCCAATGGCCTGAAGTAGTATCATGAGTATCAGGTAACCCACGTGAGCAAACAGAATTCAGCTTTCCATTCCCAGTCTCATCACATTCAGGGGCTTTTCTTGCTACTGAAATGTCATAATTTGAATATGCCATTAATTAGACAGTGATTTGTCACTTTTCTATAATGGTCTCCATGGGGGGAAATATTTAAAGAGCTCCCCAGTAGATGTGCAAATGAGCTGTTAAGAGTCCAATCCATTTCCAAGTTCAGGATTTCTCTGCCTTCATAGCATGGCCACAGTATAATCAAAACACTGAACAGTTCATTCTCTTAGCTGTAGCCTGGGGGAGGAAAGGCTCTCCTCCACTCAGAACAGAGCTTGTGGGCATGTCCTCGGGTCCCACAGGGCACATATGTTAACACAACCCTGCTCTCAATACGTAGTCTCATCTTTAGTAGCAGTTAGTGGGGTATCTTAAAAGAGCAGGTCACTTGGGGGGGACCATGAGGTATTACAAGTATAACATCATTGTATAACCATCCAGTTACGAGTACCTACTGTGTACAAGATATTTGCCTGAGCATCAACATAAATAGCAATGAATGACTTTACCGTTTAATCTTCCATTTAAACTATGGCTTCTGTATCCCACCTCCAATACACCATGCACTGCTACAAGTGCAGGGGATTGCTTCCGATGTGTGCACTGCTTTTGAGACTGGACTTGGGATGACCTTAGGTCTTTCCTTTAACCTTCATCCACACAGAACATAGCTAGCTCATGTAGGGCATCTCCTTACCCGTTCTATCTGTGTATACATTGCACGGGCACATAACAGCAATGCCCGTTGAAGAGAATAAATGCGTTTCCATGGCTTTCTAGCAGTCACTGCCAAGAGCTGCTCATCGCTGCTTAGGAAAGGGCACCTTGCTGAGTAGTTATGGGGTGATGTCCCCGAGTGGTCTCGGGGGACCACATTAAACACCTGCCGGTGATAATGAGAACCTTGTTGTGAGTTGCAAGCAAAGAGCTTCAAATGGATTTGGAACCATACTTTAAATGTTTAGGCACAGGTGAAAGGTCAGAAGCATCTAGGAACCACTATCTATGTCTATATCAATACACACTGGGGTGGGGCACTATACCAGGTTCCTGGAATGTTCAAATGTATCTCCAGTAAAATACTATGTCGGTAGAGGAATAGGAAAGCACCCATCTCCAACCTGAATGGCATATAGACAGCACATAGGTGCATACGTGCCTAAATCTGGACTTGTCTTCCCACAAGACATTTCTGCAAGTATGTATATTTTAGCAAAGTACATAGTAAATGGCCACGTGATAAACAGAATATACTATTCCATGTACCTGCTGTCCAAATATACATACATACAATGGCTGTGTGTATATACTCAAGACTCCATCTAAAGTGCATGTATACATGCTTTCTGTGCTTTTGTGATAGAGTATACCAGAGGCAGTGTAATACATGCTTGGGACTAGAACACAGGTCACTGTTATTGGACGCATAGCTGCCAAGACAGTGGAAGAATTGTCCATATGCTCCCATCCATTGGGATGCTCAGTCTGACATTTGCTCCTTGGTTGAAGTAATCTGTAGGCATGAGTGCATCACTGTTAAGGAGCCTCCTGAGTCTCTGTGGTGAGAAGGAGGCTGGGCTTGAAGGAGAGGACACTCTGCTTTCTTGTTCACTAGATAGGCAATGATGGCCTCTTCTCCATCTGGAGAAGTTTGGGCTGAGCAGAGATCCAGAGGTCTTCATCCTTCTTTTTCTTCTTCTTTTTCTTCTTCTTCTTATTTGGATCTGGCTGTTGGCTGCTCTTGGGTGGCCGGCTGCAGCAGCAATGGCAGCAGATGAAGAGGAGTGTAAGAACCACCACCAGGGGCAACCCTAGGAGGACAGCTAGGCAGACGGTGTTGAAGATGCCCCTTTCATGTCTGGTCCGGATGGTTTCCCAGATAGAGTTGAAGAAGGAACTATTTCTCTCCATGGTGCTGGGCTAGTGTGGGGCCAGAGGATCTCAATTACCTGGCAAGCCCTGGGCTCCACAGTGCTGGCCACTTGTAACTGATTCCTCTTTTGGTTTCGGGGTTGAGCATGCCACCAGGAGCACCTGGAGAGAGTAAAGCAGACAGTTCAAGAGAAAGGCAGAGGGGACGGTCCTTCATTTTTAGTGTCGGTGGTTCTATGCTTAGAAAGAAGAAGAAATCAACTATTTGTGGAGCTTTTTGGAATCATATTGAGGCTCAATAAACAAAGTCCATATAATGTAACGAGTCAATAACTATTAGCCCATTCTCATAAAATACACACATAACATTGGGCTTAGTACAAAAAATTAATATTGTATCAGACCTGGAACACACTAGGTGCTCAGCAGTTTTTGGACAGATTAATCAGTGTGCACCATGTGTTTCCTGGTTAATTCTCCCCCTATGTCCTCTAAAGTGAGAATCCTCAATCTTTTCTCAACTGTAGTTCACCTGGCAGGTAATGAACGTGTGTTTCCCATATGATAACTTTCATGTATGACTCCATAGGAACATAGCTTATTGTTTTTGATGCTTCCTAGGTCTTATACACAAGAAGACATTTCCTCTTCCCGGCTAAGAGTCCTCAGTCCTCATCTCACCACATCCCTGCCATTGGGTGCTTGCTCTTTTCCCCACTCCCTACTTCCCCCCTTTACCCCACTCCTGTGTCTGGTCCTCTCTGCTCTCTACCTTCTCCGTCTTCATCATCCCACTTGCTACTTCCAAACAAACCTTCCCTGTCTCTTCCCTACTTGATCCTTTTTTTCCTTGGGGAGAGAAGCCTAATATTCCCTGGGAACTGAAGCTTGGGAACAGGCATGGGGCCCTATTCCAAGCTCAGGAGACAGGGGTCGTCCTCCTATTCTTTTACAAGTAGATTTTCTTTGTGCCGCCTCCTCTCCATACATATCTTAGGGAGCAGCTCTCGGGTGTAAAAGTCTCAGTGGGCCCCATGGATTTTGGAATTCACAGGTTCTCGTATTCAGAGATAACTTTGGGAACAGGCATGATTCAGAGAAATGGAGGAAACCCCTTGCTGTGTAGCACATTACCCTGGACTCAAATACCAAGAATAACTGGTTTCCAGGCTGGAGGCTTCCGGCCAGTGCTTTCCCTTGAGGATGCCAGATGCCAGGTCTAGAGTGGCAAAGCTGGATGTCCGAAGCTACATGGCGCTGTAGGGGGCACCCAGAGTTTTGGAAAATAAACCCAGCATCCTCTCAAGGTTGCTGATAAGCAGAGGATGATAATGACGTGAATTATATTGCATTTCCCTTGGCACTTTGCTGACCAACAGGGTTTCCATAGGTCAGCCATCTAGGCTTGAACTTACTGTCACCCAGCCATAGACTCCTGAGCTGTTGGGGCATCTTTTTAAGTGAGCTATAGGGTGGTACTGTGACTATTGATGGGCACGCCAGGAGGCCTGTGTGTATCCCGGGCTCCAAATTCTAGATTCGTTCAGGTTTGGTTCTGTTTCCCGGAGGCTAAAGTTGTGCTCTACATACAGTAGTAGATTACACGGTGCCCCAGAGGCTGTCCTAGAGGAGGTATAATTCCTGGATAACATGATCTATAATTGTCCTATATACTCAGTGGCCATGTGCCCATCCCACTTCACCTGGCCTGTTCTGCTGAAATTTGGCCTCAATCCAAGTGGTATTATTTGCACAGATTGGCATCTATTAGAGTACCCCATGGCCCACACTAACCAAAGTAATGCTATGAAAGTACAGCAATGATTTTAGCCCATTTTTAAAAGCACTTATCATGTGCCAGGCATTGTTCTAGGCACGCTCTGTCTATTAATTCACTTCACACCCACCGACTCATTATTACTGTGTGCAGCAAATGCTGTCATTCTCCATCCTTCAGCTAGAGGTGGAAGCATGAGTCACAAGACACACGAGTGGCAGAGCTGGACTTACTCATTCTGGGAAGTGTGGCTCCAGATCTCCAGTGAGTGAACTGTTCACAGGCATTGCTGCAGGCCTCCTAGTCCTTTGTATGGAATTAACCCATTTTTGGCAAGCAGCCCAGGATTTGCAGAACCTTACAATCCTTGGCTGTTCCTCAGACTGACTTAAACATTTATCCCACTCTACTGTAGAGCAGTCTGCAAAGAGATTGATTTCCCAGTGTGAGACACTTCCCAAATGTATAAAGAGACCCAGAAGAAAACCCAATTCCGTCCTAAGTGCAGGTTTACTGAAAGCGTAAGTCAAAACTAAAATCAACATGCAACAAAGTAAAAAGGACTCTGGAAAGCCTTGTCCTCTCACTGGGGCATTGCCTAAGTCCCTGGGAGGGCTGGAGGCACTCATGATGTGGATCTGCCTATACTCCATTTTGATTCCAAGACTCTAGGCTCCCTGGAGAGAAAACTAATCATTGGTACAAGCCATAATTCCACCTCCCAGGCACACAACACACACACACACACACACACACACACACACATCATAACTCCACAGCTCCCCTCCCCCAGCCACACACACATATGTCACAACTCTTCAGGCACCCTCTGAGCCACACACATATAAGCCATAACTTTACAGGATCCTTCCCACACTGAACCTTCCCCCCACCGGACTTCTCTTCTGAATTGCCCTTGTATTTTTTTCCCATAGTCCTTTGCATTGCCTCAGTCTTGTGTACCCAGCACGTTTTGCATGTTTTGGTTCATTTAGAGCAGTGGTTCTCGAACTTTCTAATGCTGCAACCCTTTAACACAGTTCCTCATGTTGTGGCGACCCCCTGCAACCTAAAAGTATTTTGTTGCTACTTCATAACTATAATTTATTATGGTTATAAATGATAATGTAAATATCTGACATGCAGGATATCTGATACGAGACTCCCAAGGTCTCAACCCACAAGTTGAGAAACATTGACTTAGAGCAAGTTTTGTGTTCTGTTGTGGGAGGATTTGGGTGATCTCTTCTCAGTTGGTCCCAAACATAGCCATCCTGGGACCAAGGGCTCCTTGCACAGTATCTGTGATTCACAGTCTGTGACACCAAGACCACAGTTACTCATAGACTGTTGTACACCAGGTGGTGCCGGGCGCTGCAAGGAGGAGAAGGGCGTCTGTGAGAGGAAGGACACTGAGCCACGGAGAATGTTAGGGCCGTTTCCAGCCACTTAGAAATTATCTTAAAGAGAATAGAATTTTGATTGAAAACTGGGCAAAAAGGATATTTAAGCATCTCAGGCAGCGCAATGTCTAGAACATGAATGGAAGAGCAGGCTGCTTTCCAATAGCCCAAAGCCCAGAGTGGGAGAGGCCGAGACAGGAGAGCAGTGAGAAGGGCAAATGGCGGTTAGGGTAGAGAATGGGCCTTATGTGGAGCGCTGCAGCAGTCACCGAGATCCGAGCTGACATTTAGGAAAAGATCACAGATCTGAGAAGCTCTGTAAAATACTGAAAGAGAGCCCTTTATCCATTTAACAAACATTTATTGGACATTTGATTTGTGCCAGAGTCTGTGCCGGGCATAGTAGATTCAGCAATGAATGACAAAGTTATAGTTTCTGACACCAGCTTTTAGAGCCCAGGGCAGTTATTATTATTGAAGGATTGTGTCATCAAAGACAAATGTAATAAGCAAATTCTCACTTTAGATTGCTTAGTTGGCTGAAATAGAAGCATGCATTTGAATTATGTGTTTATCTCAACGTCCCAGGCTCTCCTACCCTCCTTCCTTTGTCTTAAATGCGTCCATCCTATGGCACCTAAATTAGCCTTTGAATAAATACATTTCTTTTCAACTAAAGCTAAGTCAATAATTCACTTCTGCATTCTTCAAGGTACTTGTTCAAGTCAGCTCTCCACACAGTCAGAGAAAGTACTCATTAGCATTTGGGAGCCTAGTCTAGGGAAAATTCGATTAAAAGGTATTCTTTATATTTTTTAATCTAAGAATTCTTGTCTAGGCTCCCAAGGTTCCTTGCTGAGCTCTGCTAATCTATAGCATTTCATTAGTATTTATGAGCTTTGTGTTATTAGTGTTTTCAGGAAACAATCTAACATCTCCTCAGTGGTATGAATGAAAAGTCAGGGCTTCCATGGGACAGTATGCAAAGGAAGTCACACACTGGGCTGAATGTACTTGGAAGAGCCTATCCTTTTGTTGCTCTCAAGTATCATGACATAGAAACGTCATTCATCTATTCTTGTAAAGTGAACAATAGGTGCCAGTCAATCTTCGCGTTTGTGCTTGTGGGGCTGGGTTTGAAAGGGAGAATGGAGGAAAGTTACCTTCAGTTCCCTAGAAACAAAATATTCTCAATCTCGCCGATCCTCCATAGTATCTAGCTAGGGAAAAGAGATCTTCATTCATGGTTGTTTCTCCCCCAGCTTCTTTCTGCCTAAGTATGAGGTGATGTTGGGAAACACAGTACTAGAGCCAGAGGATCTGGGTTTGAGCCTCAGATTAACCTGCATGACCACAGCAAGTTATTGAACCTCAACTACAAAATGAAGCTAATAAGCATCTGTACGATGCTGTGAGGTCAAAACAGTCAAGCCTATTTCATGCATTTTGTAAACTGTAAACTATGCAAACATGATCCATAAAACAGCAGGTTCTCTTCAGTAACAACAGGTTAATTCTGGCTCTGAGCTTTTGCTTCCCATTCCGAACCTCCAAGCCCCACCCTCGTTGTTAAAGAAGTATTACCTCAAAAGCTGGTCCTCAGGGAGGAGGCTTTCAGTTCAGTTCCAGCTCAGGGACCTCTGGACCCTGTGTCTGAAGTTATGATGTCTTCAGCAATAGGGACCTACCTTCCACCTCTGGGAGGTAACCAAGGGCAACAACAATAGGTCGTATGTTTTGTAAATCTCTTGGACAGCCTTGGCCAACAGCTCAAAAGAGGGCTTCTAATACCTGGTACTGGGGTTTTGTTGGGTGATCTTTGGTTCTTGAAGGGAGCATTGTCAACCCAGATGGGAAATTTTCATTTAAACTATATACACATATTTATGTACAGATGTGTGTGTGTATTGAAGGCTTTTTGTTTTAGTTTTTTGGTAGATTGTTACTAGTATGTTTCCTTATGACTTTTCAGACATTGTTACTGTTACGTTACCCTCCTATATTTATGTCTGTCCTCATTCCTAATTGGTGCCCCTCCATTGTTCTCATCTTTACCATAAGATTCTTTGTACCTCACTATTCCCATCTTTATTGTTCTCACACTTCCACCCCAGACATGGTCCCTTTTTAGTTTCCTGGTTTCTGCAGTTACTTTAGGCTATGTACTCATACCTGAAGATTTGGAGGTAGGAGCCTCAGATGAGAGAGAACATGTGACATTTGTCTTTCTGTGTCTGGCTTACCTCACTCAGTATGATCTTTTCTGGTTTAACATACAGGTATGTAAAGTTCATGATTTAACTTTTCTTAACTGCTAAGTAGTTTGAGGACGCTTCCAAAGGAGGGAGGCAATCCAACCAGCAACCTTACCCAGCAATGACACTATGAACCACGCAATGGTCAGCACGACGCAATAAGCATTTGGGTGCAGTAGTGGCACACATACCTTGGTGGTAACCAACAGTTTCCTATATTGGACTTAAGACACACTCAACAAGAGAGAAACCATGCTTGGTACTGGAAACCTAGCTAACTACCTGGGGCTACTGAAGTCATGTATTTTGGAGGAGAACCCCACCTGCTGCTTTACTAAACCAGCATAAATCCTAACAGAAAAGTTATGGACCTAATAACCTCCTGTGGGCTGGTAAACAAACACTGGACAGGAAAGTTGACCTGATTGATAACACCTATGGGCTATCAGGATCTGGAAGGGAGTCCAAAGAATAGTGTATCCTCCTAAACAAAGGAATTTGGCTTTCTCTAGAAAACATTCCCTCCTGACAAGGTGACCATCCCAGCCTCCTTTGGTAACTGTCACTTTGAAATTGCAGGGGGACTGATTTGAAGACGGAATCTTTCATTCCCAAAGTCCTCTTTTCTAAAATCCCAACCCCCTGCACCATGTGCCCAAAGTCTCTACTTCCAAGGATAGACTGGTATCCTTCATCCTTCTGGCTGAAGAACAGCCTCTTCCTGGAGAAGACTTATTCTGTCTTTTCTTTCCACATCCTCTCAATCAATCTGGTTCAACATTTACTGCATTAGAATTATTCATCCTTATATCCACAGATAGTAGTCCTCACCCTTCATAAAAACAAACAAAATCCTGCTCTTTGTAACAGGTGGGGAGACCATGACTGAAAACCACTACCAATCAAAATGCAAAGCATTCCAACAAATGTATCCACAATACAACTCCTGCGCCTAAGGCTCAGGACCATTGTGGAAGAGGGGATAAAAAGGTTGTAAGAGTTTGTCGTGAGATTATGTCTTTATGAATGCTAGAAGCTACACACATAAAATCTCACCAACATGACCACCTAAAAGTGAGCTGAAGGACAGCTAAAGTGGACAGAGAAAGCCCACGGGGGGCTCAACCCTACATAAAGAGCTACAGACAGCTAAGAAATTCCAAGATTGGGAACAATAGTCTTCTCCAGGGAAGAGCATGCTGATTGGTTATCCAGAACCAAATGATTAGCCCCAAGACATGCATACAGAACTGCAGAGAGCAGCAGTTCTCAACCTGTGGGTCGTGACCCTTTGGGGTCAAACAACCCTTTCACAGGAGTTGCTTAAGACCATTGGAAAACACAAATAGTTACATTAGGATTTGTAACAATAGCAAAATTACAGTTATGGAGCAGCAAAAAAAATAATGTTATGGTTGAGGGTCACCACAACATGAGGAACTGTATTAAAGGGTTGCAGCATTAGGAAGGTGGAAAAACACTGTTTTTTTAAAAAAAGTATTTTTATCTGGCCTACAGGCCAGAAGAGGACATCAGATCACATAGTAAATGGTTGTGAAGTACCATGTTGTTGCTGGAAATTGAACTCAGGACCTCCGGAAGAGCAGCCAGTGCTCTTAACCGCTGAGCCATCTCCCCAGCCCAGGGAGCACCACTGCTGTACAGACTGAGCAAGCTGTGTTTACATATTACATATTTATGTGTTATGTAACAATTAATAAAAAAATGAGGTCATGGATTTGAAAGGGAGCAAGGAGAGGTTTATGGGAGAGTTTGGAGGGAAGAAAGGGAAGGGGGAAATGATTAATTATAATTTCAGAAGCAACAAAAAATTTACAAAAAGAAGCCCCTAACCCCACCTAATGAAAGAGGCCTCACAAGGGGTTTCAATGCTTGCCACCACTCTGAAGGTCTGTGACTTTAATTCTAGACTCAGGCATCCAGAGACCAGGAAGAGGAAGGTCATCTGAGGGGAATCTGCTGGTGTTTAGAGTCTGTTAAGTTCATAGGCTCACTTCAGGACAGTGACTGGCATTTGCTGGCCGGAGCCTTGCGACCAGGCTTTGGGACCTGTGGGAGGTAGTACAGAGGTGTGATTCATTCCTCAGAGGGTGAATTGAATCTCTGAGAGCCAAAGGTGGCTACGTCCAGGGCTGGGCTCAGGCTGGGGTGTGCTGTGAGAGCAAGTGGGACTAAAATGAATGTGGACTCCGTAAAAAAAGATGCCATGCAGGCATGAGAACACAGATTGGAGAGGTTGAGGTGGGGAGGCCATTCCAGTTGTTTGGAGAGAATGGCATCAGGACAGAGGGTGATAGTATTGGAGAGGGTGGGATAAAGGCCTGGCTCAGATGTTCTCCAATGTGAGGAGAACTTACAAGACATGAGGACGTGTTCCTTGGCTCTACTTTTCTTCTTCTAGTTCTGGTCTCCTATGAGGAGTCTGAATGTTGAAAGAAAAAGATAGTGTTTCCCTCTAGAATCAATGTTGTAATTATGGTTACAATTTTGAACAAAAATACAAATAGGTCATCAATATTGAAATGATTATATTACCTAGGGTTCTTAAAAATGATCAAAGGTTACTTTATTAGAATGTGCTTCCTGGATTAGAAGAGCCTTGAGATGGGCCAGCGGGTGAGACTCCTTTAGTTCGTTAGTGAGAAGTCTGGAGTCCATTGCTGAAGCCAGCCATGAACAATTGTGCAGTCAGAACCAGAACCTGTATCTCCCTCTTTTCAGTTCACCTTGCCAGACTTTCTTCAAAGAAATCCTTAAAAATGGGCACCTAAGAGGTGTCTTGTAAAAGCACACCTACGTGTTGCCTTTCTGGATGTAGGCCATAAGACCTTGCAGCCCCTTTATATTTCTAGGGGCTGTGGGAATGGCGCTGGTCAAGGTCCTCTCCTTGCTCTGCTTACTTGTATGGCCAGGGACAGACATCATGGACCCGGGGACAGTGGGAATGAAGATGTCTCTGAATGAGTATGGGGCAGAACTTAACTGTTATGGGAAGCCACTGACTTTGGCCCCCACCAGCAGTTAGCCCATTTGATTACTGCTGACAAGACACGTATGAGTTAGGTCCACAGTGCTCCTGGAGAACAACTTCGGCCCAAGACTGGGCCACCTCAGTGCCTTAGAGAGACCAGATGTCCTGGCTTAAATTCTGGCTCTTCTGCTCAGTAAGTGTGCCACATGGCAGGCCAACCTCTCTCCCTGGGCTCAATTTTCTCACCTGTAAAATGGAGCTGACAGCAGAGTGTTCTTAGAAATGACTGCGCCAGTTGGTAGAGTGTCTGTCTCCATGTAGCATGATTAATAAAAACCCAGAGACAGATGTTGGGGTTCAACCTGAAGACCAGAAAAGCAAAACAGCCAGACACTGGCTCTTAACTCTACCTCAGTCTGAAATGGTGATTCTGCCTCCAGGAATCTCAAAATGAGACTGTGTCTGAGAGTTGCCTCCTGTTTTATATTCCTCTCTGGTGCTGGGTGGGGTTAAAGGCAGACACCACTACTGCTCGGTTTCTATGGCAAACTAGTGTGGCTACTGGGATTAGAGGTGTGTGTCACCTCCCTAGTCTGTAAGGCTGACCAGTACATCTGTTTTACTCTTTGAATTTCAGGCAAGCTTTATTGATTAAAACACCAATGAAATATCACTACATCATTGAGTCTGCCTAGGCAATAAATATGATGATTTGACCTCAAGCAAAAAGACTTGCTGGCTAAAATAAACAGCCTTTAGCTTCCCAGCTAATGATGATTTTGCTTGTCCTTTAAAATTTCAGCATGTTTCTGATATAGTAATTTTGATATGCAAGCCTCTAAAAGAGACCATCTTCTCCTCTCTCTAGTTTTCCTGGAACATGGAGGCTCTTTCTAAATTTCTCACTCCCTGTTGTTTCTCTGTCCAGTGATTCAATGCCCAGGAATGTGAATGGGCATCACTTGGAGGCAGAGATACATCTCTTCATCATCTTCTCATAGCCTTCACCTGACAATGCAGAACGGTACCCAAGTCTGCTTTGCCACCTCCACGTGACACTATCCTTTGCCACCTCTTCTCCCTTTTTCCTCCTGCCAGAGTACTTAGTGACTTGCGTATCTGTGCTGATTTGCATCCTATCCACTGCTCTCGACTCATGGGCAGGAGATATGTGACTGAGCAACTTATTCTCTACAGGGATAAGACAATAGACAAGTGAGCCGAGAAATAAACCAAAGCGTGTCCTCTTTATACAAAGGAAATGATTACAGTGGCCTCTGCAGAGGTGCCTTTGGGGGTGACAAAGATCCACATATGCACAGAGATATGGACAAAGTTCCCCAGAAGGCAGGAACAGCAAGGGCGGGGCTCTTCTGGGAGAAAGAATGGGGATGATGTCCAGGAGTGAGGGAGGTAGCACACTTGCCAAAGGCGAGCATTTTCTAAGTAGGCTTTAGTGAATGAACTCAAGCCCTGTGTGTGGAAAGAGGAGGTGTTAGGGAGAGGGTCCTGAGATGAAGTCACGGTGAGCCCTCTTCACACCCACTGCTGTTGGATTTGTCCAAGTGCTCAAATGAGTCTCTAGGTTTTTCCCTCCTTTAATCTGTCTAAACTCTAAGTGTGACTTGTATCCACTGTTCAACCCTCGGTGATGAAAACCATGCTTAGCACAGAGGACCTACTCCTCCTTTCAGCCCAGCCTCATCATCTACTCCACTGTCATCTCCATTCATAGCTAAGTTCATTCCCGGCTTTTCCCCACTGCCATGCTCATCTGTCCCGTGTCTTCCCACCTCCCTCCCTCCATCTACTCCTCAGGTGGACTCCTGGCCATTCAGGTGTGACTCTAGATCTCCCGTTCCCCACAAAATGATTGCTTTTTCTTCTGAGTTTCCACAGAGGCAATTACCTACCAGAGCCCTGATCTCAATGCATTATAAATGTGTTTGCTTTGAAAAATTACAAGGATTCAAAGAAAATGCAGAGGGTTATATAAGACTCAAACACTCCTGTGTGTGTTGACTTGTTTTTCATACTCACCTTGTCAGCTCCTGAAAACAGTGATTCTCACTCCTCTGTTTGGCCTGGAGATCTAGCTTTGTTCTTATCATATAATAGGTGATAATGAATATTTGACATGTAAAGGTTTTCTGTGGACACTTAAACCGAGCAGAAGAATGACCTCATCATCTGGATTCTAATTCCAAAATATCTTCCACACTTATCCACTTCTCTGCACTAGATCAGTGCTCCCCGTTAATTGGGTTACTGCAGTAGCCCCTCCCCCCTTTTGCTAGTCTTTCTGGCTCTACTTTTCTCTTGCTCTAATTTGTTCTCATCACATGAACAGGCCAGAGTGCACTCATCCCTAACTTAGGCTCCATGACACCCCATCACATGAAGTATGAAAGAGAAATGCTATATCATACCCCACAGATTACCCCATCACCTGACTCCTGCCTCCATCATCTGGTCCCTGTTTTCCACCTTCTGGCCCCTGCCTTCATCATATGTGCTCTGTCTACATCATCTGGTCCCTGTCTCCATCATCCAGCCCTGTTTCTCTCTGACATTGTATTGCATTCCTTTCTGTTTCATTCCCCGTGTCCTGTCCTGGGATTCTCTACCCGCTCAAAACTTATTATCTCTTTGCTTGGCCCATGTAATCTCAGAACTTGATATAAATACTTCATAACATTCAGGTCTTACTGTAAATGAATTTCAAATTTCCTGCAAAGATACCACAATAAGGGCCTTCTCCTGGCATCTTGTCTCATTGCCTTTGCAGGATAATTCACTTTGAAATACCTCATTCACTCTGATTCTTTCCTCTGTCCTCCTCCTCTTCTTCATCATCTTCATCGTCTTCCTCCTCCTTCCCCTCTCTCCTTCTCTCATCCTTTCTTTCCCTTTCTCATTTCATCCCTAACTACATGATTTCCCGTTCATGGAGATATACATGTTTAAAGGCTGCCTTTCTCCTCTGGAATACGAGCCACAGGAGAACAGGGCCTTTCGCCTGGCTTTTCTGTTTGAATGCCCAGACTTTGGCAGTAGCCATCTGAATGAATGAACTTCACCCAGGGGTTCTGAAAATAAAGGGGAACCTGACTGGACATGATTCAGTCATTCAGGTCAGTGGGGAGAAGGAACAGAGCGGAGTGTGTAAAAGGTGAGCTCTGATGATAGCTGAACTTGGATGATAGCTGCCCAGCCACTTAGCACTGTCCAGTCAGATCCTCCAGCCATAGAGTTCCTTTGAGAGGGAAATAACGACCACGAAAATCCCATTATCAGGAGAGCAGTTGGGAGTGCTGTATGTTTTATCAGCTTCTCAATAATCGCCTGCCTTCCAGGTGCTCAGTTACAAAGGGCCCATTGTAGCCGGGACTTCCAGATAACAAGGGACCCTTCCTAATTACTGTCCGCTCTATTTCAGGTTCAGCAGAAAAGAAAATTAAAAAGCTCTATTTCACTTTGGGTTCAAAAAGTCAATCTCTCAATCAATCAAGTATTAATTAAGCCATGGTAGGACATACCGGGAGAGTCAGAGATAGCCTCTTCTCCTTAAAGATGATACCAGGGAAATAATTAGCGAATGATTTAAGAACAAAGAAAAGAGTTTAAAATGGGCTTTATTTGGACTTTCTTTAATTTTTCTATTGTGAAAAAAAAAAAAACAGAAAGTCTGGAGTCTCCAATTCCTCAATTCTTTATTTCTGTCCTTTTTCCTCCCCTTCCTTTGCTCCCCTTTTCATTATTTCCAAAGGGTTTGTGCCAGAGGCCCTGAGAACAGCTCGTCTCACTTGGTCCACTCCCAGGCACAGTCCCTGGCATGCGTGGCTCTCTGATTCCTTGAGACAACCAGCTGTGCTCATGTGGTAAGCACAGGATCTCCAGCCCATAGCAAGTCGGCACGGTGCTCAGATTTACACCCCCGAGATCATAAGGAAGATGTCTCCTAACCTTCCTTCTTGTAAGCCAGAAAATGTGTAGCCACGGACTTTGTGTCTTTGGCCAGCATGGTGGAGGGTCTGGGAGCAGTCACACCCGTGCCTGTGGTCAGCTTTTCCCGCTGGCTCACAGGGTGGGGTGTTTATCCACGGTGCAGCAGCATTTGGCCCAGAGTCTGACACGGTGCCTGGTGGAATGTGGACGGACAGCATCATCTGAGTGACTAACCAGAGAACGTTTCTAGGTGAAAGGCATCTGGCGGGTGCTGTGCAAAGCACGCACTACAATGGGTGCCTTAAAATGACCTCGAGGAGTGAAAGCAGCGTAGTATTCTAGAACATCCTTTTATTAACAGACCATTTGTTCTGATCCCTGTTTGATCAGTTTTTCACTGAATTGCTTTCAAGGGTGCGTTAACCAGCTCCCAGGAAAGCAGGGCAGCTACAGTTGGCTCCTCTCTCTGCTATCTCGCTGCCCTTATTTTCATCCGTTCCTGATCCTGTCCCTCCCATCAGCCCCCCTGACCTCCAGGATCGAATTTCTTGTGGGGGGGGGTCTGCTTTGTCCATCACTATCAGTCTTTCTCTTCTTAGTTTTAGCTCCAACACTCACTTGTTTTCATTTGAGCTGGCTTCTGACTTAGATGCTTCAGAGGGTCAAAGCCTCCAGAGCATTGGCAAACATCCTGGCACCTTTTACAAGAACAGGCGATCTGATGACTCAAATGCTACCATTTGCTGAAGTCTTACTAAGTGCACGCCTCTTCTCCCCCACCCCCATGTGTGATCAGGCCTTTATATTAAGACGGAGTTAAACAACTCAAGGTAATTCTTTCTATCTCCATTGAGGAAACTGAGGCCATCAGAGATTAAGAAACCTGTCCAAGGCCATGGAGCTACCAAAGGGCAAGATGAGGTTTCAATCTAATCCCAGTGGAGCACATAGGTTCTGCTGCAGCCGCTCTGGTATGTGATCTCCATTCTCAGGAGACCAAGTGCTTCAGTTTCTGGACCTTTTCTGTCAAGATGATGGTTTCTGACCCAGTATTCCCCTACAGCATGGTAGAGCTTCCACTTGTGCCACAGCCTATGGAAATATCCTGACGGCACTTAGGTTGTGATTTTAAAGGGGCTCATATTTTCAAATTTTAGTTTTATCCATGTATGTGTCTGATTGCTTGTGTGCCATCTGCTTACAGTGCCCGTAGAAGCCAGAAGAGGGCATCAGATCCCTTGGAGTAGGAGTCACAAGTGGTGCTAGGAATTGAATTTAGGTTCTCTGCAAGAGAAGTGAGTGCTCCTAACCATGGCACCAACGCTCCAACCCTAACTATACATCAGCAGGGGGAGCCTGGATTTGAGCCAGGGACCTCTGGAGCTGCTATCTAGTGCTCTATCTCCTGATGAGGCTTGGATTTTTAACAAGACCACACAGAGCAGGAGGGGAGTGCAAGCCAACGCCACATATGTCAGAAGGCGATGGGCTTCTCTAAGGCATGGGCCTTCATGATGGGCACAATGCCCAATTGTATTCCAAGAGTTATAGCCAACACACCTATGCTTCTTTATGATGATGATCGGTTACTTTCCCTCTTCGCTTACATAAAATCCTCAGTTTTTAGCTAGCCCTGCTACTGAGCTGCACTTACATCCCATGAATGCATCGTCTGTGGAGCTTTGAAGGGCCAGAGCTCTCTCTGATCCCCGTTTCATCTAGCCGTGTTCACTACCTGGTCCCTGGAGGCATTTAAAGCTTGCAGCCTGAATTATAAAATTCCTGTTGTAGGGACCACAGTGCCTATTCTCTGTGCTGCCATCTCTGTAGAGAGGGCCACACAGTAGCTGGAAGAATGGAAACGAGGACAAAGGGCCAGGCTGTCTGAGCAGCACTCGCCTCCTGGATGACAGGGCTTTGTCTCTGGTGGATGTGAGGAATGATAAAGATGAGGAACCGTGTCGAAGGAGGTGGTCCACACACAGATATCCCTGGGCTCAAACGCTGGTAGAGGGGGAAGAGAAACGACTATGAAGCCAGGGGTCACAGGAACCAGGTCTAGTTCCGGTTCAGTTGCCTTCCATGTCTTTGACCTCAGACAGTATCAGTGAAGTTTTCTAAATCCTTGCTTTGTCTGAGAAACAAGGTATTACCTGCTGTGGATAGCCCTCAAGATTCTTGTAAAGAACAGACAAGACATTTGAAAAAACACTGGAGGTGGGGGTATCACAGTTGAAATGCCAGGTAGTGGCATTTTAAGGATAACGCAAAAAAGATGGATTAAACCTAGAATTGGAACCCTGAGCTTTTCTCTGGGGCAGCACACTACCCTTCCCCACCACTCCTTCCCCCAGGTCCCTTAGGAGACTCAGCCATCAGGAGCTAGGTTTCCAAGGCCGAGGATCCACGAATGCACACAGGTAACACTCGCACGTCTGTACGTCCAATCAGGTCACTTCCTGGTCTTAGTCCTCACAAATCTGTAGCCACGGTCATGGTGAAAGACCTCCATTACCTGGCCCTCACTTCATTCTTCACAAGTGTTTGGTGAAAGTTTGGAGCCAATTTTTGTGGGTGTAGTAAAGTAGCTAGGTGAGGTTTTACTTTTGGAAGGCTCAAGCCTCTGAGGTCATCCGTGAGTCAGGAGTGGTTAGGGTGGGGTGGCACCACTTCTGTTCCATAAATAAAGGGAGCCTTCAGCTCCTGGGGCGACTCCAGCTACTGCTGCTTAAGTCTTCCAACTTATATCCTTTAGGAGGGGAAAGTATGCTTTTTCCTTTTTCTTTCTCTAAAGCAAGAGGTCAGCTAAACACTTATGTGATTCAAGGGCTCCTACATAGGTGGCAATTAAAAAAATAAACCCTAAATTAAAAGTTACATTTTTTTATATACCAGAGAAGGGCATTTAGAGTTCCGCGAACTGCAGCACTAACAGAAAGGCAGACTGATTTCTTCTTGGTGGTGACGGAGGGAGGCTTTACAGGCTGGAAACTAATGGTGTGGCATAAATATACAATTATGCGAGTTGAAAGCTGTACAGATAGGGTTCTATTTTCCTTCCCATTTCCCCCCTTCATTTAATGTTAACAGAAGTTCAAGGCAATTAAAAGTCAAATGCCACCTTATTACAGTGTCGAGGCTTAAAACGCCCATGCCAGATCGGGGGGAATGAGCAGAAATATTGTCATTTCAATAATAACTCAGCCCCATGGAATGTATAGCATGGTGTGATGACTCTGTCACCAGGCTTTGGGTCACAGCCTCCTTTGTCCCGGGGAACTGTGGAGAGGATGAGCCCTCACCTGTCCTCTGCATGGGTGTAAACCCATGTCTCTAAGAGAGCCTGGAGGCCTTTTCCTTGTGATCATTTTGATAACAGTTGATCAATGCAAAGGGCATATATTATTGAGCTAAGATACTAAGTACAACCAAGTGCCAGGCAAATAGCATCTCTTTGCCCTACCATGCTAGTACTCTTTATCCCAAAGATAGGACATTTCCTTAGTCTCAGATGCAGCTGCCTCCTTGTTAACTCTACCAGCTTCACCCCTTCCCTTCACCCCTTCCCAGATCTACCCTGTGTAACAAACAAGTGCTTTTTCCAAAGGAAACCACAATCATAGGAGTCCCTCTTCACCCAAGGCTCCACTTTCTGCCATCAAAAATCATTACTGAGAAAATTCCAGAAATACACAATTTACCAGTCTGAGGCTTGTCATGACATCCTGGCCAGTGTGCACAGCTAAGGATATGAATCATTCTTTTGCGCTGTCTCCACAATGTCTATACTATCGACCTGTTACTCCCTTAGTAGCTGCCTGGGTTATGAGACTGTCCGCTAAAGCATGGCAGTGCTATGCTCAAATAATTTTCACCTAATAAGGACTCATATAACAAGGGTACTGACATTGGCTATATATAGTATATGTTTATATATATATATATAATATGCTAAAATAGGTATATATCTTAATAGAATCAAATTCAAAATTAGATATTTACCTCATCTGGATTAGCTAGGTAACATGTACATTATATATAATATATATGCATGTGCATCTTTTCAATAAATTACATATAATAGTAAAATTGCAATATATATTGCTAATAATATATAAACTTATTTCAGTATATTATGATTACTCTATTATTTTTTACTGTTAGTGTTTTACCATGACTAATTAATAAATTAAAATTAACTGCAGGTATAGATAATATAGACAGAAGATAGATCAAAACATGTGCACCCACTTATTGTCCTCTCCTACCACTTGCTCCAGATGTCTAAATGACAGGAGAGGCTAGGGACCTCAGGTCTCATCATCCCAGGCCTTCAATGGTGTGGCCACAAGGGTACCAGCCTTTAGATTTTCTCTCCAGCACTCAGACAGCCTTATGATAGCAACTGTCATGCTGTTGAATCTTGAAGGAACAGGGGTGAGGTGGGAATGCTTACTAGAGAATGGTCTGAAGAGTGGGTCTGGTCCCACCTGTTAGAAGGCAGCAATGGCTCCTGGGGATGAGGGTTGGCCGAGCAGCCAGGGAGGGGAACATGTCGTAATGCTCCGTGATGGGAAGTCTGTAGGTCCCAGGCCTCCAGCTTGGGTTTTGACTTTTCCTTGGTTTTATTAGCTTATACTCTTGTGAATTCCCCATGAGTCAAGATCAGAATCCAGCTAATGGACAGTCAAAGAGCTACAGACCCGCAGACGGAGACATGATGAGGGGTATGACTTACTCGGTATGTGTCTTGGGAGAGTCACTCAGTTGCTCTGGGCTGCAGTTCCTCTATCTCCAACATGCGGATAATCTAGAACACCCAAAACGCTTGTATGAATATATTGTTCATACTGTTTCTCTAGAAGACAACTGGAGACATGGACTGGCTTTCCTCTCGATCTTTTGATGCAGTTCTAATGAGAAACATGCACACTCCCTAAAGTCAGACACCCTTTGTGGTTGTGATTGTGATGCCCTTTGCATGGGGTCCTTCAGGTGAAGCAGGTGGTGCTGTGACCTGCAGCCAGGCTTCTAGCAACTGTATATGCAGTCACACTTGGTATTGTTCTGGCAGGTGAAGACATGTGACAAACAACAACAGTCAGTCCTTGGCTCTGCCCAAGGCCAGAGCAGCCTAGAGTTCTAGGGAGAATTATTTCAGTGATGGGGGGTGGAGGGAAGAGGATTCCTTCTTGCATTCTTCTAGAATGGAAGGGTAGTCGATCATCACTCTGCCTAATTCCAGAGAAGTTCTTTCTGCCAGGGTAGTGGAGCAGAGGCCTACTTGATGTCTGGGTGCTGGAAATTTGAGTCCTTGTATGCACTCTGAACTAACAACATGTCCACCCTGTTGAGCAGGTTCTCATATGCGCATTCCATCCATCACCAAGAGGCAGCAGGGCTGCCCATGAGAGCAGAGGGAGTGACCCTCATGGTGCCCTCTGGTTGTTCCGTGATGTCTTTGGGTTAGAGACTACTTCTGAGTCTCCCTTGCCTGTTTACTGAGTCCCTCTCATAAAAATAACACTACAAGCTCCGTTCTTTACACTCAGAGAGGCTCATGGTGCCTCTCATATCTGTGCCAATGCAATATGGCATTTGAATTGTTTCCTTGTAGAGGCATATGGATTTTACGTCAAGAAGTGTTAGTTAAGTATTTACTGTGTGATCAGCATATGCTAAAGGGCTGGAGGGGTAAGAGCTGTGACATGGTGTTTGTCTTAAGAGAGCTTCTTCGGGACATTAGAACACAGCAAGTTCCTGTTTTGCCTCGCCAGAGGGTGGATCAAGAAGTGCAGCACTGAAAGTCTCAGGTTTCCCAACAGCATTGGCTCCACTCATCTTCTAGTATTAATCCCAAGCCCACAGTAATATACGTGTGAATTCTTTGTAATTTGAAAATGCCCTGCAGAGTAGCTTTTATGGTTTTGAGACAGAGTTCTTTTGCATCCCAGGCTGGCCTCCAACTTGTTACTTTGCTGAGGATGACCTTGAACTTCTGGCCTCTACTACCACCACTCTTCCCAAACCTAGGTTTTTTATTTTTGGCTATTCATCTTTAAGCCTCATTTAAAACCTTATTCCTCTTGGGAAACCCCAGGCATATGAAAGGTCAGAGTCCTGGCTCTGGGCCCTTTACTGTCCCTATACTCTTGCCACAGCCCATGCCAACATTAGGGTAATTTCTTATCCCAGCACCCTTTCCTTTCCACATGAAATCTACTCCCATCGTGGGATCCCCATACTTGACCCCTCGCGTCCTGGAATTACAGGTGTGTGCCAGCATGCCAGGTTTTATCCTTCAAGGGAATCGAACCTAAGGCTTTGTGGATGCTAGGCAGACCTTTGACTCGCTGAGCTACATCCTCAGTTCCTCCAAGGTAGTATCCAAATGCTAAACCAAGAGCCAGCAAGTGCCCAGGTGTGAGTTCTGTCAGACTAGAGAGATAGATGTGGGCTGGAAAGTGGGATGGCAAGAGGAGTCAAGGCTCTGGTAGCCCGTGTTTGAATTTAGGCTTTATGCGAGAGTTGGACATGCTAATGGGGAATTAAGGCTACGTGGGAAAGTTGCTGCAGAGGAATGGGGCGGCAGCATGCACAGAGCTTAAGTGTGAACTGGCAGGGAGGACATTTGAGAAGTGACATCAGGGAGACTCTGAGTGCTTGATATGGGCTCAGTGCAATGAAGCTCACAGAGGTTCCAGAAGCCCTGGGCAAAGACCTGATAACACCAGCACTTCAGTGGCAGTACCTAATCTCCCTCACAAACGAAAGGACACCTTGGCAGAATTCAGGGTTACCTAGCTTTAAGCAACCATCCTGTGGCCAATGGTGGTGTGTAGGCATAGTATTCATATACATCACAATTAAAAACTTTTATTAATAGTGTATGTTCTCCCTTAGACAAAAATCTGATTATGATCTGAAATGAAATATCACCAAACAAATAAGAAAGAAGCTGTTATTTATTGATTTCCTGATCCCTTGGGAAAGGGGGTGGGAGCTAAGGATACCTGCACACTCATGTCTCACCTTTGAACTGACACCAACCGGGCTTGGCTTTATTTATGATTGAATGAGTACTATTACGGCCTCACACTTACAACTCTGGATTTGGGGGTGGTAGGGAGAGGGCCTCATCATGTAGCCCAGGCTGGCCTCAAACTGGAGATCCTCTGGCCTCGGCCTCCCTAGTGCTAGAATTATAGGCCTGCACCATCACACCCAGCTCAGGGATTCGTTAATGGATCCTGTGAACAATTTTTCCTTCGTCATACTGTAAAGTAGAGAAGGGAGGGATTGCATGCCCCATTTCACAGGTGAACAAAGCATAAGGATTGGTTCAAGGCTGTTGTGTCGTCACAGAAGACAGGTCGCAGTTTTTGTGTCCCTGTGTGATGCACTCCTCACTACACTGGCTCCCGAGGAACAACACCAAGGGCACCAAGTAGCAACCACCAATCCCTTTGGAAGTTTATGAAGCCTTCTCTTTCTCAAACTCTGGGACCTGCAGTTCCCCTCCTGCTTTGGAGTCTCAAACATGCTTCTCTCTCTACCCCACCACTGTTCCCAGCACCATCGAGTTTTCTTGTCTACTCATCTTCTAGACCTAAGATAAGACCTTGTTTCTCCTGGGAAAACTTCCTGGGTTGTGTTAAAGGTCAGAGCCCCGACTATGTGCTCTTCATTCTTTATACTCTTGCCACAGCCCTTGTCAGCATCAGAGTAATTTCATATCCAACCATTCCCCCTCCTTTTCACATGGAATCTACTCTCATCACGGAATCCACAGTGTCTGGGACCTATTTTGTTCCTGAGAAATACTTGCCAAGTTAATGAATGGACATCTTTTCTAGATAAGAAAACTGCAAGGTTTATGGACATTAAATGACTCATCCAAGGTCTCAGAGCTATCAAAGATGCCTTGACAAAAATTTCTACCTGTGAATACCTACCACTTGTGCCAGGCTGATGTCTAGGTTCACATATAGCACTGTAGTCATAGAAAAGATACTTAGAAAAGTACACGCATTGGAGTTTCAGTATTCCCCATCTGGAGAACCCTTTTAGCCTGACCACTGCTCAGATACCACGTGTTTCTGGGATTCCCAGAGTAGCACACTCTGCAGGCAAAGATGATTGGCCTCTATGTACATTGGCCCTTTCATGGGACACCATATAGAACTTTAAGATGACATTACTTGAAAGTGACTGCTCCCAATTTGTTGGAAAGCCCTGCCGCTCATGTTTTTGACATGTCTGTGTTCTTGACGGAAGATATTTCACATAGTGACACTTGCAGTCACACAGAGTCCAGGATGTGTGTGTGTGTGTGTGTGTGTGTGTGTGTGTATGTTGTAGTAGTAGTAGTAGCATCTCACTATCCCATTGTTATTACTACAAAAATTGTTCGTCTGTGTCCCCTATTTCCAGAGGGACTTCCTTTACTGTCTTCTGTTCTCCATTGTTGAGCCTGGGTTGCTGACATCACTAAGGCAGAGGAAACCACGAGCTGCCATTTCTGCTCCCTGCAGTTTGTTTCAGTTTCATCTGGCTACCCACTATATACACGAAGGACATCTCTCTTCTCTAAGACTTCTTAGAAAAGGCTGCACAATGGAAAATAAACACTCTGCCAGCTCTCTGGGTAAAAGATTCAAAATTGAACTGAAGACAGACTATGTTTAGAAATTTGTTTCTTACTAGGGAACTGGGTGAGCACAGGGGAAGCACCATGAGGCGGGGTTAGTTATGTGTCCCAAAGGGAATTCAAACAAACGGTTATGGGAGCCACAAGGCAGGATGAGCTAATCTCCGTGAGGAATGTGTGGAAGGATCCAGACAGGTGAGCATTGAGTGGGCATCTGTCAGACGACGGGGCAGCAAGGATGGGAAAGAAAGTGACTACAGCTTGGTAAGGAAGAGAGGTGGCCCCAGGAAGAATCCAATTAAGGTGGCTCAGGCTCCAGCTCAGGTCTGGAGGTTTCCAATCTCCCTGTTACTATGACAATCCTCAACCAGCTTCCTCCTCTAACCCTCTCTCTTCCTGGGTCTTTCTCTAGCTGCTTTAAATGCCAAAGCATTCCAGGGAGCAGCCTGGCACATGGCAGGCATTCCCCAGGGCCACAGCCTATGGAGGAAACTATTGGGAAACTGGCTTTCCCTACATACATATTTCACGAGGTATTATGACTTGACAGTCCAAGGATGGGGAGCCACTGCTGACGTACCAGGCCTGAAAACCTTCAATATTTTTCATGTTTTATCAAGGAAGTAGACTGTTGAATGAATGCTTGAGTGAACAGTGGTGGTTTTTCCGACTCCTCCCCACCCCCGACTCCAACCATGCCTTTTCTCTTTGCACATCTTTAAATTAGATGTAATCCTGATTTCAGATCTGTCACAGGCCTTGGGCAAATAAAGTTCATTGGGTTCAAGGGGATTCTCATTCTCTTACTCTATACATATACCTACAACCCACCACACTCCCATATCCCACACACACTGCTGGGGGGGGGGAGACAGACAGACAGACAAACACACACAGAGACAGACAGACAGAGACAAAAAGACAGAGAGGGAGAGGGAGAGGGAGAGGGAGAGAGAGAGAGAGAGAGAGATTACATAGCAACACTGTCAATATTTAGCCTAAGTTCACGGAAACCAAATGAGGTTTGGGAAATATCTGGACCGGTCTGGGGATGAGAGCTGAGGGATGGGAAGTGTGTAAGATGGGTGTGCCAAGTGAAGGGGATTTCTGTGGTCTCACTTCCAGCTCTCCAGTTAGCAGAGTACCTGTCATGATTGTGATCCTGATCCAACATGGCCTGAGTTTCTCTTTCAGAGAGGACAGCCTGGGTTAGTCCTGCCTACCCCAACTCTGGTTATCTGAACATGGAAATCATTGACACCCATCCCTGCCCCTGGCCATGTTTGTTCAGCTATAAAAAGAGACTACGGACAGATCCTGTGTCCTAGGATTGTTGCAACAATCAGATAAGTTAAATACATACACTGTAGTTAAAACAGTGGGGCAAATGGACAGTGAATGTTAGCTTTGTCCCTCTGTTTCCCTGTAGGATTTTTGCTGTGGTCCAGTGGCAGGGAACTGGAGTGTACAGAAGGAAGGGATCACAGTGATGATGCCTGTGTGTATCAATGGAAAGATGGCTTTTCATATTTCAGACCCACGGAGGAATGTAAAACTGTAGCAAAGATTGACCCTTGTACAGCTCCCAGCAGGTAGGGGTGAGATAAGGAAGATGTGGTAGCTTGAGTCCTCCTCACCACCGCATGGCCTCCATAACAAGGCATGGAAGATGGTTACCCGCGTGGGTGCGGCTGGTCTCTTCCCTGCTCCATGCTGGCCTATTTCTGTGCCTTTTCCTCTGGGCATCTCCTGTCCAGTTTGGTAGTAGCACATGAAGATGTTTGTAAATGTACTGTTGTTGATGAATGTATTGACTAATACCTTATAGTTTGGGGAGATGAAAAAATGGAGTCTAGCGTGTCTCTGTGAGGATGTTGTTGGCCAACACTGGGACTAGGACACTCACATTTGACACCGACACCCTATCTAGATATACATCTGTTCAGGCCTCTGCAAGCTAGGGTCATGGGGTGAAAGAAAAGAGACGGGGATCCAGGAGGAACAGGAAAGCCTTGGAGAAAGTGGAGCTATATGTTGCAGCCCCAAATAGCAAGTGTGGATCAAACAAACTGGTTAGCCGTCTGGGGAGCTAGCCTAGCGGCAATGAAGAAACTGGTACCAGAAACTGCAGAAAGGCAGCACCCTGACCTAGCCAGTGAGTGAAGACCTGGTAGCAGGAGCAGAGACACCCTTCCCTGGGGAAGATGCCTCTGTCAGCCCTAGATAAAGAGGGGCAGGTGATTGCAGGCTCCGGGGTGGCAGGTCCCCGCAGGTGCAGTCTGAGGCTGTTTTGTTTTGTTTTGAAGATTGCCCACAGCCTCTAGCAGTGTCACACACACACAGGTATCAAAGGAATGCTTGTGCATTAAAAAAATGCTGCCCGAGTCATGTTGAGACGGCCTTTGCCATCAGAGGCAAGACCACCAGGCTCCTAAGGGTTTTCACCATTTTCCTTTCTCTGAGAGGAGCTGAGAACAAGTGGTCAAGAGAAAGTGACACACCCAGCTCTCACTGATCCTAGGAAAGATGGGTGAGACTTAAGTGTTTATTATTATTATTATTTAAAGATAGACTCGCAGGGTATGATGGCATATGCCTTTAAGCTCATCCCTCCAGAGGCAGGTAGATCTAGGTGAGTTTGAGTATAGCATGGTCTACAGAGTGAGTTCCAGGAGAGCCAGGGCTACACAGAGGGACCTTGTCCCAACCATCATGTCCCCACCCCGTCCACGAGGTAAGTAGGGGAGACAGGCTTTCATTATATAGCTCTGGCTGGTTTGGAACTCACTAGGTAGATTAGGCTGGCTTCAAACTTATAGAGAGGGAACCACCAGGCTTTGATTTCTAAATTCTAGAATTAAAGGTGTGCCACATGCCTGGAGAGACTTATTTTTGTGGGACACTCTAGACCGGCCATAAAGCTATTGCCTCCTATACCTGTTAGGTGAGGTGCTTATGCCCATGTAGCCATAAAGTAGGAGTCTAAACAACTCAGAAATTTCTAAAGCAATGGGGTTTAATATCTGTGGTTAAAATTTAAGTTCCAAGGCATCAAATAAGAGACCAGGCATTGAAAGTTATGCCACATACTATGGCATACTTTGGAGCACAGTGAATTCTGTAAATATGTAGATAAAAATGTGAAGAAAAGGAAACTAGCTTGACAATTCCTGAAAAAGTTAAACATAGAATTATCATAGGCTCCAACAATTCTACTCCCTGGCATACACCCAAAGAGCTACAAACAGACGTTCAAGGGAATCCTCATATGTACCTATTGCCAGCAGTGTTACCCATGGTAGCTGAAAGGCAGAAACTCACATGCTCATAAACTGATGGTGTGTATATATAATGAAATAAGATTGCAATATAAATGAAATAAAGTGTTAATAGAAGCCACAACACAGCTGAATCTTAAGAACATGCAAAGTGAAAAATGCCAGTCACTAAATGTCATATGCTTCACAGTTCCGTTGATGTGAAATTCTTGGAACAGGCAAGTCCATAGAGGTAGAATATAGGTCAGTGATTGTCAGAGACAAAAGCATGAATGGACAAGAATAACTGCCTAATGGTTTCATTTGGGAGAAGTGCAAATATTTTGGATGTAGATAGGCATGGTGGTTGTTTGGTACTAATTATCACTGAACTGTTTATCACAGGTAATTTTACATAATTCTCATTTCATGTCAATAGAAGATACAGGCGATGATACAAAATTTCTTGAAAACAAATGATGGCACAGCTATCATTTCAACCATTTGAAAAGTACAAAGTGTTAAAGATCTCTGAATTTTCACCCCATACCAATATCAGATGTTAAATGGCCACACACATCAACAATGATTTCTCTTCACTCTTGAGCCCCACCTTGAAAAAAAAAAAAAACCAGTATTTTTCAAAACACTAAACTCTTGTTCCTGGAAAATGTCAGTCAGGAACATCTGACCTTCCGTGTGGCGCGTGTCCCATGACTGTCTCCTCCCTTGGCCCAGCCAGACAGTCTGAAAGAGAGAGATTCTTTCCATGGGGAAGTGGTGCCATCCATCCATGTAAATTAAAATCCTGACTCTTTCCTCCAAGAGGCGAGTGAAATAATCCTTATGTCGAGAAGAATGCAGCCATTGCAAGTCAGCTTGTGTGTGGTACCACCTGGCAGGGCATTGCTTTCTTCCTGACCCAGAGAAGGCTTTGGTCCAAATATCTATCCCACAGGGCAGAGTTGAACTTTTTAGTTTGGAAGCCAGGAGATCTCTGAGCAGGCTGTGTCTAGGTGGAGGTGGCAGGCTAATATTTCTCCTTTCCCAGCGAAGGTTTCACTTCTCAATGGTGGGGGTTGCCCTCGTGACCAGCCTGGCTTTCATCTAGGCCATGCTGTGCTAACTGGCAACCACTACTCAGCAGACTGCAGGCCTCAGGCAGCAGGTAGTGTTTTAGGTTAGGAGTGGAAACTGGAGAGAGCAAAAGGCCAGGTAGGGGCTGAGGGGTTGGGGGTGGGGGGTGGAAACCAAGGTGTCAGTCTGCAGGGCTAGATTTAAGAGTGATGCGCTCTCCGTTCACTTAGAAATTTCTCCCTAATGTAATATGGAAGAACCAAAATATATTGGGATGTGTGCACTAGGCAATCGGGAGGGTAGAAGGCAGTGATGACTGTCATCTTTGAGTGCCTCAAATTCTTAACAGGACCCCTGAAGAAACTATGGAGAGTCTGGTATGCACACAGAAGCTTGGGGGAGCCGGGAAAGAGTGGATAAACAGTTTACTCTGGTTTCCATGGGAAGGTCACACCAACTACAACTACTTCCTGTGTGGTTTGAGGCTGGTGTGTATGAGTGGCTGGCTGAAGCTTACAGGTTACCCCAAGGCTCTGGGTGTCTGAGGACCACCGGTGGAAAGGATATTGAAAGCCTGTACTTTGTCCTGCTCATGGATCAGTCAATGATGAGGAACCATAGGAAGACAGAAACAGACTCCGCGTCTTATTTCGATTGGGGAGAAAATAAGGATGCTCTGACTCGAACTCCCTTACTCACAGTTGCCACCGTCACATGTCATTTAGACATGTCCTTCCTGTCATTCTGCTCCATTGGACTAACACTGGTGGAACTCCTCAGTTCCCACTGCCTCTCTCCCTGCCTTCAGTCTCGCCTCTATCCCATCTCTGTATCCATGAGCCCAGACCTCTTCCCTGCTAGAATAATCTGAAGAACAAAGGTTCTCTAAGATGCAGCCATCCTATCAGAGTTGTTCAAATGTTTGTCTGTCTTCTGACAACTTTCTTTTATTAGTAGCAAAAACAAAACCCCAAACAAAAAACCCTAAAAGGAATTGCTTGTGGGCTTTCCTTAGACCTCTTTATCTTGAAATGAGAATCTTGTTGAAGAGAAAATAAACTCAGCTGAAAAATACTGTGTGTAGGGGAAGTTGCAGAGTTAAGAGTGAGGGCAAGCCTTGAGTGGGTTTTAAGCACTCTCTTCTTCAAGGTTAAGCCAAGAAATTTTGGGAAGGTTCTGGTTTATTTTTTTATTAGAGAAAAAAATTCCAGGAGTAGCTTACTTACAATAGTGGGAGCAAGTGCCTGGTCAGACATGAGGACTGGGACCTCAGCACTGCCATGGTCCCTTGAGAACTTTCCCTAATGAAGAAATCCCAGGTTTGTGTTCCTTTTAGAACTCAACTCCCTTTTCTGTCCTCCACTGAATGTCTACTCCACAGCCCCAGACGACGATCTGTTCAGATAGCCCTGGACAATGTTGGGGAAAGAACAGACACCTAAGCTGACCTGTGGCCCTACAGAGAGTCTGCTGTCCATTGTCCCTTGCTGCTTAGAGAGGGAAGAGGTCTCTTGTCACTGTCTTTATTTCTCACTGTAACCATGACCAGCGTCATGTGCTCTGGTTGTTCACCTGAAGCCTTTCTCATCAAACAAATGCATTGTGCGTTGGTGTCTGGTGAGGAAGGGGAACTTCTTGCTGGGCTCTTAGACTAGTTTTCACGGTTATTTGAGCAAGCACTGAAAAGGCTTTAGTTACTTAAGGCACCCAGTATGTGGTCTCCCTGCTTAAACAGTATTTCTGAACTCCCGAGGACAGTTACAGATTGAAGTTTCAGAAAAGGAAGAGCCAGGGATTGTCAGAAAAGATGAGGTCTAACTGAGTCACTTCAAGACCTGGAGTTTGTCCCAGAAGTCACTCAGAGAGGACTCAGCCTTTTTGTGTGATCATCTCATTTTCTCTCTGCCATCACTTGAGACTTGAGCACTGCATTTGTCCTTGTGGACACATGTCCAGGGGATACCAGCCTTTGATGAGACTTCGCATAACCAAAAGAAAGCAATGGTGCTTGGGTTGTGGTCCCTCCACAAACTGGCCATATGACTATGGCACTCACTTCCCCTCTCTGAACCCCAGTTTGTTCATCTCTGAAGTGAAAGGGCAGGGTTGGTTTATCTCTAGAGGTTTTTTTTTTTTTTTCCATTTGAAGTCTCTGAATCTACTTCCTTTTCTTCATCAACAAACAGCCCCTGTTCACTTAAAAGTCTTGATGCTGGCATAATATTCAAACTCTACTACGTTGGAGAATGAGATACACATGATTCTTTTCAGGATACAGGCTTCACTGGTTGGGATGAGAGAAAGCCACAAATATACCTTAGTTAAAACTGATGTCCAGATTTAGAACTACCACCTACTAGACTGGTACCTTTATGAGGATTAGAAAGAAAGAGTCACCTGTGGGTTGACGCAGCTGCAAGGTGGGTGGGCCAATGGCTACTGTTAGCCCCTCAAGGGCTCAGACGTTCTTGTGAAGTGAACAACCTGCTTGCCCACATATTCCAGAATATTTCTACTTTGACCTCTGGCCCTTTTAGTTGAGCCATAGAAAAGGAGAAGGATGAGGAGAAGTTACACTAACGCACATCCCTGATAAGACAGAGACTTCTGTCATTCCTACCTTAAAATATGTCATGTGATTAAAAGAACACCAAGTCTAGCCCATGCCGCTGCTGTGTCCTGCACCAGCACACCCCATCTGGTTTAGGCAGCTTCGAGAGATCATAATAATAAGCCCTTACATTTAATAGAGCCTTAAAATTTATGTAGCACGTTAAATGTACTTACTTTTTCAATTGGATTCTGAGTCTAACCATTGCCCTGGTGAGTAATAATTATCCCAGTTTTAAATACAAAGGAAATGAAGCAGAGTGAGTCAAAGACTTGTTCAAGGGCAGTTGATAAGTGGTTAAGCCAGGCACTGCACACACATCTGTCTCAGCTCCACCAAGGATGATCTTTCTTTCTTTCTTTCTTTCTTTCTTTCTTTCTTTCTTTCTTTCTTTCTTTCCTTCCTCCCTCCCTCCCTCCCTCCCTCCCTCCTTTCCTAAGTAGTTGATAGATCTGGATTAGTTCAAAGGTAGGAAAGGGAACCTTGCGGAATTTTCCCACTCATACATAACTCTATGGAATAAGAAGGTTTACTTAAAATATTACATTAAAAACCCCCACAATAATCAAAAAGCAGTACACACAGCTGTGCTTAAGGTAGCAGTGACTTTCAGTTGCAGGATTCTGCAACTCAGGTGGCATTGGTAAACTTTGTAAAAGGTTAAGGACACGATGCACCCATGTATCTTGTAAGACTTGTTCTTGGTCCCCAACAAGACTTCACAATGAAGGTTCCTTAGATGACCTTCAGGCTCTTAAGGATGCAGCACAAGTAGTTTGGAACGCAGGCACTCTGGAGACCCTTAGGTGCTGAGTAGATAGCCGAGTAGGCCTGCAGGTCCCATGGCAGACTGGCTGGTGTTCTCTGTTAAATTAGGGCAAGCACTGGTCCCTGTTTCAGGTTCCCTTTAGTTAGGCAGGGCTGGTATTCAAAACCTCGGCTATCTCTCAGGCTATCATTTACTTAACTATTATTACACAAATCATTCCTACAAAGCCCTTTCAAAGGCAGGCAGGGAGTCAGGGCCCACTGTGAGCTCTGCTCCACCTTCACGGGTCTACCTTCCCAGGTGGGAAGAAGATCAAGGACCGTTCAGAGAGTCAGAAAAGTTCAGGAAAAAAATCTGTGTCACACAAATTCTCTGGAAACTCAGAATAGCACACAGGTCTCACTCCACCCCTTGGCTCCAGGCCGCATTTTCAGTCTGGTCAGTTTCTTGGCCTGGCTGAAATTAGTTTCTCTTAGAGTGATTAAGAAAAATCCAAACCGGTGTGATTTTAGGAGCATCTCAGATACTGACTTTGTCCGTGGAGACTTTTCAAGTGACTCCTACCCACAGCTGGTGTCAACTGGAGCTAAGAACTCCACCACAGACTCCAGGGGAGCCCAAGTGGCAGGCCGGGACGGAAAGGAGGAAAGTAAGCTAGAACGAAAGCAACCAGGCCAGAGGCTTCTTTGAGATAACCACTTTATCTCACTTCTTTTCTGGGGCGGATTTCACCCTTCTACAAACAGAAGTGACTGGGAAGTCCCCTTCCACACGAGGGGTGGCTCCCAAATGTATTCTGAAAACAACAGCACAAAGCACTATAGAAAGTTTTGAAACTCACCTTTGGGACCTGCTGGAGGACTTCCTGCATGTGGGACCCCTGGACCTGCTCGGGTGCTGTCTGGGTCACTTAGGCACAAGGGCGAGGTCTCAGTCCCTCCTCCAGCTCTTCCCTCCCCCTGCCAGGTCCCGGGAGGGAGGCGGTGCTGCGGATCAGTGGGTGCCACCCCTGAGGCGTGGAGGAAAAGCACCCCCTGTGTTCCCTGCTGAGGTTTCGCGGCTCCCACCTCAGCTCCCGAGGTCAGGAGCTTGACTTCCTGAATCTGACTGGCTGACTCCTGCCGCTCCCCAGCCCAGCCCACGCCTTAAACTAGGGCGCACACGCCACAGTCCCAGCCCAGTCCCCTTCCTCTGGGGCTCCCCGCCAGTGCCCCCACCCCGCCCCGCTGTGACGTACTTTTGCCCCTCCGCCCCGCCCGTGCTCTCCTTGAGCTGACAGATGTCCCAGTGTTCGCAGGGAGGTGGGGTGTAAACTCCCAATCCGGAAAACAACAGCCTGGTGTAGCCCGGACGTGGCCACCTTCTAGGAAAGGGGATGGAGCGTCTTAAGGGAGAGCAGGCTGCAACGCCTCATCCCCTCTAGGTAATCCTTGTGTGTGTACTTCAAGGCATCGTCGCCTGGAAAATCTTAGGCTGCTGACTGGAGACACTGAGGAAAAGTGTTAGGAGCATAGAAGGCGGAGACAACAGACTTCAAAAAGTTCTCAGGACTTCTCCCCTTTTACTTCATTTGTTCTTCGCGTGCTTATATTCAGATCTCTTCCCGCAAATGTAAAGGCTCTGATGATAAAGTGCCCCCAGGGAAGATGGAAGGTGTGATGGCAGAAGCGGCTGTGGGCTGCTAGGAATGTCCCCAGAATCACCTTGGAAGATCTCGCCCGTGATAAGGACATGGATTCTGCCCATTGGATTGTAGGTGGCAGGGGCAGAGTTGGTGCTTGATTCCCAGCGACTGTGCCTGGGCTATTGGTTCCCTTTGGCCTTTGCGTGCCTGAATGAAAATGACTGAAGCTGGTCAGAACTGAGAAACAAGAGTGTTCTTCCTGTTTACTTAAGAGAAGTCAGCTGGCCCTGGGTTGACAGGCTGAAGAGAAGGCCCAGCATTCGTCCAGAAAGGCCAAGAATAGTTAGGTGGTAGTGGGTTTCTTGTTTTTTTTTTTTTTTTTTCTCTCAAGACAGGGTTTCTCTGTAGCTTTGGAGCCTGTCCTGAAACTAGCTCTTGTAGACCAGGCTGACCTCGAACTCATAGAGATCCACTTGCCTCTGCCTCCCTAGTGCTGGGATTAAATTTCTTTGCTACCACTGCCCGGCCTGGGGTCTTCTTTCAAAGGCAGATTAATTAAAGTTCTTCCCAGAAATCCCAGCACAGAGAACTTGATCTAGATTGTTGTGTGTTTGAAATCAAGTTTCACAATATAGCCCTGGCTGGCCTGGAACTCACACTGCAGACCAGGCTGGCCTCACAAAGATCTGCCTTTCAAGTGTTGGAATTAAGGGTGTGTTCCATCATGCCGTGCACCCATCCAGATTTGAATAAGAACAAAAGAGTGGTCCCGGAGGTCTTTCGTGGTCTCAGGGGAGTTAGTATGGTTGAGTGGGTGGGGATGGGAAGGTCAGGCTGTGAAAGAAGACCGAGTTCTTAGCAGGACTCCATCAACAAGGGGGGTGGGGAGGGAGATACCAAGATGGAGGGCTTCTCCTGGTGTGTCAGATCTGAAGCCCCGGTCTGGAGTCTAATGGAGCAAGGTGCTGGAGGAAGACAGACTTGGGGAATGACAAGAAACCTTAAGTGAAAACCTGGTGTTTGGAGGCTGAGACTCCCCCACGACCTACAACTTTAAACGGTATATCATTTTGTCTGACACCCTACATGTTTGAGGTATAATTTGACCCTCCCTTTGAGGATTGTCAGTAACCTTCCCCAAGGTCATAGCTAGCACCCCCAACCCCAGAAGAGAGAATGGCTTCTGTGAACTGGGCTGATGTGCAAGTCTGAACAACTTTATTGACAGGTTCAGGCTGAGTTTACAGTCACATTGCATTTCAGGAAAACAAAAACAATAACTCAGATAAATGAAACGAAAAAAAAAAAAAACGAGGAAGCCAGCACAAGCTTTGTGAATACGACAGTAAGATATGGAAGAAAAGCCAGATGCTAGTCTATAGGGCAGCATCTCACTGCTGTCTTAGATAGCAGGGAGGCAAGTCTCGTAAAGAGACAAATTGGGGACCTGATCTATGGCAAGACGGCAGGTGTGCTGTCACTGAGTTCCAAGGCTCCAGGGTCTGCTGTGGTGCTGACACCATGAGGAAGACACATCCATGGCATGAGCAAAGGAGTAAACATCTGGCCGGGAGGTTTTCCTTCTGGATGGATGACATATCCGTTACGAAAAAGTAAGGCAGAGCGTCCACCTACTGCTTCACCCCTTTGGCAGTGAAATCTCAACTCTTACATGAACTCACAAGTGGCCCCAAGCAACCACAGTGGTGTTCCAGGTTTTAAAAATGCTCATTAGTTTTCTTGGTTATTTTATTTTGGTATTAGATCTTTGAAGGTGGTCAGGAAGTTAGTGGGCTCCAAGTCGGAGCAGTAACGCATCTAATTAAGAAACAAAAGGCCGAAACAGCAGACTTGTGAACCAAGACTGGAGATTTAACACCCCCCCCCCCCCCCCCCCCCCCCCGTTGTGGGTGACTACCCCTCACTGACTTTAGCACCTGATGAGCTCTGGTTCCATATCATGACGTTGTAGACAAAAACTGTTGGCTCCATCCCAGATGTCGTAGGAACCAAGAGGACATTAAACATTGAATTTCAGCCTGCTTTGAAGGTGAAGACTGACTCCGCTTGTTCTCTCTTGGCAATGTCCTATGTCAGACAGGTCAATGGCAGCGTTGGCCAGCCCTGATTCATCTGTGCAAGCCACCTGTGGGAGACGGTTTTCTATCAGGTCACCCGCCCATAACAGTGCTGTACAACGATAACAGGAAGAGAGGTGTCTCCATCCGAGTGAGAAATATTAAATGGGGACTATTGCATTATTATCACCTAACACTGGTGCATTCTTGCCTGCGACAATGTATGATGCTCAGGCATGTCCAGGCTTTGACACTGCAACACAATAGTGTCATCTACAAAAAGCCACGGGAACAGGAGACAAAAAAGAGTGAAATAAAGCACCCACACTTCACAGTGGTTTAGGGGTAGTCTATGATTTTATGCTGGTCTGCATATAGAGCTACCCTTGGTTGGTTCCGTGTGGCTCTGGGGCAGACCATGAGTTGGATGGGTTCCGTAGAGGTGAGAGCATGCTATTA
Source organism: Arvicola amphibius (assembly GCF_903992535.2). Taxonomy (NCBI): domain Eukaryota; kingdom Metazoa; phylum Chordata; class Mammalia; order Rodentia; family Cricetidae; genus Arvicola; species Arvicola amphibius. The sequence continues at coordinate 61,485,206 of NC_052058.2, forward strand.
AAAGAAGGCAGAAGGGTTGCTGGCCAGACAGAGGGTGTTAGGGAGAAGTGATGAAACTGTCAGCAGTGTGGGCAAGATGAGCGCAGACTTGTTCCTCGGATCTTAAGATGCAGCTGCATCTGAGAAGCCTGAGAAAGGCAAGTTCAGGACAAGTCGTTGGAAATACTGCTTCATGCAGTGGGTAATGAGTTTGCAGAATGGATTATCTCCCAGAGGTGGCCCACACTGGCAGTGTACGTGGATTCCAGAAAGCTATGGACAGGCGTGTGAATGGCAGAGCTGAAATGGACAGGTTAGGAAAGCTGAGACGTCCACCAAGTGGCTGGGAGCTCAGGGTGCCCCACAGTATGGACCTTTGGTCTTTGCAGACAAAGGAGTCCTGGCCTCTCCGTGTGCTCAGATTTGAGCCAATGGACGACCCATACACTCCCTCCCCATTTTACAGTGTCAGTAGCCTTGGCTTCATACAGACAATAGACTGCCCTTTTTGCCTGTCTTACTTGTTAAAGCACGTTACTCTTTCATTTTAGCTCTCAGCTTCTGAAAAGAGTTTGAATATGCCTTCAGACTGATTATTGTGTATATACGCCTCCTGCAATTAGATTCCTGTCAGACTTTCCTCCTAAATTATCAGATTCGAACATAAATGTCTCTAATTTTTGAAAGCTCATCTGCAGAAAAGCACTAACAATACACTTTTCTCAGGAATACGTCTTAGCAGGTCATCCAAAGTGGATGCTGGGCAAGAATGTTGCTTTCACGGCCATTGTGCCAAATCTTGGCATTGGCGTTGGAGGGGGAGTTAAGGAAACTCTTGGTTTTCTCTTTAAATAATCCACCTGTCCCCCAAGCCCTTGCTCCATGTACCCTATGCTTTCTTTAGTGTTCATGTATGTTATAGGAAACAGCTCTCTGCCCCACCTCCCCGAGTACAGGCATGACTCCAGCAGGGTGGTTTTTGTATTTCTGGGCACTAAGGGGCTCAGTTTTCACTTTCAGTCTCTAGTTCAGAGTAGCCTCTGTGCTGTTTTCAAAGCCGTTTCATGGTGATAGGGCCTGCCTTTGTGAACTGACAGCCTGCTGCCTAGAGCCCTTTGCTGGATTCCACCTTGGCTTTGTTAATGTAAACTGAGGGCATCTGGGTTCCATTCTTGTGGCGGGCACATCAGAGCAGGAGAGCCCACAGAGTTCTCATTTGGCCTCTTTTTGTGGTTTCCTTTGTCACCTGCTCTTCTTGCGGGGATGGGTTTAATTATTGATTTATTGAGTGAGCCCACTGTAACGGGGTCCCAAAACCTCCACAGAGCAGGTAGAACATTTCTTGTGACTTTGTTGAAAAGATCCCTGGGAAACCCTTGCTTACTCTGCCCAGCTCATTCATTCTGGCAGAAAGTTCCGTGAAGGCAGAAACTGTTGGAGCCTCTTGCCCGAGGCCCCATGAAATAACCGTGGCTTTGAAATTTGCTTCCTTGACTACTTTGGTGACTCAGAGCATCAGTGTTGCCACAAACCAACTTCCTGTCCCCTGGGGGTGACTCTTTCATAACAGGCAAAAGGAAGGGCTTGAGAGAGAGAGAGAGAGAGAGAGAGAGAGAGAGAGAGAGAGAGAGAGAGAGAGAGAGAGAGAGACAGACGACAGAGAGACAGAAAGCAAGGATGAGAGAGCCCTCATTTACCAGGTTAAAGGAGTGAGTTCTTCCTGTTTCAATGACTGTTGATGTGCTGCTTTCTTTGTGCCAAGTTCTGTACTTTGTGTCAATAGAAAGCTTTAAAATGAAAGGCTACACTCTGTAATTTGGATTTAATGGCAGTAAGACTGGAACACTCAAAGAAATTTTCTTAATGAAGGTGGATTGACCAACATGTGGAGGTAGAAAAGAATTCGAGAGTGCGGTGAGTGAGTGACTCTGGCTGGCTAGAACATGAACAAAGGTGCTGTGACAGAGCAAACATGGCAGGACTGCTCTGTGCCTCTCTGAAAGATTCCAGACTGTGAAGGAAAGCATTATCCGGAATCTCGCCACCCCAAATAACCACCGTAGCATTTTAGTATGTGTTATTATAGTCTCTCAAGGAGATTGGGAGTTAGAATTTCTTTGTACATAATTGATATCACTCCAGATTTTGGATAATGAACTGACTACTAAAAAAAAAATGGAGGTAAATCTAGTGGCTTTTTGTAGCCTTTATTTGAGTGCAGAGAGACTGAATTCTGAAACTTCACTGGATGGAAAGAAAATTATATAGTCTAGCTTCTGTGTTCATTGTGTATTTGTGTGTATGCATGTTTGTATTTGGTGTGTCATGCCACAGCCTGGGTGGAGCTCAAAGGACAAAGGTGGGAGTCAGTTCTCTCTTTTCACCACGTGGTCCTGGGGACACTGGCTGAGCTATGCTTTCTGTGCCAGTTTCTGCCTTTAAGACCAAGTAATGACCACTTACAAGTTCCGTGATCATTGAGGAGTCCCTGCTGCTGAGCCCCTCATCCAGAAACTAAATGAGCCCCTGGAGGATGCTGTAGAGGGACTGTTGCACTTCAAGGGAGGATTCAGTGTGATTTTTCCCAAGCCCCTAGTCCTAGGACTTGCATTGTTAGTTGCGGAAACACATTTACATAAATTATGGCACCCTTTTCTCTTAAGGTTTGACCACAATTGACTTATTTAATATGTGTTATTGGGCAATATGATAAATGTTACTGGGCAGTAGATGTCAACTTTGAAACACCAAGGCTAAGTCCCTCCCTCCCTCCCTCCCTCCCTCCCTCCCTCCCTCCCTCCCTCCCTCCCTCCCTCCCTCCCTTCTCTCTGTTTTCTTCTCCCTTCCTTTCTTCCTTTTGTTTTTGAGACAGTGCTTCACCCAGTAGCTCAGGCTGACCTGAGCTGGAAGCTATCCTCCTACCCCAGTCTGTAAGTGTTGGGATTACAGACACAACTCACCATGCCCAGCTTGCTAAATTCTTATATAGTAACACTACATGTTAACACCGGAAGCCTACCATATATCCCTTATGGGGAATATTTCAGGAAAAATTCTAACTTCTATCATGCCTCTGTCCTCCTAGCTCCATGATCTTGGTGGTTCCTCAAGACTGAGGTGGAAGCAAGTCCTTTGTTTTCCCACAGGCTCTGTGCTGGTCTACCATATAACTGCCCCGCACTAATGAGATTGGCCATTTATATGTCCCCTACCTGGACTGTAAGTTCTGTAGGCAGACAGTGCCTGGCAAATGGTAAGTTGCTTGGTAAATAGTTGCCATTAGATAAAGACCCTTGGCCACAGGGTGGAATCTAGGAAGCTTTTGTTTCCTTCTGTGCACAAGAACAAGTATGATAACCCTATCCATGCACTTGGTGCTGTAAGCGTTCCCAAAGCATGCATTTCTTTTCTTCCTCAGTATTCCTTTGGATCTGCATCTTTGTCTTTAGAAACCTCTGAAAGCATAACTGGGACCAAGTAAGGAAAGGATATAAGTAGGAAAAGCAAATAGCTGAAGGTGGTTCAGGGATAGGGAGAGAGGACAAGATGAAAAGTCTCTTCTGAAACCAGACATGGTGCCCACATTTCCTCAGACGGATGGACCATTAATAAGGGAGGACTCCTTCCCCCTGGGAGTACTGGAATGCCTGTCTCCAGCATCCAGCTGCTTCCAGGCAAACAGAAAGAGGAAGCTGCTTCTCCAGCTAGCCTCCATCTCCGTTCAACATCACCCTTTCTCGAATTCTTCATGTCTCAGTGAGGACTGGATCTGAAGTGTCTGCATCTTACTGTCCAGATGTGAAGACCCTGGATCCAGGTACCTGTGGGATTCACACAGGTTCCACCTAGAGCTCGAAGAGGGAAAACATCTATGAACATATTGTCCACTTCACTAATGGAACTATTAAGTAACCCACTTTTTAGCAGCTCTTAAAAACGTGGGTGAAAGATTACTTCTATAAATGGCCAGAGAATATCGCAGGGTTAGCTTCCTGGTGGACATGCTCCAGTTTTTTCCAGACCTGCAGACTCCAGAGACTCCCCAGCTGGACGCTGGTTTCTATGGTGTGCATATAATGAGATTCAGCAATGGAAAATTTGGCTCTCGGCATGATTGCCTCTAGTTTCCTCAGACCCCCTCACTGCCGCACAGGCACGCTCTTGCCTCTGCTCCCTTGGAATGCTGCAGCTAAAAGCAAAGAATGACGTTCCCGCAGCTGTGGCCCTGACAAAAATAGAAAGTTTGTTTATTTTTATGTTCATAAAACCTTTTTCCTGCTGCTGCTGCCGCCACCACTGTTGTTGTTATGAGTGGGACTCCCAGGCCGGAAGAGGACAGACCGACAGCACTGGTCCCTTGCCAAATGGATTCTAGCTCCCCCCCACTCTGTCCCTCCCCCCACCTCTCTCACTGTGTGTGTGTGTGTGTGTGTGTCTATCAAATCTAGCCTAGTATGGACCAAAGTACTAAGTGATCTATTTTCCTCTTTGAACCTCTTTGTTAGTGGGCATCTGGTCTCCAGAACTTGGAGGGGGGTTCCTTGGTTTGAGGGCAATCTTCCTGAATGTGCTTCTCTTTTAGGCACGGCTGTCTCTTTTGTCATGGCCGGCCTAGAGCAGAGGTGTGACTAGAGGAAAGAGCTCTGAATTAAAAGGCAAGAGCCTTGTTCTTCTTGGGATTCTGTTACTTTGCTCCTAACAAAACCTCAGTTTCATCATCTGTGCAATAGATATAACTGTCGCTGCCTAAGACCCAAATGAAATAAATGCAAAGGAGACAGCTCCGAGAGGTTCAAGGTGTCTGCATATGAATTTTCAGTTCAGGTTCCCCAAACATGTCCAGGAAATAAAGATTTCCTATATTTATAGGGTCCTGAGTATCCTCCCCCAAAGCATGATGGATGGAGTCTATGTGGGATGTATGTATCTTCTCATCACATTTACTTCAAGATGAGCAAAACACAAGTCTGTATTGAAAAACCTAGGAGATGGTGTTTTAGGTTACTATTGCTATGATGAAATATGATGATGATGATGATGATGATGATGATGATAACTTTGGAAGCAAAGGGCTTTTGTATTTGGCTTTTGTATCCTAAATCACAGTCCTCTGATGGGAGACAAGTAGCAACTCAAACTGGACAGGAACCTGGAGGAAGGAGCTAATGCAGAGGCCATGGAGGGGTGCTGCTAACTGGTTTGCTCCTCTTGGCTTGCTCAGCCTGCTTTCTTATAGAACCAGGACCACCAGCCTAGGGATGGAACAACTCACAATGGGCTGGGCCTGGGCCCTCCCTCATTAATAACTAAGAAAATGTCCTACAGGCTTGCCTACATTCTGGTCTCATGAAGCCATTTTCTCTGCTGAGGCTTCCTCCTCTCAGATGACTGTAGCTTGTGTCAAATTGACTTAGAAACTAGCCCTAGAGAGATGGTTGAAGTGAAAGGATTAGGATGTCGGGGCATGAAAGGCGACAACACTTGCCTTTCTGTTGGTTTGATGTAGACTCTGGAGGAAGTGTGCCTTAGCACTTTTCTCAGCCTATGGAGCCATTGTTAATAACTGCTTGCTCCAGCTGGAAGGGTTCTCCACTTGCTTAGCCATCTAGAACACTGAGCACATACCACACACGTGTTTTCCAGAGAGGGTTCTGGACGGTTACCAGTGATTCTTCCTCCTCTAAGGTCCTGGCTGAGAATGGGCTTTGGTTGTTGTCTTTGTCTTACTTCAAGCCGCTGTAACTGGTTTTTTTTTTTCTCATTTTATGTTTCTTTAATTTTATTTATTGTGAAGAACTGTCGTATATGTGGGACTGGTTCTGACTCATTGCTCACATTAGACTCTAGTATTGCTAATGTTTTAATCTGAGAATTTATTTAAAGGAAGACAATTCACTTGTTTCCCTTATTTAAAATGTATGGGATTTGGTTTTAAGATGCATTCTCTCTTCCCACTTAGTTGTCCCATATCCTTTCCCAGCTTGGTATTTTCTTAAGCTGTAAATGTACTCAATAAACTAGGTAACTGTGATCTTATTGTACTAGGAAAACACATATACTTCTGGTACAGAGCAGAAAGGGCCCCAACTCCACCACCAAAGCTTCCCGCTCTGGCATACACCATTTTTATAGGACCTGTCTGCAGAAAACCAGGTCCGGAAAGTACAGGATTTCCACAAAGAAGCCAAAGGGACTTTTCTGTAACTCTTGTATGTGCAGAAAACTCAGGCTTTCTCTGACCATTATATGACCTTCCTGGGGTGTTGGAAATGAGACCTCTGTCACCTCTTGGCAAGTCAAGTGCAAACAGACTCAATGTTCATGAGCAAATCTTTTTTTTAGACTTATTTATTTATTATATATACTGTATTCTGCACCATGTCTCATTACAGATGGTAGTGATTCACCATGTGGCTGCTGGGAATTGAACTCAGGACCTTTGGAAGAACAGGCAGTGCTCCTAACCTCTGAGCCATCTCTCCAGCCCCTCATGAGCAAATCTTTATACCAAATCCAGGCCTGCATGCAGAGATTATCAGATGGAATGGCACAGTTCAGGATCACAGGGTATATCCCACATGAATCTGAATAAGAGAACCTGTATCCATGCCTTTGCCATGTCTTCCTGTGTTCAAATTTACATGCATCAAAACCTGCTTTGTTTGGAATTGCTTGCTTCTTCATGAATTCTGTCTTAGATTAAGCAAAATTAATCCTGGGATGATTGACAACGTTATTGGTGACCCACATGAGATCCCCAGTTTAGAAGGTCCCACAGGGCTGACAGCAGTGGTGATTGGCAGACTTGCTTTCTTATCACAAAGTGGCTATTTGAATCTCTGCTTCAGTGTTAGGTTCTGATCCGCCCACTTCCTGCTGTGCAGGTCTTCCCACAGTGCTCTCTTCTGTTTCCCTAACATTTTATTCTGTACTCAGTTTTTATCCCTTTGATTTCCATTTAACATTGCTCACCATTTAAAACTCTTTTTATTTAAGGTGTATGAGTGTTTTGCCGGTGTGTATGTATGTATAGCATGTATCTGCCTGGTGCACAGGGAGGTTGGAAGAGGGAGCTGGATCCCCTGGCACTGGAGTTACAGCTGGTTGCGAGCCTCCATGTCAGTGCTGAAGGCTGAACATGGCCTGTCTGCCAGAGCAACACATGCTTTAAACTGCTGAGCTATCTCTCTAGCCCCTTGCTCACCATTCTGATTCTGGTGGTAATCTGTTGTACCTTAGACATTTGTAGCAGGGACAGATTGCGGCCATGACAGGCCTGGCTTGAAGGGCCCTATGGTCTAGACTGCCAATCAGCTTGCAGCCTCTCTGCCAGTCTCTGCTTTGGTTTTGAAAGTTTTATATTTGGTGTATTCTTTTTCTGTGATTGTCTTCCTTCTCTTCTCCTGGCCAGTTACAGCATTCTTTGAGCACCTCAGTGTTGTCTCTGAGTAGACTGTATCCAACACTGTGGGAGGTATTCCTTAATGACCGTAGGATTTCTACCTGTCATAGTTTTAATTGCACTATAAAGCACATTCTCTTGCTTTTCAGCTATGATGAATCATGATCTTGAATTTAGTAGAATATGAACTTGGTATAAATTTGAGATTATTAAAAATTCCTTAAAAGTTTGAGGACACCACAAATATCCTGATGAGAAATATCTCCCCTTTCCTTCTTAGCCCTTGATTGCTAATCCTCACCAACAGCTCCACTCCTGGGCTTTATGAGAGCAGGACTGGTTATATACCCAAGCGGAAGCCTTTCTCGTAGACTTTATACCTATTACCCAGATCAGTTAATTGTTAGTTACCACATCTCTAGACATGAAGATTACTCTTAGCAGACCAAAAGACCCTCCAGTGTGATTTCTGATTCCTAGTTGGTACCAATTTAAGTTTCATGTCTCAAGAAAAAAAAATGCTGATTTTTGAAGCGTGGCGGTTGGCAGAGATTGGAAATAACCAAAAATAGCCTTTTTCGAATGAATCAGTTTTAATAAAGGGAGCAAGTGGGGTACACTTACAGAGCCTAGGTTCCAGTGAAGCAGAGAACCAAGCGGAAGAAGAAGGGGCGGGCCTACCCCAAACCCGGTTCTTTTAAAGGTATGTTTTGCTCCTGGGGTGACCACGCCCCTCAGACAAGGGATTGGTCAGCCGCCCCAACAGATTTTCCTTTTACAATATTGACTTGCCTAAATACAAGCTGGAAAACAAAGAGCATCAGCCAGAAAACTAGTCCCTAAAATCTGTTTGTTGTCATCTTCAAACCCAAACTGATCTGGAAGAAGAATCAAGGTGAAACCCTCCATTTCCATGAATTTATACAGGACCCTGGGCTGATGGACTTCTGCTGCATTGGTGTGTCTATAGTTTCTAAGCCCTCTAGGCCTATTGACCCTAACCTAGACATTCTAACTGATTTATGTCTTCAACTTGTGCCTCACTAGAAGCTTCAACATCAGAATCTTGGACCTTCTCCATTTCTGGCACAAACCCCTACTGTATTCTCTTCAGCGGTACCTCCTATGAATCTTACATCAGGTGATAGCTTCATCTGTCCTGGCTCCTTTTCTGCCATGTCTGAAGTAGAAGGCCGCTGTTCTCTGACTATGGGACTACCTACCCAATGATCCTGTTTTTAATGGGACCATGAAACAAATTGGTGCTCCCTGTTCCCTCTTCATCAAGGGGAAGCATGTAGCCATAAAGGGTGTCAGCTGGAAGTGAAAGAATTATTAGAGCATGTGTTCTCTTCTTAGTAATGGGCACGGTCCAGTGTAAGGGAAGACTTGGCAACTTCCCATAAATTCTTTTATGGATCCAACAATGAGATCCTTGAGTTTTACCTTTGTCTTGACTTGGAAGGATATCACTGTGCTACTGGCTCACTGTGGATGATAAAAGACGTAAAGAAAGTGTTCTTTAAAAGAAGTAAAAGAAGCTCGTGGGCTAGCAGCTGGCACCCAAGGCCACAGTATTCTTGACCCAAGGAAGATGTGATCACTAACGCAGATTCTTGTAAGATTCACAAAGAGGAATTTTCTTTGGTCTCAGGAAAGGCCAACTGCACAACAACCAGCTCTGAACCCAAGCACAAGCATGGTCCTTGGAGAGAGAAAGATCATCAATGTCACATAACAGAGCTTCAGGAGACTTTGGTGTGGCCATTGGAAAGCAGGATTTTTAGTGGATACCGGGGATGCCTTTTTGTCTTCACCAGACTTGTTGGCCCTTTCTCCAGTGTTGACTGCAGAGGTGGATATGGGCAACCTAGGGTCAGAAAATTTGCCCGTCCCCTTCATTTTGAAAAGGTCCCCCAGTTCTCCTAAAAGGAGAACGCACAGAGGTCTTCATACAGCCAGAGCCAGAGAGTCATTTGTTAGGTGTTTGTGGATACTTTCACTGGGTGTGCTAAAGCGCGTGACTAAGTTCTATAAGTAGCTTTTACAAGAGATGGTTCCTAAATTTGGACTTCTTGGGTCTCTCCAGAGTAACAATGACCACTCTTTTATAGCTAAAGTTAACCAGGAGTTGGCATTTAGCTTAGGAATTGAGTATTTACTATAGGCTAAGAGAAAGAATAATAAGAAGGGAAGAGAGAGGCAGATAGTGCAGTTCTTTTATATGTGCAATCTAGATTCTAATATTTATTTTAATGCAGAAGACAAGACTATTTAAGAGGAAGAGTTGGGAGTGAGAGGAGAGATGGGGCCAGCTAGGTAGTAGAGCGAGTGAACATGAGCAAAGCCCAAGGTTGTGCATGTATGAAAACGTCACAAGCCCATTGTTTTGTGTGATTACTAAAAGTTGATTTTAAAAAGTGGAACAAAAAGAATTTTTGGCACTCGGAGTCCTTAAGAGAAGTTCAAAGAACAAGTGAAAATATCAAAGATGTTTAACTAAACTGTCAGGATATTCAGGGTGCTTGGTTCAAATATTTCTCAGACTTTTCCATATTACAGCAGCACCTACAGTGGGATTAAAATTAACCCCCTTTGAGATAATGGATGGCAGGTCATTTGTCAGTCATGACCTCTTAATAGATGATGTCAGCTGGGTCCTAAGATGCATAATTAGTCTGAACCAAATCCAAAGAGCAATATAAAAATATGGGAGCAAGCTACTCCTAGGAAGTACATGTCAATACCCTATTGCCATATGCCTAGATCAGCTCTTAGAGCTCTGTGCATGGAAATGCCTCCCCAGGTTTGCCCCCAGGCTTTGTCTTCATCTAAGGGTGTCAGCCCAATAACACCACTTGGTTTCCAGCCTCCTTCTTACTCACTGGGTTAAAACCCAGCAGCCCAAACCAGTGTTCACTGTGGATGAGGGAGGAGGTAGGTGGAGGCTCAGCTGCCTCTTATGCCCTGCAGATTCCAGGGTGAACATAGCATCTCAAGATTCATTGCAAGAGGAAGGCCCTGTATCTCCACTGTCTGCCTAGCTTTTGGCTTGGGTAAAGTCTCTAACTAAAGGGTTCAATTCTTCAGCTATTCATTGGCTTGTGCACTCCTGGGATGTCTGTTTCTTTGTGGCCATTCATTAACCTTCTTCTCTACAAGAATTCCAGTTTTGTGTTTTTTACTCCCTAGCAAGTATTAGCTTACTGCTACATAAATAACACAATTTCAGAAAAATGTATTACTAAAATGCTGGGATCTACGGAATAGGTGTCACTTGTCTTGTGACAGGATCCAAGAGGGTAACTGGGTTAGTTCTAGCAGGAGTTGGGTACATTTGCTGAAGTACATTGCTGGAGTAGCTTCATGTACTATTCAGCCACTCTAAGAATCTTAGTCTATAAACTATCTGGTCCAGAAACTGCAAAAACCATCACTGATCACTTTGAATTACTAGCAGTGCTTGCCATGTGCTTGATAACCCTTTGTCCTTATTAATATGGCTTACTAACGTTAAATAGCCACATGGGATTAATGAAAGTAAGCAGATGGCTCTGTACTTTTGGACAAGACAATGCTATAGACACTTCCATGCGGGATACAGTCAGGTTTGTATAGACACTTCTATGTGGGATATAGTCAGGTTTGTATAGACACTTCCATGTGGGATACAGTCAGGTTTTCTCTACCCTCTTTATCATGATTCCTTACTATCTTGATTCCATTTGTAAATATACTGTTGATAATGCTTTGTGGTTGAAGTTTTAGCATTTTGTTTATGTCTATGTTTTCTAGGCTATACTAGTTCCAAGCAGCCAAATGAATGGTTACACAATGCTTCTAACTTGTATCTTCAGGGGGAGAAAGTGGGCCCTATAAGTCCCCAGAGAAGCTAATGAGATTTTTTTCAACTGTCTCCAAGAAACTACAAAGTCAATGTTCCTGATCATCAGGACACAGTTTCCAAACACATAGACTCTTATGCACGATCTCTGGAGATTAAGGGCCTTCAAATACTGAATGGGGTAAGAGACATAGTAGAGAGGGACCTGCACCCCTGCCAAAGTTAGCTTCCCTGATAGAAGTTGTTTTTACGGGGTGTGTCCACAGGTAACTCAGGAACTAGTAACTTCTTCCAGTGCTTACAAAGAGATTATCCCATAAGATTCATATGCATATAATGCCTGATTCAACCATTCGATGACTTCCCAGGGGCATTGCTAATGAGCCTCTGTCATCTTTCTGTGATCCAAATATTAACAGGCTCAGCGCAATGAGAAACTTGGTGCTGAGAGCAAAGATCAGATGACGTGTGTGCAAGTAATCCTGGACTGTGTGTGGCAGCCATTCCTGTGCCTGTGTAGGAATGACATCCAGACTATTAAACACCATGTCTGACACCTCGGAGTGCCAATCAAAGAACCAGTATCCCTGCATGCCCTTCTTGTGTTCAAGCATAAGTTCCAGGAAACCCTTGCTTAGTCTGTGCTGCTTGTGCCTTTCCTGATTTCTCTCTTGCATTGAACAAAAAGCCACAGGTTGGTTGATAATACTCTGAGTCACATTTCAGTTGCTGAAGACATTCTGAAGATTGCTTGTCTTCCTCATTATTTCTGAACAACAGAATTTACTAGTTTTGACGCTAGGTTTACTTAATTCAAGATAACTCAAATGTCGTGCTACCACATTATTTGTTGTTTAAAAAAATCGGTCGTATTTCAGTATAATTTCCCCCTATCTTTTATTTTATACAATAAAAAATTCTTTTATGCCATTGCTAGCTCACTGAAGGGCTTATCTGTTTGAAGGCTAGGGCCTCGGTCTGAGGAATAGTAACTAGGTTGCAGTGGAATTGGCTACATAATTTTCAGAGGTCAAATGAAATGAAAGTGCAAGCTCTCCTAATTCAAGAGTCTGAAGAGTTGCAAAATGGCAGCAGCAGAGCATTAAAACAAGTACAGAGCCTGGCTGAACCTGGGGCCTTGTGTGGCTGGACAGAGCACGGACTGCGAAGCTGGTCCTGCTTCATAGAATTTCCCGAAGGTCAAAGGGCCCGGCACAGTGGCTGTCTGATATTCAGATTGTTCTGAAGAACTGACCTGGAGAATGCCCATGCTGCCCCGCTGGGCACAGATTCCTCAGCATGTCCCTATGCCATGCTGACCGCAAATGCTGGGCACCTCCCTTGAAGCTGCTTCCACAGACCAGTTCTGTAGACTTCACAGAGCTATCCCCAGTGTCAGAATGAGTTCTGTGCAACTCCTGATCTTTTGAACCACTAGTTTCCAATCTAAACTCATGGGTCGTGTGCTTTTGATTGATGAAGCTGGTTCACAGCCAACCTGCCAACCACTTCTGTTGTTGCTAGCTTATATTGATGGAAATCAGCCCTGCCTCACCGGGAGAGGGAGTTCACACGGGCATGAAAGAGGCTCAGCTGCTAAGTAGCCTGAGTGTATGAGAAACATTCTTGATGGATACCACCATCTGAGGCATCCTTGGGCCACTTTTGAAGAATATGTGGCTCCCTTTGGGTAGACAGGGACATTTGACAGAGTACACTTTCTTTATGAGTGGAAATATTTTAATTTCTAGGACATTTGGATGATTTCTAAGAACACTGAGAATATTTTAAAAAGAGATTAAGAAAATTTACAGCCCCTAGAAGCAGGACATTGAAACTTTTTTTTTCCTCGCTCAAATCTCTATTCACAAGACCAGGCAGAGACAGGAAGAGCGAATGAGCTCTACATTGTCACAAAATGACAGGTCTAATTACTACAACTGTTTTCTCGAAGCAAAGGATGTCAAGTTAATGTTCGTGTTGGCCGTGTTGGCCAGCCAGAGGGAGCCAGGCTTGCTCTAGAAATGAGCAGCTCTGATCTGTAGGGCTCCTTGGAGCAGAGGCTGGGCCTCTGCTGGTGGCTTCTGGTTCCCTTGCAGGTGGAACTGGAAAGAAAAGCAGCTGGCATGACATATGCCTCTCTCTCCCACAGTGGAGGGTAGGCAGTCCTTTGGAATGGGTCTTTTAGCAAGGGCTGAGCTACCAGCAGGAGGCGGGGCAGAGAGCAAACTCTCTTCTAAAAGTGGCTTGGAGAGGCTAGTGTTCACTGTCCAGGGGCTCAGTCACCCAACAGCTCCTGGAAAGCTGGAGACACAAGGGAGCTACCTGCAGAAGGTTTAGGACACATGCTGTCCTTTCTAAAACCTCCCAGTGGCATCTTCTTACTGGGCTGCCTGAGCCACCTGTGGGGAGGTCCTGGGGAGAAGGAACACCATATCAGAGGTCCACTCTTTGTCTCACTGTCTCTTTTTCTCCACAGGAATGTTGGTCAAGAGAGGCATCTTAATTCTAGTCTTCTAGTCTAGAGAGTGCAATTCCCAATTCTCACTTTCTCAGCATATAATGTGATGGGAGAGGAGCTGGCCACCACCTTTTGCTTGACCTCTTTCTCTCTTGTGGAAGGCTGGGAGTGGTTGTTTCATCATGTTCCTTTTCTTGTGGAAAGAAAAATGGCAGTCACCCTCACCTGCCAAATAAAACACCCTTCACCAACAGAAAAGCCCCAAAAGAACTGTAACATTATTTTGGTTTTTTTTTTCTAAGTCTTGGAGATAATTTTAGATTTACAGAACACAGCAAAAGTCAGTACAGAGATTCAGTGTACCCTTAGTTCAGCTTCCCCAAACATTCACAGCCAAGATAATCAATGTCACATCTGTCAAAGCTAACAACATTGGTGTATACTACTAATGGAGCTAGGCTTTTTATTCTTGGACTGGCAAGGTGGCTCAGCAGGTAGCTGACAACTTAAGTTGGATCCTTGGGACTCACATGGTGGGGAGAAAAACTGACCTCCTCAAGCTGTCTTCTGACCCCACATGCACTGTCCTGTAGCATGCGCGTGCCTCCCACCTGCTGGCCCCAGAGACACAAAATGCAGAAACAAAATCGTAACTGAAAAACCCTATGGATTTTTCTTGGATTTCACCAGTTTACCTGCTAATGTCCCTTTCCCCTTGTTTGTTTTAGATCCGGTTGAGGATGCCACATTGCTCTGGGGGAAACACTGAATCTTAGGAGAGTTTCCAGAGAGTCAGTGGAGGATTTAAGGCAGGGTTAAATCCTTTTTTGTTTGTTTGTTTGTGTGGTTTTTTAAAAAAGATTTCCTTACAATTTTCCTTGCCTTCTTAGCAAGATGCATTCAACCTTAAGTGCTCTGTGAATTCTTGTGGCCTCGATGAACTCTTAGCCAGTTTGAATAATGCTAATGCCAGGCAAGGAGAAATGCTTTGAAGATTTATGAGTAAAGATATTGCAAAAACAAAGAGGATTAGGGTTTTGGATTGTAACATGTACTATTCAGGTTCAAATTCCACATTCATAAAACAGAATACTTTCCACAGAGAGAACCGTACACACTTTGGTGGAACCACTTATATTTGGGCATAGAGATTTGCTCTGAGGTGAGTGTGGTGGTTTGAATGAGAATGGCCCCTAGAAGCTCATGTATTCAAATATTTGGTCCCCAGTGGAACTGTTTGGGGTGGATTAGGAAATGTGGTGGATTAGGAAGTATGGCCATGTTGGAAGAGGTATGTCACTGTGGGTGGGCTTCAAATTTTCATGCCATTGATAGTTCTCTTTCTCCTTTGTGGTGGTTATCTCAGCTACATACAGCTCTAGGGCCATGTCTGCCTACTTGCTGCCAACCTCCTGGCCATGATAGGCATGGACTGACCCAGTAGATTCTTTCTTCTCTGAGTTGCCTTAGTCATGGTGCCTCTTACAGCAATAGAAAGGCAACTAGAACTTGACGACAAACGATGACGGACAGTGAGGCGTTAGGTGAAGTCAGTCAGGAAGTTTGGTTTCCCTGGGTTACTGCGTCCAGTGCACACAACATGGGCTTCTTTGGACCATGTTCCAAGGCCTGGGGCATTTAGCTGTAGTTGCCTGAGATTCTGTCTTTCTGTTAGGTGTCTTTGCTAATATAGTTTGTTTTCTCTTCAAATGGAATTAGAAATGGATTTATTACTAAGGAGTCTTGTGTCTATGACAGTTCCCTTTGACAGTCTACTGACCTGGGCTCCTGTGGGGAATCTGACCTTTCAGGAGCTGGGAATCGAGGATTCCCTCTGGTGGTTCTATACAATGAAGATCTCCCAGGGTAATTCTAGCAAGCTTTCTTTAAGAGGATGTTTGAGTAAAGTCCAGCATATTTAACAGTCCAATCAGCTAGGTCTCCATGCCCAGTCTTCGTCTACTTTAGTACAAAATTATAGGACTATTACAGAAGCAAACACACAGCTCTATTCCCCAAACTTTATAGCCCACTTATTAGTGCTTACTTTTAAAATTGCTAATCTTTATTGATCATTTACTATGTGTGAGGCAGTCTGTTCTCTTGTTTGTATGTTTTTGTTTTATGTAATGCCTAGTAATTTTAGATACCTCTATGTACTGGCTGGTTTTGTGTGTCAACTTGACACAAGCTAGAGTCATCAGAGAGGAAAGAGCCTCAGTTGAGGAGATGCCTCCATAAGATCCAGCTGTAAGGCATGTGATCATGTCCTGCCTTCCTTCAGTGATGAACAGCAATGTGGAAATGTAAGTCAAAGAAACCCGTTTCTCCCACAACCTGCCTTTTGGTCATGATGTTTTGTTGCAGCAATAGAAGCCCCATATAAGACACTCTACTACATTCATAATTTCAATGAAGCAAATTACATTACAACTCGATCTCATTCACAGTCACATAGCTAGGAAATAGTGAAGCCAGAAATCAAAATCAAAGTTGTCTGTCTTCAAATCCAGTAGTATTCTTTTTGGTTACTGAGTCATAATGTACAGGTGGTTAGTAAATACACATATATTTTTCTAGGTAAGAACTCCCTACATCCCCTTAGGAAAATATAACACTAGTTTCAGAAACAGATGATCTGTATCATTTATTGAAAAAATTTTCCATGTAAAACTCTGTGCTTGATACAGAGGGGAGGGAAAGACATGAAAGAAAATCAGAGTGTTGGAATGGAAAGAGTTCACGAGACCTGGAGGAACATTCTAGACACATCTTCTCAATTTGGCCACAGTGTATGACCTCTTTGGGCATCAGATGACTTATTTGTAAAATGAGCAGGTGTGATTAGCTGACCTCAAAGGCTTCTACCGGTTCTTTGATTCGTGACCCAAAGCTTTGTATCAGAGATGGCACAGAATAAATGCCAGATGTCATCTTTACCCTCTAGGATTGTGGAACAAACGTTCAAACATGTGAAGCAGTGGGGGATGGTGGAGTGGAAAATTGCCTACTGTGGGCTCCGGGCAATCTGCAGGCAAGAACCTACTTGAACTTCTACATACTTGCCAGTTTTAAAGACAAAGACATATGTCATAATGTCTTTCATTAATGATTGTACAAATTAGTTGGAGAAACAGGACCCAGGAACTTGGAACAGTGACTAACATAAGATACTAGATAATTAAGGACTAGAATGTATGATGGCCTTTCTGTGGGTATGGTGAAAATGTTAGCAGCTGCTGGGCATGGTGGGGCATGTCTATAATTCCAGCACTCTAGAGGTGGAGGCAGGGGGATCAGGCACTTAAGACCAGTCTATTGTATAAGACTTCCAAAAAAAAAAAAAAAAAAAAAAGAACAACAAAAAAATTAGCAGGGATTGAATTCAGGGGTCTTGTTTATACCAGATGATTTTTTTTTTCTAAGATTGAGCTATATCCCCAGACTATGTGTAATATATTTAAAGATCAGAATTAATGGGACCGAATAGATGGCTCAGAGAACACAGGCTGCTCTTCCAGAGGACTCATGTTCAATTCACAGAGACGACAGGGTGATTCATAGCCCTGCAGCCCCAGAAGTTGCTGACACCCTCTTCTGGACCCTTCCAGCACTACATGCACAGGACACACAGGTATACCTGCAGACAAGCATCCACCCACGTAAAAATTAATAAAAATGTAAAAGATCAGAACTAGTGTAAAAAAATCCACAGAGAACCAATAATTAAATATACAGTTATTTTATATATATATATATATATATATATATATATATATATATATATATATATATACACACACATACACTGGATCACTATAGTTACAGATTTTCTCTTTGGTTTCAAGCTCTAGTAAGGCTCAGTGCTGGAGGTGTGCCAGGTGCTTTACCTTAGTGTTTTATATTATCTAAGAGCCCTCTTGCTCATCTTTGTGACATGAATCTATTGTTAGTGTGGTTTTTGTGGATGAGGAAGCTGAGGCTTGCCAAGCCCAAGCCATAGGAGGGGCCAATGGCTCACACCCGTTTCCCACCCTCTGATGGATGCTTTTAAACTCTGCCCTGTAAGCCCTTTACAAACAGGCACAGAAGGTCCCTGCTGGGAGAAGGTGGTCCCCAGGTGCTGCTGCCTTACTCAGTGAAGCTGTGTTCCTTGCACCTGCGGCCAACTGACTCAGTCCCCACCCTGTGGATTCCACTGATGCTTAAACCGCAGCTGGGGTCCCACCCAAACCGCAGCTCTAGGATGCTCATCACTTTCTTGAGTGAGCACTACATTGATTTCATCTACAGCTAGGGCTTTTCAGCGGAGAACATACCAGCTATGCTTTTTGCCTGACACCACACACACACACACACACACACACACACACACACACACACACACACACACACACACCAAAGCAAAACAAAACCCAAAACAACTAAAAACCCCCAGAGCTTTGTGGTGTTTGCTGACATCTCCCAGCAAAAAAGTAACTGTACTGAACTCAGTACAGGTGTTTGCTGTCCTGGGCCCCATTTTCAGCCCCAAACTCTATTTCCGGCAGGAAGCAAAACCACAGAGAGCAAAAGAGATCTTGATTTTCAAGTCACTTCTCCGAGGGCAGCCACTGTCCTGGCAGCAGCGCATCTAGCAAAATTAGTACGAAGACATAGTATTTGGATCGGCAACCCACTTGACTGCTTTGGGAGAGTGGAAGTTAGATTTTTGAACCCCAAGACACTGATTATTAGTCAGAATAGGGGCTTGAGATAGCTAGATTTTTTTTTTTAAAGAAATCAAGACAAAATAAACAGTCAGAATGAGAACTGATTTGGGAGCTTACCAAGTCATTTCTTCATTGTATAGAAGAAACATTAGACGCCTAGAGAAATTGTTTGATCCTGGGAAAGGACATGTAACCACTTTGTGGCAAACACGAGACATGAAACTAAGACAATGACATTGTGAAGTGGTAGTTTTAACTCAGCCACCGGCAATTTTAATAATGCCGCAAACACATACTTATCCCATTATTATTATTGTATAGTTATTGTATAGAAGAGTGAGTTTCATCATGCCACTTCATATATGTTGTACTGGCTCGTTTTTATGCTAGCCTGACACAGGTTGGAGTCATTGGGAAGGAATTACCTTCAGTTGAAAAAGTGCCTTCACCAAACTGGTGGTTAGGAAAAGCCTGGAGTTCATTTTTTTTTTTTTTGATTGATGATTGAAGTAGGGAGGGGGAAGCTCACCTTGGGTGGTGCTACCCCTGAGTCAATGGTTGTGGCTGCTGTAATCAGGCTGAGCAAGCCATGGGGAGCAATCAGTAAGCAGCATTCCTCCATGGCCTCTGTATCAGCCCCTACCTCTGGATTCCAGCCTTGTTTGAGTTCCTGCCCTCGCTTCCCTCAGTAGTGGAATGTGACCTGAGAGTTGTGAGCTGAAACAAACTCTTCCATCCACAAATGCTTATGGTCACGTGTTTTATCACAGCGCTAGGAACCTTAACTAAGGTATGTCTATAGCATATTTTGATCATATTCATCCCTCAGTTCTCCCCTTCCCTACTCCTGATGGCCCCTTTCCCAATAGTCTCCTGCTTCCTTGCTTGTTTGCTTTTTAAGCTGAGGTTTTATATTAGAGAAAACATGCAATACTTGTCTCTTTGATTCTAACTTCTTTCACCTGAAATGATGAACTCCAGTTCTGTCTATTTTCTTGCAAGTAACAAGACTTAATTCCTCACAGTGCAATAGTACTCCATTGTGCACATAAACACCATTTTCTTTATCTATGCCTCTGCTGATATGTACCTAGGCTGACTTGTCCACTTGGTCACAGTAACTTAGTTATTGTGAACAGTGTTGCAATAAATATGGTCATTCAGGTATCTCCATGAAATTAAAAAAAAAAATTTTTTAGAGGACAATGAGTTTCTTTTCTTTGGTTTTTCTCATTTTCTCCTTGATTCATTGGGAAAATATTGTGATCCCCTAGTAATACCTTCTGGGGAAGCCTGTATGTGATGAGATGACTATTTCCATGACATAAGATAGTCTATGGCATAAGATAGTGTTGTAGATCTCTGCCTGAGTTGGCAATACTGCCATTTTGCTATATCTTCATGAGAAAATTTTCTTTCTCACGCTGTGGAAAAGGGAAGCTATTTCTTAGGTTTCATAACATGCATAACTGATTCACATACCATTTGCAGATTACATGCTTTCTGAAACTTTCAAAGGCTCTATTCTCAGTATGTTGGCACTTTTTTTTTCTGGGCCATCAAGATGTTCATGCTCATGATGGGCAGTTGAGCTCCTTAGTCTCTTAGCCCCTCTTCCATCCCATTCATCTCCAAGATCTCTGTAATCTGGATGTTCTGTTTCATAGGAATTGAAGAACTGATATGGAACAAGGAATTAACGAGATAGGCCTATAACTAATTAATAATATTAATAATAATATTAGTGACCTATAACTAATATTGAAAAAATATTAGGTGAATTTGATGAACTCTCAGAATAGGGGTAAAAGGTTATCAACCCTATCATAATAATTGCCATCAAGAGCACAGGGAGTGCTCGGTATATTTATGTTACCTAGTATATACATTATACATCCGTTGAAAACTTTCCAGTTCCTTATGGATTGCTCTAATTTCATCCCATTATTTGAGCCTGTGGCAAAGCTGTTCTCCCGTATTAACTGCTGTTACTATTGTTAGCTTCATTAGCTTCTTAAGGTACAGCTTGATCGTTACTATTTTTGAGAAGTCTTTTCTTGGTGCTTTAGGAAACCAGACTTCTCTTTGCCACCATGTATCTATGTGCATAACTCCGATGCAGCCAGACACTCCTTGTTTGTGTCTTGTTACATGAGGACATCACACTGCATTTGTCTGGCTGTCCTAGAGCCTCATGCAGGACCTAGAAGTTGAACAAACATTCATCAGGTGTAGGCGGAAATTTCTGTCCTGCCTGGAGCCACAGCAATTCAGTCCCAAAGAAACACATAGAAGCTTATATTAATTATAAACAGTTTGGTCTATTAGCTCAGGCTCATTCTTAACCAGCTCTTATAAGCTCTTATAACTGAAATTAACCCATAATTCTTCTCTATGTTTAGCTATATGGCTTGCTACCTTTTCTCAGTGAGGCAATCTCATCTTGCTTCCTCAGTGTTTGGCTGGTGGCTGTATCTCTTTGCCTTTCCTCTTCCCAGAATTCTTAGTCTTGTCACCCCACCTATACTTCCTCCCTGGCTTCTGGCCAATCAGTGTTTTATTAAACTAATATGAGTAACAAATCTTTATAGTGCACAAGAACATTATCCACAGCAATTAGGTAAACTCTGTTTTCAGGATCCTGGTGCTCACCAAAGTACGTCATTGAGGTCTTCAATTTTGGGCTCATAGGTCATAGGTTATGGACTAAAACCTCTTTCTCCCTGTCATTTGGAAGGAGGTAGTTGCAGACACCACAAGCAGATTGCAGACACACACACACACACACACACACACACACACCTACCTCTTGATATGTATAATACCTTTACTTATTATTTAGAAAAATTGCCACAAGACACCAGCACTTTGGACACTGCACTTCTGTGCCTATAGGCATTCATATCAACCTGCAATCGCAAAAGAAAACTTGATTAAAAAAAAGATTTCCAGTTTCCTTTAATATTGCTTCAAAAAAGTAAAATACTTATTGAAGTGTAATCATTATCCTGTGTGGATTCCAAATTACCTTTTTATGCAGTTATCCCTTTCTATCTATATGACTTTATGTTCTGACAACACATTTGTCAGTCCACAAGTATTTATTGAGAGCCCTGCAGGGTGTTTAACACAACATTTTTCATGCGTATCATACTTTTCCTTAAGTACTCTCCTGGTGTTATAACTCTGCTTTTAACACAGTTTCAGAAAGAAGAGTATTTCACATGAAAGTGTTTATGACCCAGAGATTGGTGACTTTGATGAGGAAAGGGACAGCTATAATTTATTTGCCTACTGCATGCCAGGCATTATACCCTGAAATTGACATTCATTGATCTCATTTCTTTCCTACATACTCTACAGACACATGCTCTTCTAAACACTTTGAAGATTTATTTTTCTATTATTTTTCTAAAGCTGTGTATATGTGCTTACCTGTGTGTGGGTATGTGCATGTGTGTGCAGGGGCCTATGGAGACCAGAGGCATTGGCTCCCCAGAAACTGGAGTTAAGGTGCTTGTGAGCCTCCTAATGTGGGTGCTGGGAATTGAACTAGGGTCATCTTCAAGAGCAGTATGTACTGTTAACTGTTGGGCTATCTCTCCAGTCCCTGCTATTATACTTTACAGCCAAGGAAGGAGATTCCAAGCTTACAGTATCCTATAATCTCAGAGGGTCAGGCTAGGGCTTGAACTCAGGCCCATACACTAAAGCTGACATTATTCATTGTGTATTAGCATCTCATTAGTTAAACTACTTATAAAGGCAAACATCTGGGTTGATTACAATTGAAGGTATGCTATATTTTCTCAAGGGTGGGATTTCATAAAACTACAATGTACCATTTGATGATTTTGACATGTCTTTGTGTCTCTGCTTTTCTATATTTGTGAGAAATAGGACTCACACTGAGATCCTCCCCAGGGCAGCTGGAAATGATGTGAAGATTTCTCACCCTTCCTCTTTCCATCAGTCACAAAGAACAATTTGCAGGACTGAATCCAGACTTAAAAGCTGCACAAGGACCTTCATGATTTCAGCCACATAGTCTTTCTGCTCTTGTTTTGTTGAGTTCTTTGTGTCTCATTTGAGTTTTGTGTGGCTCTTTGTCTCTCTGTCTCAGCATCTGTCTTTATTTCTCATAGGTCCCAGAGAAAAGTAAGCAATGGCTTTTATTTAATATCTGGGGTAAGTTGTGGTCATTCACTCATTTGTTCATTCACTCATCAATCAGTTCTGACTTCTTCATGTGTCTAAAGGATGTGTGAAAATGTACACTGCCCGCCCCTAGGGGCCTAGAAGACAACCATGCACGCAGCTGACTGCAACGAGATAGTCATTCTACCTTAGTTCTGTGAAGGAATCCAAGAGACTTTAGGAAAGTTAGAAATGGATTAAATAGGAGGGTTGACAAGATAGGAAACAAAGAAACCAACAGACTAAGGAATCTTAAGCTGGAACCCAGCCATATCAGAAGTATTTGTTGATCTGTTCATATATATCATCTGAAATGTTGGGAGTGTAAAGATGGGAACCACATTCATACAGCTCAGAGCGCTGTGGATATGAAGATGGGGGAAAGACACAAAAGTAACTGAGGAGTGGGTACCAAGAGCAAAAGTTAACTCCACAGTTACAGAATCAAGGCAAAGGCTCTTTGAGTTAGACCTTTGGGATGAAACAGACGATGAACTCCCAGAGGAGGCGTGCTTAGAATGATAAGATGTTTCTTACAGGGTCTTTGTGAGGCAGTGTCAACTGATAGAGAAGCTTGAACCAGCAAGGTATATTAAGGGAGTTCAGGGGTCATCGGATGGAGAAAGGGATGTGTGCCTGTGGGCACTGGTGAAGGGTGAACTGGGCTGGTGTGCAAGGCTATGGAACAATATTAACATTTGAGTATATTTTCATCAAGGACAAATAAAAGTAAAGGTTAAAAATTGAAAATTTAACATTATATTCATGCTGGGATTTTGACAGGAGTTGTACAGAATCTATATATTTGGGGGAAATTGACTTTTTTTGAGTGCTCTAAACCATGAGTATGGTGTATCACTTTATTTTTATTTTCATTGATTACTTTAATCAGTATTGTTTAAGATTTAGGACACAAATCATATACATGTTTTATTTCATTGACATCCGGTTACAGCTAAATAATTTGGGGGCTAGTGTAAATAGTGTGTGGTTTTAAATGTAGGTATCCAATTGTTCATTTCCAGGAAATGTAATGAAGTTTATCACGAGTCCTGTGGCATTTATAAGCACTTGCTAGTTCTAGGATGCTTCTGTTCATTTGTTTTTATAGTTCTCATGGAATAGCTATGTAGACAATGATATAATTAACAAATGGAGACAGTTTTATATCATGTTTCATCATTTTCCTCTGGAATCCTTTTATTTCCTTTGCCTTATTACTCTAGTACTTTCAGCAGTTTATTGAATAAGCACTGTGAGCAGACATCTAGTCTTGCTTGATATCTTAAAGGGAGAGCATCTGTTTTTTTTTTTATTTATTTTTCTTTTTTTATATTTAAAAATTTCCATCTCCTCCCCTCTTCCTCCCTCTTCCCTCCCCTCCCCTTCCCTCATACCCCCCTCCCTCCCTTTTCAGACCAAGGAGCCATCGGGGTTCCCTACTCTATGTTAAGACCAAGGTCCTCCCAACTCCCCCCAGGTCCAGGAAGGTGATCAACCAAGCTGAGAAGGCTCCCACAGAGCCTGTCTGTGCAGAAGAGTCAAAGATCAGCGCCTTTGTCCTTGGCTTCTCTGTCAGCCTCCACCATCGGCCACATTCAGAGAGTCTGGTTTGGTCTCATGTTCCATCAGTCCCAATCCAACTGGAGTTGGTGATCTCCCGTTAGTTCTGTCCCACCGTCTCCATGGGTGAACGCACCCCTCATGGTCCTGACTTTCTTTCTCATGTTCTCTCTCCTTCTGCTCCTCATCAGGACCTTGGGAGCTCAGTCCGGTGCTCCAATGCGGGGCTCAGTCATTTTCTTCATCTATCGCCAGGTGGAGGTTCTATGGTGATATACAAGAAATTCATCAGTATGGCTATAGGAACTGGCCTTTTCAGGCTCCCTCTCCTCAGCTGCCCAAGGAACTAACTGGGGGCGTCTCCCTGGAAACCTGGGAACCCCTCTAGGGTCAAGTCTCTTGACAACCCTCAGATGGCTCCCTAAATTAAGATATATGCTTCCCTGCTCCCATATCCACCCTTCCTGTATCCCAAGCATCCCATTCCTCCGAGCTCCCCCCCATTCTCCCCTTCACACTTTTCTCTCCCCATCTTCCCTTGGCCCCGTCTCACCCCACCCTCAAGTTCCCAATTTTTGCCTGGTGATCGTGTCTACTTCCAATATCCAGGAGGATTACTATATCTTTTTTGGGGGGTTCACCTTCTTATTATCTTCTCAAGGATCCCGAATTATAGGCTCAATGTCCTTTAATTATGGCTAGAAACCGATTATGAGTGAGTACATCCCATGTTCATCTTTTTGGGTCTGGGTTACCTCACTCAGAATAATGTTTTCTATTTCCATCCATTTGCATGCAAAATTCAAGATGTCATTGTTTTTTACTGCTGAGTAGTAGTCTAGCATGTATATATTCCACAGTTTCTTCATCCATTCTTCCACTGAAGGGCATCTAGGTTGTTTCCAGGTTCTGGCTATTACAAATAATGCTGCTATGAACACAGTTGAGCAAATGCTTTTGTAGTATGATTGGGCATCTCTTGGGTAGATTCGCAATAGTGGAATTGCTGGGTCCTGGGGTAGATTGATCCCGAATTTCCTGAGAAACCGCCACACTGTTTTCCAAAGTGGTTGCCCAAGTGTGCATTCCCACCAGCAATGGATGAGTGTACCCCTTACCCCACAACCTCTCCAGCAAAGGTTATTATTGGTGTTTTGGATTTTAGCCAATCTGACAGGTGTAAGATGATATCTCAAAGTTGTTTTGATTTGCATTTCCCTGATAGCTAAGGAGGTTGAGCATGACCTTAAGTGTCTTTTGGCCATTTGAACTTCTTCTGTTGAGAATTCTCTGTTCAGTTAAGCGCCCCATTTTTTAATTGGGTTAATTAGCATTTTAAAGTCTAGTCTCTTGAGTTCCTTATATATTTTGGAGATCAGACCTTTGTCAGTTGCAGGGTTGGTGAAGATCTTTTCCCAGTCAGTAGGCTACCTTTGCGTCTTAGTGACAATGTCCTTTGCTTTACAGAAGCTGCTCAGCTTCAGGAGGTCCCATTTATTCAATGTTGCCCTTAATGTCTGTGCAGCTGGGGTTATGAGTAGGAAACGGTTTCCTGTGCCCATTTGTTGTAGAGTACTTCCCACTTTCTCCTCTATCAAGCTCAGTGTGTTCAGATTAATATTGAGGTCTTTAATCCATTTGGACTTGAGTTTTGTGCATGGTGATAGATATGGATCTACTTTCATTCTTCTACAGGTTGACATCCAGTTATGCCAGCACCATTTGTTGAAGATGCCCTCTTTCTTCCATTGTGTACTTTTGGCTCCTTTATCAAAAATCAGGTGTTCGTAGGTTTGTGGTTTAAGATCCGGGTCTTCTATACAATTCCACTGGTCAACTTCTCTGTTTTTATGCCAATACCAAGCTGTTTTCAATACTGTAGCTCTGTAATAGAGTTTGAAGTCAGGGATGGTAATGCCTCCAGAAGTACCTTTATTGCATAAGATTGTTTTGGCTATCCTGGGTTTCTTGTTTTTCCATATAAAGTTGATTATTGTCCTCTCAAGACCTGTGAAGAATTTTGATGGGACCTTGATGGGGATTGCATTGAATCTATAGATTGCTTTTGGTAGAAATTGCCATTTTTACTATGTTGATCCTCCCAATCCACGAGCAGGGGAGATCCTTCCATTTTCTGGTATCCTCTTCAATTTCTTTCTTCAAAGACTTAAAGTTCTTGTCAAATAAATCCTTCACTTCCTTGGTTAGAGTTACTCCCAGATATCTTATGCTATTTGTGGCTATTGTGAAAGGTGATACTTCTCTGATTTCCCTCTCTGCTTCCTTATCCTTTGTGTATAGGAGGGCGACTGATTTTTTGGAGTTGATCTTGTAGCCTGCCACGTTACTGAAGGAGTTTATCAGCTGTAGGAGTTCTTTGGTGGAGTTTTTGGGGTGACTTATGTACACTATCATATCATCTGCAAATAACAAAAGTTTGACTTCTTCCTTTCCAATTCGAATCCCCTTGATTCCCTTATGTTGTCTTATTGCTATTGCTAGAACTTCAAGCACTATATTGAAGAGATAAGGAGAGTGGACAGCCTTGTCATGTTCCTGAATTTAGTGGGATAGCCTTGAGTTTCTCTCCATTTAATTTGATGTTAGCTGTCGGCTTGCTGTAAATAGCTTTTATTATATTTAGGAATGACCCTTGTATCCCTAATCTCCCCAAGACCTTTATCATAAAAGGGTGCTGAATTTTGTCAAATGCTTTTTCAGCATCTAATGAGATGACCATATGGTTTTTTTCCTTCAGTTTATTTATATGATGGATTACATTGATAGATTTTCGTATGTTGAACCAGCCCTGCATCTCTGGGATGAAGCCTACTTGATCGTAGTGGATAATTTTTCTAATGTGTTCTTGGATTCGGTTTGCCAGTCTTTTATTGAGAATTTTTGCGTCAATGTTCATGAGTGAGATTGGCCTGTAATTCTCTTTCTTGGTTGAGTCTTTGTGTGGTTTAGGTATCAGGGTAACTGTAGCTTCATAGAAGGAATTTGGCAGTGACTCTTGTGTTTCTATATTATGAAATACCTTAAGGAGTATAGGTATTAGGTCTTCTTGGAAGTTCTGGTAGAATTCTGCATTGAAACCATCTGGTCCTGGGCTCTTTTTGGTAGGGAGGTTTCTGATAACAGTTTCTAATTCTTCGCGACTAACAGGGCTATTTAGAGCATTTACCTGCTCCTGGTTTAACTTTGGTATATGGTATTTATCTAAAAAACTGTCCATTTCTTTTACATTTTCCAATTTTGTGGCATACAGGCTTTTGTAGTAAGATGTAATGATTCTCTGAATTTCCTCTGTGTCTGTGGTTATGTCCCCCTTTTCATTTCTGATCTTATTAATTTGTGTGTTCTCCCTCTGCCGTTTGATTAGTTTGGCTAAGGGTTTGTCAATCTTGTTGATTTTCTCCAAGAACCAGCTTTTTGTTTCATTGATTCTTTGGATTGTTTTCTGTGTTTCTATTTTGTTGATTTCTGCCCTCAGTTTGATTATTTCCAGTCTTCTACTTCTCCTAGGTGAGTCTGCTTCTTTTTTTTCCAGAGCTTTCAGGTGTGCTGTTAAGTCACCAATGAGTGCTTTTTCCTTTTTCTTTAAGTGGGCACTTAGTGCTATGAACTTTCCTCTTAGCACTGCTTTCATTGTGTCCCATAGGTTTGAGTATGTTATGTCTTTGTTTTCATTAAATTCAAGAAAGACTTTAATTTGTTTCTTTATTTCTTCCTTGACACAGGTGTGGTTCAGTAGTTGACTGTTCAGTTTCCATGAGTTTGTGGGCTTTCTGGGGGTAGCATTGTTATTGATTTCTAATTTTAATCCATGGTGATCCGATAAGACACAGGTGGTTACTAATATTTTTTTGTAACTGTGGAAATTTGCTTTGTTACCAAGTATATGGTCAATTTTCGAAAAGGTTCCATGAGCCGTAGAGAAGAAGATATATTCTTTCCTATTTGGGTGGAATGTTCTATAGATGTCTGTTAAGTCCATTTGGTTCATTACCTCCATTAAGTCTTTCAATTCTCTGTTAGGTTTCTGTCTGATTGACCTGTCCATTGGTGATAGAGGAGTGTTGAAGTCTCCAACTATTAGCGTGTGTGGTTTGATGGCTGCCTTGAGTTCTAGAAGTGTTTCTTTTACATAAGTGGGACCTTTTATATTAGGGGCATAGATATTCAGGATTGAGACTTCATTCTGAAGGATTTTTCCTGTTATGAGTATAAAGTGTCCCTTTCCATCTCTTCTGATTGATTTTAGTTTGAAGTCAACTTTGTTAGAAATTAGTATGGCCACACCGGCTTGTTTCTTAGGTCCATTTGCTTGATAAACCTTTTCCCAACCCTTTACTCTGAGTAGGTGTCTGTCTTTGTGGTTGAGGTGTGTTTCTTGTAAACAGCAGAATGTTGGATCCTGTTTTCATATCCAATCTCTTAGCCTGTGCCTTTTTATAGGTGAATTGAGTCCATTGATATTAAGTGATATTAATGACCAGTGGTTGTTAACTCCGGTCATTTTTTTGTAGTAGAGTTTGTGTGTTTCCCTTCTTCTAGTTGTGCTGGTGAAGGGTCT
Source organism: Arvicola amphibius (assembly GCF_903992535.2). NCBI lineage: Eukaryota > Metazoa > Chordata > Mammalia > Rodentia > Cricetidae > Arvicola > Arvicola amphibius. The sequence continues at coordinate 61,513,943 of NC_052058.2, forward strand.
CTAGATGCCTGAGTTATTGTGGGCGTTGTTGGACTCCTTGGTTTGTGATTTTTCCTTCTATTACTTTCTGCAGGGCTGGATTTGTGGCTATGTATTGTTTAAATCTGTTTTTGTCCTGGAATATCTTGTTTTCTCCATCAATGGTGAATGCAAGCTTTGCTGGGTATAGTAGTCTAGGCTTGCATCCATGTTCCCTTAGTGTCTGTAGCACATCTATCCAAGCTCTTCTGGCTTTCATGGTTTCCATTGAGAAATCAGGTTAATTCTGATAGGTTTCCCTTTATATGTTACTTAACCTTTTTCCTTTGTAGCTCTTAATATCTGTTCTTTATTCTGTATGTTTTGTGTTTTGATTATTATATGTCGTGGGGATGCTTTCTTTTGATCCAGTCTATTTGGTGTTCTGTAGGCTTCTTGTACCTTCATAGGAACATCCTTCTTTAGGTTGGGGAAGTTTTCTTCTATAATTTTGTTGAATATGTTTTCGGGGCCTTTGAGTTGTAATTCTTCTCCTTCTTCTACCCCAATTTTTCTTAGGTTTGGTCTTTTCATGGTGTCCCAGATTTCCTGGATGTTTTGTGTTAAGAATTTGTTAGATTTGTTTAGTTCTTTAATCTGTGAATTTATTTCCTCTATAGTATCTTCAGAGTCCGAGATTCTTTCTTCCATCTCTTGTATTCGGTTGGAAATACTTGTCTCTGAAGTTTCTGTTCGTTTACTCAGAGTTTCCATTTCCAGTCTTCCCTCAGATTGTGTTTTCTTCATTACCTCCATTTCATTTATCAGGTCTTGTTTCCCTTAACTGTTTGATTGCTTTTTCTTGTTTTTCTTGGGTATCTTTGAGAGATTTATTTATTTTGTCTACCTTTTTGTTTGTCATCTCCATTTCTTTATGGCAGTTTTTTACCTCCTGTTTAAGATCCTCTATTATTTTCATAAAGTACTGTTTAAGGTCGGTTTCTTCTATATCTTCTGGGGTAGGATGTTCAATTCTTGTTGTTTCGGGATGTCTGGATTCTGGTGATGTCATGTTGCCTTTCATGTTGTTGGAGGATTTCTTGCATTGGCGCCTGCCCATCTCTTCCTTCAAAAGGAGCCGGGAGGCGCTTGGTGTCCTAGACCAATCTTAGCTGTGACTGAATCTGGTTGGATCTCCCCAGTGCCAGAGGAGGATCTATTCCTTGTGTCACAATCTGAAGGAGCCCGCACCCCTCCGCAGGAATCCTCAGACCTGCCTGGAGGCCAGAGTCTGACCCCTTTGGGTGGATGGCCTTAGTACAGGAGCAGGACACCTGAAAACACTAGGGAAGGCTTGGGAGAGGCAGGGATGTGAGAAACAAAGACAAGCCTGCAGAGAGAGCTGGGGGGAGGGGGGTCTGTGCTCTCTTCCAGGGCAGGTTGCCCCAGGGTCCACACTCACTCACCAGTCCAGATGGAACTCCAGGGCACAGGATCAGGGATTCCAGGCAGCCCAGGGATGAGGGCCAAGGTGGGGGCAGGGCGGGATGGAATATCACACAGCTAACCTGGCAGCACAATCTCCATCTGTTTTTTCATCATTGAGTAGCATTAGCTGTAGGTAATTTGTTCTTACTGAGAACCAATTGTTAAGTATTCTTAACAATTGGATAATTGGATAATTCTCTTCCTATGTTCCTGAGAATTTTTATCATTTTATGTGATTTTCTGTGGTCAACAGATTGGTGAATTTCATTGGTTATTTTTGCTTTATTTAAAAGTAAAACATAATTTTGTAATTTTAGTTTATTCCCTTTCTTCCTCTAACTCCCCACCACAAATTGTTCCTAGCCACACACACACACACACACACACACACACACACACGCGCGCGCACACACGTGTGTGTGCACGCCATATATACATATACACATACACACATGTATATATACATTAACACCATATATGCCTACATACAATGCACACATACATACATACATACCACTTATACATACATATACACATTAATATATAAATACATCCCACTGAGTTAGTTCATTGTTGCTTGCATGCATATAATTTCAGGGATGCCCACTTGGTATTGGATAACCAATTTAGGGAACTCCTTCCTGGGGGAAGCTACTTATGTTCCCAGTATTCTTCAGTTGCTGTGGTTCTTTAGTTGCTGTAGTGGGAGCAGGTGAGATTTCCTCCTAATATTATGGCATGTCTTGTATTGTCCTCATTCAGGTCTTGTTTAGGCAACCACACTGCTGAAGTATCATGGGTATAGCATCCCTGTCATTGCCAGGCAACACAAACTCCCAGCAGATTTCCTGGTGCTCTTGCTCTTAAAATCTTTCTGCCCCATCTTCCAAGATCTTTTCTGTTCCTTAGGTGCAGTTGTGTTGTAGGCATATCCACTGGAGTCCTGCATCCCACGATCAGTTGTTATTCACATTTTAACCAGTTGTGTTTTTTCTGCAGTGGTCTCTGTTGCAAAGAGAAGCATCTTCGGTGAGGATTGGGAGCTACACTTATCTGTGGGTATGAAGATAAATGTTTAGAAAATAGTTAGGATTTATGCTGGCTAAATAAAATGGTAGTTGTAGTACTTTTAAAATATGGATGAAGGCTTGCTTCCTTGGAATAAACTCTACATTTTATTATAGTCTTTAATGGGTTGTTATCTATTCATGAATTCTATATTTTTTTCCCAAGGGTTGTGTGTTTGTATCCATGAGGGACAGTGGTTTGCCGTTTCCCTTTGCTCAGTTTTTGTGCTATCTTTATCTGGTGTTGGAATCGGGCTGCACTAGCTTCAGGGAATGAGTTGGGAAAGGCTTGCTTTTCTTCTATTTTCTGTGTAGAATTGGTATTGATCCGCTATCATACACCTGGCACAGTTCTCCTGTGAATGATACGGGCTTGGAAATCCTTCTTTTGGAAATTTTAAAATTACAGATTCAACTTGTTGCAGTCCACAGATATGCAATGATCTGCTCATATGGGGTGGGTTATGGCAGGCTGGGTTTTCTTCTCTTTATTTATATTTAAGCATATCAGAATCATTTATGGGATGTGCTTATGATTTTTAATGTCTTCTGTGTCTATAACAATATTCTATATCATCCAGACTGGTAGCTTATGTCTCTTCTCATTTTTACTTCTGGTGGTGGTGGTATTGGTTTTACTAGAGGTTCATCAGTTTCAAAGAACTTGAATTCTCAATGACTTTTCTATTTTGGTTTCATTTGTTTCTGTTCTTAGTCTGATACTTTCTCCCTCCTGCTTTCTTTAGGCTATTTTACTCTTTCTTTTTTTTAAGTCAGTTAAAGTTAGGCATGAGGTTATAGCTTTGTGAGCTCTTCTCCTTTCTAATGTGCTGTCTGTGGTATACGTGCACGCCTCAACACCCCTCTTTATACTTTTCAATCATGTATATGTGTTAAAAATCTCCCTTCAAGTTTCATTGACACACCAATTATGTAAAAGTATCTGGTTTAATATCCGAGTGTTCAGAAAAGTATTCCCATCACTTTGTTCTGTTGCTAATGTCCATTTAGAGTCCAGTGTGCTCAGGATTTCTGGGTGATTTTAATTCTTTGCTGAGGTTCCCCCCCCCCCCAGGACAGAATCTATTTTGTATATCCTGTTCACATGGTGGGGGTGGGGGGAGGTTATAGCCTGCTTTTTTTTAAAGGAAGTATTTGATCATTGTCAATTAAATTCCATTGGTTGATGGTCTAGATAAGCCTATATATGCTTTTGATTTTCTGTGAGTTATTTGAACACTGCTGGGAGGAAAGGAAGGACTATATAGCTATAGTTAAAGGGTTGTCTGCTTTTCCTGAGTTCTGCCAGTTTTTGTTTCACATATTTTGCAGTTCTTTTGTTTAGTGAAAATACGCTTGGGATTGTTCAGCCTTCTTAGAGAAATCATCTTCTTTATAATTACATAGTGACCTCTTCTGGGTCTGAAATTGCATTTATACTTTGAGGGCTACATTTTGTTTACTAACACAGCCACCCCAACTTTCGTTTGCTTAATATTTGCATAGCAGAACTTTCCCTACACTTTTGCGTTTCTGCCTGTATTGTGAAATTTGAAGTTTTATGTACTCAGCAATCCTTGGGTCTCTCTTAGTTCTTTCCCAATATTTGTCTTTTTACTTATGTATTTTGGCTGTTTACACTCAATATAATAGTTGGTAATATTTTTCTTTCTTTTTTATTACTTTATAAATAATACCAATCAAAATTTCCACTTCCTTCCCTCCTCCCACTTCCCTCCTGCTCCCCCTTCCCCTCTCCCTCCCCATCCAGTCCTAAGAGATGGCAGAGTACCCTGTCCTGTGTGAAGTCCAAGCCCCCCCCCCCCCCCCCCCCCCCGCTCCATCCAGGCTTGGGAAGGTATGCATCCAAATAGAATAGGATCATAAAAAGCCTGTACATGCAGTAGAGACAAATCCCAGTGCCATTATCATTGGCTTCTCAGTCTGCCCCACTTGTCAGCCACATTCAGAGGGTCCAGTTTGATCCCATGCTCATTCAGTTCCAGTCCAGCTGGATTTGGTGAGCTCCCATTAGCTCAGGCACACTGTCTCAGTGGGTGAACCAACCACTCGTGGTCCTGACTTCCTTGTTCATATTCTCCCTCCTTCTGCTTTTCAACTGGACCTTGGGAGCTCAGTCCAGTGCTCCCATGTGGGTCTTTGTCTCTGTCTCCATCCGACGCCAGACAAAGATTCTATGGTGATATTCAAGATAGTGATCAGTCTGACTATGGAACAAGGCCAGTTCAGGCACCCTCTCCTCCACTGCCTAGTGTCCTAGCTGGGGACATCCCCATGGACTCCTGGGAACCCCTCCAGAGGCAAGCCTCTTGCTAACCCCAAAATGGCTCCCTCAATTAAGATATCTCCTTCCCTGCTCCCATATCCATCCTTCCTCCATCTCAACCATCTCACTCCCCCAAGTTCTCCCCAACCCTCCCCTCTCCGTTCTCTCTCCCCCTCTCACTTTCCCCCACCCCATCCCCACCCCCATGCTCCTAACTTTTGCCTGGCGATCTTGTCTGCTTCCAATTTCCAGGAGGATCTATGTATGTTTTTCTTTGGGTTCACCTTATTACTTAGCTTCTCTAGGATTGTGAACTATAGGCTCAATGTCCTTTGTTTATGGCTAGAATCCACTAATGAGTGAGTACATACCATATTCATATTTTTGGGTCTGGGTTATCTCACTCAGGATAGTGTTTTCTGTTACCATCCACTTGCATGCAAAATTCAAGATGTCATTTTTTTAACTGCTGAGTAGTACTCTAATGTGTAGATTTGCCACACTTTCTTTATCCATTTTTCCATTAAGGGGCATCTAGGTTGTAATAGTTGGTAATACTGAAGTATGATGTTACATTCCTATTTCTTTCTGTTGTACTTTAAAGATTTTTCTGTTTTCTTTTCCTTATCTTCCTGTGAGCTAATTCAACAATTTTAAATGCCATTTTATTTGTATATTGTTTATTGAGTATATAACTTTGTGTAGCTTTGAAAACAGTTGTTCCAGGAATCACATTATATACATTATATAAGTTATACACATTATATATGCCGGAAGCAAAGACCTGTATTTTGAGACCTGTATTTTGTTTATAGCCATTTTAAATTCTCAAGTTAAGTAAAATATTCACCTCTGTCACCTCTGCAGGGCTAGTTCCGGACCTAAGAAATTAACCTAGTATCTTATCTCCCTATGAGACCTGCAGGCCTCAGGCTTTAGAAACAATTAGCATTTCCTTTGTTAGTTATTATCTTTTTCTCTCAGCCAGAGGTGCTTCCAGACCTGAATTCCAGCAGACCGGACTTTCTACTTTCCAGAATCCTACCCTCCCCCCTGCCCTTTTGCTATATAATGCTCCTGAGAAAAAATAAAGTTTGCAGCTTGATCCGAAAGCCAGACTTGCTGTCCAGTTCTCATGTATCTTGACCCCTTTATTTTTCTCTCTTCAGGTTTATCAGGGATCTCCATTCATGTCCTGCTGGTCGGGACACACACACACACACACACACACACACACACACACAATTATATACATATTATATAAGTCTTCTTATCCATGCTTTTGTTTTTTGAAATTTCAATTATTTGCAATCAACCACATCTGAAAATACCACATCGAAAAATTCCAGAAATAAACACTTGCTAGGTTTTAAGTTGCTTGCCATTCTCAATATTACGATGAGATCTTGTGTGTCTTTCTTTGTCACATTCAGGTTATGGGTCCCTTCATCCAGTGTATTTATGCTGTGTTGCATGAATACATGTAGTGTGTTTATAGTTAGGGCTCCCTATTAGTTACCTAGTAGGCTATCAGATTGTTGGTTGCTGTATTTTAATGTTTGTACTCAAGAAATCTTTATTTTGCTCAACAGTGACCCACACAACACAAGAATAATGATGCTGGCAGTGGCAATGTGCCCCTTTTAAGTGAAAATTATTGACTTAATAAAGGTACAAAAAAGGTGTTAAGATGTGCCATAAGAACAAATGTCCTGTGAAATATTAAAGAGGGAAGAGAAATGTGCTAGCTTTGCTGTTGTACCTCAGACTGCAAGTGTTATGGCTGAAACACCTCAGAAGTTAGTTAGGATGGAAAAGTCATTGAAGTATGATCCAATAGACAGCAATATATTTTACTCAAAAAAAAACTATAAAAAAACCTTCAGAAATGGATCCCCTGAAATGAGTGGTACCAAAGCACTTAATACATAAATGGGATAGTTACACAGATTAGAAATAAGTTGGAATGGAAAATGAAAATTAGTGGAAAGTCTATATCTCCCAATGAAGAAGCTGCCACCACATTTCTGGCAGTGTTGAAATTAATTAAGGAAGACAACATCATACAATGCCAGTCTTTAATTATGATGAAACTGCATTTCTCCAGAAGAAGATAGTCAATAGATCCACTTTCATTAAATTGCAAAAGAGGCACCAGGGAACTAAAGTTGAAGGGACAGACTGACAGTAGATGTGACAACATTTCAGGACACAGCAAACCAGACATAAAATGTAGAGGAGATAACACACACACCCTCTCTCTAAAACAAAACCCACACAAATTATTTTCCTATGTTCCGGAGTCATAAACAGACAAGGTGAGTGATAGACATTTTCCTTATAGAATGATTTCTAACAGTGCATCATTCTAGATGTGGAAAAATACCTAGAAGTTCTAGTAGTTGGAATTTAAATTATTTGTAATGGATATACTTAGCCATCTGAATCTGTTGCTATGAAATGTAGAGGTTGCATTTTTGTATCTCCAAGCAGAACCTCGTGGATTCATTTCCTTAACCAGTTCATCATTTGGTTTGTCAAGGTTATATATATATATCTTCCAGGTAACTGAGAAAATTTGATAATTTCTCACCCAATCACATTCATCAAACAGGTGATTTTAAAACCAGAAATGGTAAATGCCTTTTTGGGAGGTCCTATGAAATAGAGTCAAGAATGTTTTAAAAGCTTCCTCGGGATCAATGGAAAAGTGAGAGAAATCATTCATGCAACAAGACAAGTTGGTAGGGGAGGATTTGCTGACATGCTTGATGAAGTGGAAGGACATATTGGAGGCCATCAAGACTGTTAAGAAGCGAGAAACTGGAGAACTTGCAGAGCCATCTGCAGAGAGAGGGGAAATGATGATGAAGAGAAGCTGAAGTAGAGCTGGTAGTTTAACCATCACTGAACATGAAAGAACACTGAAGAACAGAATGATGAACGCGGTTCGAAATGTGCTTCTTGGGTAGATGGTAGATTTGAGGTCACCTGTATGGTCTCTGAAGGGTTACA